>NC_134354.1:120226150-120556150 GCF_048569485.1 Anomaloglossus baeobatrachus
AGAATCCTAGGGTGAATTATACTTCAGGTTTTCCACCAAAATCTGCAGGCTTGGGGGATGGCATCAGGGCCGGCGTCAGCACCCGGCATACCCGGGCAAATGCCGGGGACCTGGAGAGTTGGGGGGGCCCACTCGGCCTCGTCACTTCAGCTGCCCCCGGGCCCTGCCCACTCTCCTTCAGTTCTGCTGCCCCCGGGCCGAGTTCTGGGGACCGCAGTCCTCGGCAGGAAACTGTGGCTGCTGTCCCTTAGCTAGTTTCACACTTGCGTTGCAAAAAGTGTGATAATAAAGGTCACGGATTCCAGTGAAATAAGTTTTCTTTGGCCGAGAGAGAGTCCTCATCATCACCGCACACATCCCGACATCACCACACACATCCCGACATCACCGCACACATCCCGACATTACCGCACACATCCCGATATTACCGCACACATCCCGACATCACCGCACACATCCCAACATCACCGCACACATCCCGACATTACAGCACACAATCTGACATCACCGCACACACCCCGACATCACCGCACACATCCCGACATCACAGCACACATCCCGACATCACCGCACACATCCCGACATCACCGCACACATCCTGACATTACCGCACACATCCCGACATTACCGCCCACATCTTCACCGCACACATCCCGACATTACCGCACACATCCCGACATTACAGCACACATCCCGACATCACCGCACACATCCTGACATTACCACACACACCCCGACATCACCGCACACATCCCGACATTACCGCACACATCCCAACATTACAGCACACATCCCGACATCACCGCACACATCCTGACATTACCGCACACATCCCGACATTACCGCCCACATCTTCACCGCACACATCCCGACATTACCGCACACAACCTGACATCACCGCACACACCCCGACATCACCGCACACACCCCGACATCACCGCACACATCCTGACATTACCGCACACATCCCGACATTACCACCCACATCACGACATTACCGCCCACATCTTCACCGCACACATCCCGACATTACCGCACACATCCCGATATTACAGCACACATCCCGACATTACAGCACACATCCCGACATTACAGCACACATCCCGACATCACCGCACACATCCCGACATCACCGCACACATCCCGACATTACAGCACACATCCCGACATCACCGCACACATCCCGACATCACCGCACACATCCTGACATTACCGCACACATCCCGACATTACCGCCCACATCTTCACCGCACACATCCCGACATTACCGCACACATCCCGACATTACAGCACACATCCCGACATCACCGCACACATCCTGACATTACCACACACACCCCGACATCACCGTACACATCCCAACATTACCGCACACATCCCAACATTACAGCACACATCCCGACATCACCGCACACATCCTGACATTACCGCACACATCCCGACATTACCGCCCACATCTTCACCGCACACATCCCGACATTACCGCACACATCTCGACATTACAGCACACATCCCGACATCACCACACACATCCTGACATTACCACACACACCCCGACATCACCGCACACATCCCGACATTACCGCACACATCCCGACATTACCGCACACATCCCAACATTACAGCACACATCCCGACATCACCGCACACATTCTGACATTACCGCACACATCCCGACATCACCGCACACATCCTGACATTACCACACACACCCCGACATCACCGCACACATCCCGACATTACCGCACACATCCCGACATTACAACACACATACCGACATCACCGCACACATACTGACATTACCGCACACATCTCGACATTACCGCCCACATCCCGACATCACCACACACATCCTGACATTACCACACACACCCCGACATCACCGCACACATCCCGACATTACCGCACACATCCCAACATTACAGCACACATCCCGACATCACCGCACACATCCTGACATTACCGCACACATCCCGACATTACCGCCCACATCTTCACCGCACACATCCCGACATTACCGCACACATCCCGACATTACAGCACACATCCCGACATCACCGCACACATATTGACATTACCGCCCACATCCCGACATTACCACCCACATCCCGACATCACCGCACACATCCTGACATTACCACACACACCCCGACATCACCGCACACATCCCGACATTACCGCACACATCCCGACATTACAACACACATACCGACATCACCGCACACATACTGACATTACCGCACACATCCCGACATTATCGCCCACATCTTCACCGCACACACCCCGGCATCATCACACACATCCCGACATCCCCACACACAGCCTGACACTACAGCCCTCATCATCACTGCACACACAGCGGCACTACCGCACCCATCATCACCGCACACACACACACACCGGCATTACCTCAGTGACAGACATTCCCACTGACAGCGCGAGTGCCTTCAGTTTCTGCGTGGAACTCACAGGAGCAGCGGTGTTCTACTGCCGCTCCTGTCAGCTTCATGTAGCAGAGCTGGATGCGGGACCTCGTGATGTTTACGCTGGACCTGGAGGGGTATTTGGGGATTTTAATAAAGTGGTGAAAGAGGGTGTTTTTTTTCTTTTTTATTCCAAATAAAGGATTTTTTCGGGTGTATGTGTTTATTTACTTACATTTACAGGTTAATCATGGAAGGTATCTCTGGGAGACGCCTGCCATGGTTAACCTAGGACTTAGTGGCAGCTATGGGCTGCTGCCATTAACTCCTTATTACCTTGATTGCCACCGCACCAGGGCAATTCGGGATGAGCCGGGTTGAGTCCCGGGACTGTCGCATCTAATGGATGCGGCAATTCCGGGCGGCTGCTGGCTGATATTTTTAGGCTGGGGGGCTCCCCATAATGTGGGGCTCCCCATCCTGAGAATACCAGCCTTCAGCCGTGTGGCTTTACCTTGGCTGGTATCAAAATTGGGGGGACCGCACGCCGTTTTTTTTTAATTATATATTTAGTTATTGTACTGCACAATATAGTCCCGCCCACCGGCGGCTGTGATTGGTTGCAGTGAGACAGCTGTAACTCAGCGTGGGGGCGGGTTTGACTGCAACCAATCATAGGCGCCGGTGGGCGGGGGAAGCAGTGCATACGAGATTGAATAATGGGGGGCCGGCTTTTTCAAAAGAGGAAAAGCCGCCAGAGCAGTGTGAGTGTGTCTGTATGTATGCAGCAGAGCAGTGTGTGTCTGTATGTTTGCAGCAGAACTGTGTGTGTGTCTGCATGTATGCAGCAGAGCTGTGTGTGTGTCTATGTATGCAGCAGAGCTGTATCTGTATGTATGTATGCAGCAGAGCAGTATGTGTATGTATGTATGCAGCAGCAGTGTGTGTGTGTCTGTCCGTATGTATGCAGCAGAGCAGTGTGTGTGTGTCTCTGTATGCAGCAGAGCAGTGTGTGTGTCTGTATGCAGCAGAGCTGTGTGTGTCTGTCTGTAGGCATGTATGATGTGTATCTATGTATGTCAGTGTATATGACTGTATAGATTTGTCTGTTTATATGTATCTTGTGAGTTTGTCTTTAAATATGTATATGTACGTATCTGTGTATGTGTGTGAGTCTGCGTGTTTATGGGGCCCACTGGGACTCTTCCGCCCGGGGCCCACAAAAACCTGGAGCCGGCCCTGGATGGCATGGTCAGCCGGCACCCGCAGATCCCGGAGCACAGTGCCACATAGGATCCGGGGTCATGTTCCAAGGCCGGCCCCACATTGGACCCGCAGCACCTGCATACCGGCAGGGAGTAGAGACACTTTTTCAGAACCAGGGGTCCCCAAGAACTTCAAGCCACGGAGATCCATACTAAGCACAGGAGGAAGGTCCCACCGTCCACCTCACCGGCTTTGACCTCTGAAGGATCCAGGTTCGGCTCATCACAGCGGGTGACCAGTACTTCCCGGGCGAGTGGCATAAACTGAGTAAAACACCTGGAACCCGCAGAGACTGTGTCCGCCTGTCATTTCTGGCGCCACCGCACGTCGCCTTGGCGCCCGCCATTACTACTCCCCTCATCAACATCTCCGGGGCCCGCTCCACCTGTGGGGAGCAGAAACACCTCGGCTGCTACTACCATCCGCCACGGAGGACAGCGACAGCAGCGGTGGCCAATTCCCTGTCCGCATACCGCAGATTGCATCCTGACAACAACCTCCACCATCACTCTTATTCTATTCCACCCATCCTCTTCCGTGTACACCTCAGGGTCAAAAAAGCCAGGAGGGCCACCCGTGACATCCCCTGACTTTCACCGGCCCGGTTAAGAGTACTTTCCCCCGACCCTCTGGGGTGTTACATAGACATATTTTAAGACAAATTCACAAACATACAAACATACATATAAACAGATATATATATATATATATATATATATATATATATATATATATATATATATATATATAAAGTTGAACGTGTGTATGTGTGTATGTCCGGGATTAGCATCTGCACCGTCGCAGCTACAGTCACAAAATTTTGCACACTCACACGTCTGGACCCAGAGAGCGTCATAGGCTATGTTTTGAGGGGAAATTTTAACCCCGCGCTTTACAGTTATTCGCCAAAAAACCTGCCTCTATTAAAGCGAATGGAGCTGGGAGCCACAGTGCAGCCAGAACTTCAGAAGAATGCGCAGCCACGCCCTTATATGGAATGTTGGCATGTCACAATGCAGCCAGGGAAAGAGACAGACACAGACAGGGTAAGAAACAGACATAGACGGATAAGAGACAGAGACAGACTGACAGAGGAAGAGACAGACAGGGAAAGAGAGAGACAGGTTAAGAGTAGAGATGAGCGAACCGGCTGCGGTTCGGCTCGAGTTCGGTTCGCCGAACGGAGGTCTCGTTCGAGTTCGGTTCGGCGAACGTTCGACGAACCACTCGAACCGCATAGGAAACAATGGCAGCCAATCACAAACACATAAAAACACCTAGAAAACACTCTCAAAGGTGTCCAAAAGGTGACAAACAACTCACAACACAACACAAACACATGGGAAAGTGACAAGGACATATACTCATGCGAAAACAAAAGAGCAGGACAAGGAAAAAGAGGAGGAGACACAGATATATGAGTATATGCAAGGAAACATCGATGCCATTACTGTGCAACTTGAGCCCTGCTCATTTTAGGCTTCCAATCTGGATAAATTGCCTGAGCTTGCCACGTACGCCTTAGGGGTCTTGTCATGTCCTGCAGCCAGCGTTCTCTCGGAACCTGTCTTCAGTGCTTCTGGGGGTCTGCTGGCAGATAAGCACACATGTCTGTCCACTGACAATGTGGACATGGCTCTCAGAGGACTTTTCTTCCCCTGGGTCAGCCAGGGGAGGCGAAAGGCACGCGTATTTTTGAGAGTGCTTCATGCAAAGCATCTGTTTCATTTTGAAAAGGGGCATCAACTGATGCCAGTCAAGTGGGGTGTGTGTGGCCCAATTAGTGGCAACGAGGGAGACTGTGGTTGGAGTCCCCTCGCTGTGTTTTACATGTCATTCGAAGGGCATGACATGCCTAAGAGGTTGAGTTTCAGCATCTGCAACTTGTTGGCTACAGAAAGGCTGCCTTTACACCCTTTTGAGACTGAGGATTTTCGAGACCTTATGCCACATTGCAGTGCTCCAAGAGCCGATGGCCATTCGCCACTCTTTCTCCAAGAAAGGCTTGCCCGCGCTACCACAGCAGGTCACACACAACATCACCGATTCCTTGAGAAACTCTGTGTGTGACAGGGTGCATTTCACCACAGATACTTGGACCAGTAAGCATGGACAGGGGAGTTACATGTTGCTGACTGGGCACTGGGTAACTATGGTAAGAGATGGAGAAGGGTCTGCTGTACAAGTCTTTCCGTCACCACGAGTTGTGTGTTTTAATCCTTCCTCTGTATGTACAAGTTCCTCCACTGCTTCTGCCTCATCAACCTCGTGTTGTTCCTGCACCTCAGCCCAAACCCTGTGTGGTCAGGCCACCCTTCGTTGTAACTGCGCCCAAGGAATCCCACACACCTCCTTACTATGCTGGCAGCAGATCTCAAGGCCATCAGGCGGTCAAATGTTTACTTTGAAATGTAGGGGAAATGTGAGACACCGCTGAGGAATTGTGGACGGTTAGCTCTGTAGAGTGAGCACGAGTTTCATCAATGGTTGTCTCCACTCAACCAGCAGCCAGGGAATGCCGGGTGCGACAATAATGCTAAACAGTCTGCGGCCCTTCTTCAGGGCAATGTGACACACGTGCCTTGTATGGCTCACGTGTTGAATCCGAATCTCCAGCAATTTTTAAAACACTATCCCGGCCTACATGTCTTTCTGTCGAGGGCACGGTGTAATGCCTGCCTGGATTGACACACTCAGACGGGCTGTAAAGGATAGGCTGGAGGGAACCCACTCACCAAGCTGGACCCCCAGAACCCTGAAACCCTTTAATCCCTATATAGTGATGTTGAATGACACAGGGTCCAAGTTGATCAATACCTGTGGAAGGCTGCAGTTCCAGAGAATAGTAGTCATGCAGGGTCAAAACATTAATTGAGGAAGAGGAACAGAATGGAAGGGACAGGACTTAAATCAGAAAACAAGCAGAGGTGAAATGCAAATCGGCCAACGAGGTACCTAAACAGCAAGCAGGAAAAGTAGTCAGGTAACAAGCACACAAACTCCTAAAACTAAACTGGGGGTAACAGTAACCAGAGGTTCATAGCTATGTCTGGCAGTGGTCTTCAGACAGGAGGGGCCTAAAAAAGGGTGTTGTCTTCCCATTGGTTGTAGCTGAATGATGGTACTTCATCTGTGAGATACCCACCACCTGCATTCAGCCTGTGGTTCTGCATCTGTCAAGGTAACGCATCCCAGTGGGTGAGCATAACCTGTGTCCACCTGCGCCGCTGGCGTCGACTCCTCTCCCATCATCAGCACTATGCACGAAAGGAACACGTTGTCACCTTGCGACAGGAGTACAAATTGACGTAGCGGACTACGGTGGTGACTTAACAGCTGTGTGCGGCAATGATGCAAACATTGCAGCGTGCCTTCGTCAGGCCCATGTGACACACATGACTTGTATGGCTCACGTGTTTAATCTGAGTCTCCAGCAATTTTTAAAACAACATCCCGGCCTACATGGCCTTGTACAGCGGGCACGCTCACAATGTGCTCACTTCCATCGTTCGCACCCAGTAGCTCAACAACTTTCATCACTCCTGAAGTCTTAAGGTCTGGCGGTTAAACGTCAGAAATGCGATGTTCCGACATGCAGGAATTTTAATCTGCACATGTTGCAGCGTCTGTGGCAGCACCGCAGAGCCCAGCTGAAATACGTTATGACGTATACCCTGGGTTAACTTGATCCAGAGATGGTGCAGATCACGCTGCTGGAGTGGTGTCAGATCAAGGACATATGCACCGTTCTACACAGTTTACAAATGTCGACGCAGATGTTTAACACTGGCGATGACATTCTCAGCGTGACAATTTTGGTCATCTACATGATGGAACACACTGTAATTATTATTCGGAGTCAGGTGTTGGTCCAAGAGGAAGGGAGGAAGTACTGGAGGAGTCATATGCGGAAGGGATAACAAGATCTACAAGGTCCAGACAGTCAGCAGCACCTTGGCGGCAGTCATGGTACGGTGGGGGAGAGGGATTATCAAGGGAGCATAGTATCAGCAAAACAGTTGAGGAAGGTGCAGGAGCCCAGGAAGAAATGGAGGACGAACTGGCGATGGGCATGGAAGACTCAGCAGATTAGTGAGAGCTTGCTCACATTTTGGTTGTGCGAGGTGGTGGGGAAAGGGCAGAGGAAGGAGGCACGATTCTCACCTCTCCGCCACCAACACACCAAGGACTTGGTCCTCCTGGATGCTCAAGACACATGAGCGCCTTCTTGCTGCACTACGTACAACATGACCCTCGGATTGTACGAATTCCAAGTCATGCTGACTACTGGGTTGCCACACTGTTAGATCCCCGGTACAACACAACATTTTGCGAAATAACTCCTGCCATAGAAAGGGACGCACGTATGCAGGAGTATCAGCAGAAGGTGGTACGCAATCTTACATCTGCTTTTCCACTAAACACCAGTGGTGCACAGAGTTAATCTCAACGCTTTTTCATCGATAGGAGGAAATGGTCTTACTTGTCCACATCTGAGGGACCGAGGGCTGGCTGCTGTGCTGAGACGGCGTTGAGTGTGGTGTCTCTGCAGAGTTGCATTTTTGGTCATATACAAACTGAGTTGAAAAAGGACAGATGCTGGTGGAAAGGGGAACAGGTGTGTTGGAAAGGGTAAAAAAGTTTGTGTCCATGGGTTTGGTGGTTAAGCAACATTAACATTTGCTGAAGAAACAACATCTGGTATGGTGGGACTGGCAGATTTGGATAAGGTGGTATATACTATGTTACCGCTATATCAAAAATATTAAGAAGAAAAGAAAGAGAAAGGTAGATATCCCAATCGCCATTCGGTGTCCACCGTGCTCACAGATGGAAAAGGAGAGGTTGGCAACTGGAAGGTTAGGTGGAGGATACAGAGCAGGTTGACTCTCAAACAAATAGTAGCCTGAACCGAGTTAGACGCAACTCGGATCTGGAGACTTGGAGCCCTGTTAGCGTGACAGAGTCCACATGACCACCCAGCCCCGAAACTCCCTGTTAACAACACAGGGGCCATTGGTTACGCAGTCCGTGTGCGTAGGGGACACACCTGTGGACAGCAGGCGCATCAGAAGAAGCAGGCCTGTTTATGCCACTGGGCTGCACTAGCAGGACTGGTAGGACAGGAGCTGTTCTTAAACGTTCTCCGTTACCAACTGTGGTGGCGGCCTGCATCGATGACCTATCCCTGCCTACCTCTGGCCTAAAGCCGCAATGGGTTCAACACATGGAGGTGTGCTCTTTCGGAGCATAATAGAATACTGGGCACCTTCTTCTTGGCTCCAGCCCCTTTTATAACCTGGGTCCGTCCCAAACCAGGGTGGACCACAATGCACCTCCTGGAGACAAAAGCAGAGTGACACGTCATCATGAGTGGCATAACTAGCGTCCTATTTTGAACCGCCACTTGAATGATGACCTCATGGCTGCCACAACCAAAACACCTCAACAGTCATCGTCTGACCAACAACAATGAGGTGACAAGTCATAGGGGCGGCCCTCTGCAAGCCTGTTGGGAGTAGCCTGGCCAAATTGTCAGGACACCTGATTCCCTGTGGTCTATATGGGCTCCCCACATCAGGGGCAGGGCCAAAGAGTTCATTACCCGACCTAGCCTCTGATTCAGTAAGTGCCTGAGCATGCTCAGTAGCATGAAATAGTTTCTGAAAAAAAGACTATCCGCTTCAGCATGCTGTCTAGGCACAACACAGGACTTAGACCCGGCACGGAGTGCAAGTACCTGTGCAAAGAGGCTTTTCTCAGTTAGTGTGAAGCCCCACAGGTATTGTGTTGGTGCATTACCTTCAGGGACTCCACGTGGAGGAAGAGTCTGGTCACACTTAGGTTGCTTCTTTATATGTATTTTCGTGATGCCACTCTCAGTATTGCGGTCAGTGGGGACCGCCACTGCAGTGTAAGGGGACACCTGGGGCTGATGCTGGGTGCAGTTAGTTTTAGTGGCCTCCCGAGAGTGAGTCAAGCACCAGGGCCCTGTGTAAGTGTGTTGAACCGCAGGTCGCAGAATGACTCAGGCACAGTCCAAACGAGCATGCGCTGTAGCCTAAAATTAAGACTTTGCCTCAGGAATGACACAGTCAGGCAGAGCATACTCAGTTGGCGAAACACTGGAGTTAGGCTGCGGCTGGGGTAAATCGGCACACAGGAAGGAGCAACCGCAGAAACACTTCGCTCAATTGTGAGGGGAGTCATTTTGGAGTTTGGTGAGGAGTACCGTAACTCCAGTGAGCAGCATCCTGTGCCACAGACCAACATTCTTCCGGTGCTGTCTATACTGTTAACCATGATAGGAGCGTAAAGTCTGTATTTATGGCAACTGGACATCCCATTACCCGGGTACGGTAGGCTTTGCCCAGACAGTAAAGGTGGTGTCACACACAGCGACGACGACAACGACGTCGCTGCTACGTCACCATTTTCTGTGACGTTGCAGCGATGTCCCGTCGCTGTGTGTGACATCGAGCAACGAGCTGGCCCCTGCTGTGAGGTCGTTGCTCGTTGCTGAATGTCCTGCTTCATTTTTTCGCCGTCGCTCTCCCGCTGTGAAGCACACATCGCTGTGTGTGACAGCGAGAGAGCGACGAAATGAAGGGAGCAGGAGCCGGCGTCTGGCAGCTGCGGAAAGCTGTAACCACTGTAAACATTGGGTAACCAAGGGAAGACCTTTCCCTGGTTACCCGATATTTACCTTCGTTACCAGCCTCCGCCGCTCTTGCTGCTAGTGCCGGCTCCTGCTCTGTGCACATGTAGCTGCAGTACGCATTGGGTAATTAACCCTATATGTACTGTAGCTAGGAGAGCAAGGAGCCAGCGCTAAGCAGTGTGCGCGGCTCCCTGCTTTCTGCACTGTGACATGTAGCTGCAGTACACATCGGGTTAATTAACCCGATGTGTACTGTAGCTAGGAGAGCAAGGAGCCAGCGCTAAGCAGTGTGCGCGGTTCCCTGCTCTCTGCACATGTAGCGACGTTATGATCGCTGCTGCGTCGCTGTGTTTGACAGCTAAGCAGCGATCATAACAGCAACTTACAAGGTCGCTGTTACGTCACAGAAAATGGTGACGTAACAGTGATGTCGTTGTCGCTATCGCTATGTGTGACACCAGCTTAATGCATGCACGCAACACTTTGCTTTATTATGAAAACACATATCTGTTCTCGGTAGGATGACTATATAGACAATCACACTTGCTGCCTCTACACTGTCAAATTGTCACGTATAGTTTAAATCATAGAGGGACAGCGACACATGTTTGCATTGAATGTTGCTTTTCAAGATTTACATGACTGTGTTGCAAAGCTGTGTGGTTTGCATTCACACTGTTATCATCTGCCTTATCTGTGAGGCTTCAGCTAACAAGGGTATTCAGGGTGGGTGATGTGTTTTGTCTATGTTTAGGTAGATAACTGGGAAGCTCTTGTGATGCGCCACTAGTAAGTTGTCTTCACACAAACACACACAAACACACAATTACTGCTGCTACGCAGAGGGCTTAAGGTCCAGTCACACTAAGCAACTTACCAGCGATCCCAACAACGATAGGGATCGCTGGTAAGTTGCTAGGAGGTTGCTGGTGAGCTGTCACACTGCGACGCTCCAGCGATCCCACCAGCAACCTGACCTGGCAGGGATCGCTGGAGCGTCGCTACACGAGTTGCTGGTGAGCTCACCAGCAACCAGTGACCAGCCCCCAGTCTCCTAGTTACAGCACACATCAGGTTAATTAACCCGATGTGTGCTGCAGCTAAATGTGCACAGAGCAGGGAGCAGCGCACACTGAGCGCTGGCTCCTTGCTCTCCTAGTTACGGCACACATCGGGTTAATTGCCTGATGTGTGCTGCAGCTATCTGTGCAGAGAGCAGGAGCCGGCAGCACAGGCAGTGAGAGCGGAGGAGGCTGGTATCAAAGGTAAATATCGGGTAACCAAGGACAGGGCTTCTTGGTTACCCGATGTTTACATTAGTTACCAGCCTCAGCAGAAGCTGGCTCCTGCTGCCTGCACATTAGTTGTTGCTGTCTCGCTGTCACACACAGCGATCTGTGCTTCACAGCAGGACAGCAACAACTAAAAAATGGCCCAGGACATTCAGCAACAACCAACGACCTCACAGCAGGGGCCAGGTTGTTGCTGGATGTCACACACAGCAACATCGCTAGCAACGTCACAAAAGTTGTTCGTTACCAGCGATGTTGCTAGCGATGTTGCTTAGTGTGACGGGGCCTTTAGCAAGCAGTAGGCAACTGAATAGATTGTTCTATTATTTCAATTTAATGCATGGTTCTTATTGTTTGTTTTGGGAAAGTGAAAGACTCATTTATGAACCCAACTGCAAACAGTGCTTTTCCTGTTGCCTGGTTTTGCTGCATACTGTGGATCCCACCAAATACAAAACTTAAAATGAAGCATAAGTCGCAAAGGGAATTTCACTGTGCTACAATGCGGCCTAGCGGGGCTGTGCAACCACCGCCTGCCCCATCATGTGCATCTGCGTGCTCTTCATCCTCTGTGACTGTGGGGACAGCAGTCACACATGCTTTTTCACACTGAACTTCCACCCCTTTACACGCAACAGGAAGTGTGATTGGCAGGTCATCACTTGTTTTTTAAGTGCAAACAGATGGTATTGTTGAGCTGTCAGACATCGAGAGAACCACCATTGGATGAAGGAAACATTATATCCACGCCTGCACCTTCGTGAAAGATTGGCTGGACTACCTGCAGTTAATTATTGCATTCCAGAAATGGAAAAGAGTGTAGAATGCACAGGTGTTGTACCTTGCTTGGCAGCAAAGGAACAATATCTTAGTATTCCAGACAATTTTAGGATGGCAGAAAAAGTGTCAGCTCTTTGGGCAAATTAAATAGCGTGGCAAAAGTGGGCAGGTGGGTACAGTGGCCGTGTTCTGTTTGTACCAGGACAGTAAAGAAAGCCTCATTTTCTATCCCTCCTAATGATGAAATGCAGTAAGGAATTCCCTGAGTTTGCTATAAAAATAGCGTTGCAAAATGTGCATGAGGGTGTCATGCAGAGGTGCTTGAAATAGCTTGGCACCAGTGGGGCACAAATGGAGTACAACAGCCACTTTTTGTATGCCACTAAATGGCAGCATTTTTTGCTATTATTATAGCTTATTAAAAACAGAGCAGGAGCGTGTAATGCAGAGGTGCTGGAAATAGCTTGGCACCAGTGGGGCACAAATGGAGCACAACAGCCACTTTTAGGATGCCACTAACTTTACTCAGTGTTTGCTAGTATAATGGCTTAGTAACAATGAGCTTGAGTGTGCAAAGGGCAGGAGGGTACAGTGGCAGGGTTGTGGGTCTGGGTAGAGGAAAGGAAGCCTCCCTTTCTATCCCTCCTAATGGGGAAATGCAGCGAGGAAATCCCTGGCTTTAGCTACACAGACGCTGTCATCTGGTGTAGCTGTTAAAATCTGTTTTCATGGACCTGACTGTCACCTATGGCTCTGACCCTGCCGGTATTAGCCCTTACAAGGACTAATAGAAACTTCAATCCCTATTCTGTATAGCGCTGTGTATAGAGCGTACACAGCAGTATCGGAGACAGGAGCTACGCCAGCGGTGACTGACACCCAGACGCAGAAGGCAGATAATGGCGTCCTGGAGGAAAATGTCCGTTTTTATAATGCAGGGACATGTGACATGGACATCCTATCACACATGCCGTTGCTTTTCTGGCTAAAAGTCCACTTAGCTGTGTGTGTGTCTGGGATTGGCTGACATGCAGGCCCGCCCCACTACACGCGCGCGGTTAGGGAAGGAAGACAAGTAAAAAAAAGAGCTGTGACAGACAAAGACAGGTAAAGAGACAGACAAAGAGACAGACAGGGAAAGAGACAGACAGGAAAAGTGACAGAGATCGATAGACAGACAGGGATAGAGATTGAGACAGACGGAGAAAGAGACAGAGACAGTCAGAGACAGACAGGGAAAGAGAAAGACAGACAAAGATAGAGAGACAGAGAGATATATACAGAGGGGGAGACAGACATTATAATTGCATTTATATCTATTTGTTTTGTGGTTTCTATTTTGTTAACAGCAGTTATTAACCCGGGCGAATAACTGCTGTTAACAACATAGAAACCACAAAACAAATAGATATAAATGCAGGGTAAGAGATAGACAAAGAGACAGACACAGGGAAAGAGACAGAGGGAAAGAGACAGACAGGGAAAGACAGGGAAAGAGACAGACAGGGAAAGAGAGGGAAAGGGACAGACAGGCAAAGTGACAGACAGATAGATAGACAGACAGGGAATGAGATTGAGACAGACGGAGAAAGAGACAGTCAGAGACAGACAGGGAAAGAGACAGACAAAGAGATAGAGAGAGAGAGAGAGAGCGAGATATATACAGAGGGGGGGACAGACATTATAATTACATTTATATCTATTTGTTTTGTGGTTTTTGTGTGCAGAATACATTTTTGTTAATGCATTCTATTTTGTTAACAGCAGTTATTAACCCGGGCGAAGCCGGGTAGTACAGCTAGTATATATATATATCTATATCCACTCTATAGACCCACACACAGTCATATACACTGACATACACAGGTGCACACATCACACATACAGACATTACAGATTTTTTTTTTTTTAAATGGGGAAGCCAGCAGCAGCCTTACTCACCTTCACAGCTTGTCTCCATCCAGCTTCTCCGGGGCATGTAGATGTGTCAGCCATGCTGCATGATGGAAGTCACTTTAACAGCTATGGCCATGCACAGTGCACAGTGAAACTGGTGTATACATCGCAGGAGAGGGTGGGGGTTACAGTATATACATCTGAAGAGAGGCTGGGGGCTACAGTATATAATCACAGGAGGGGCTGAGGGCTACAATATATACATCACAAGAGAGACTGAGGGTTACAGTATAAACATCACAGGAGGGGCGGGGGGTTACAGTATCTACATCACAAGAGAGGCTGAGAGCTACAAAATATAAATCACAGGAGGGGCTAGGGGCTATAATATATACATCACAGTGGAGACTGGGGGCTACAGTATATACATAACAGGGGAGGCTTGGGGCTACAGTATATACATCACAGGAAGGGCTGGGGCATAGACATTATTGGGGGGCATACATGTTACTGAAGGGCATACACATTTCTGAGGAGGCATACACATCTCAGGGGACATACACATTACAAGCTGGCATACACATTATTGGCGGACATACACATTACTGGGAGGAATAAATATTACTGGGTGGCACAGATGTTACTGGGGGCATAGATGTTACTGGGGGCATAGATGTTACTGGGGGCATAGATGTTACTGGGAAACATAAACGTTACTGGGTAGCATAGACATTACTGGGCGGACATACACATTACTGGGGTACATACAAATACTGGGGTAGGGGGCATACAGCTCTGGGGGCTCATAGAGCTCTGGGGGACCATAGAGCTCTGGGGGACCATACTGCACAGGGGGTTCCACACTGCTCTGTGCAGCCCATGCAGCTCTCGGGGCTCATACAGCTCTGGGGGGCTCATACAGCTCTAGATGCCCCATACAGCTCTGGAGGCTGGCTCATACAGCTCTGGGGGGGTAATACAGCTCTGGGGGGGCTCATACAACACTAAGGGGCCCATACAGCTTTGGGGGGAGGCTCATACAGCTCTAAGGGGCCCATACAGCTCTGGGGGGTGGCTCATACAGCTCTGGGGGCTGGAGGGTGGCTTATACAGCTCTGGGGGGCACATACAGCTCTGGGGTGTGGGGAACTTACAGCTCTGAGGGGGGCACATATAGGTCGGGGGATGGGGGGCACATACATCTCTGAGGGGACACATACAACACTGAGGGGAGTAAATAAAGCTCTGAAATCAGGGCCCATACAGCTCTGGGACCCATAAAGCTGTGGGGGGTGCACATACAGCTCTGAGGGTGAGGCCCATACAGCTCTGGGGGGGCCCGTACATCTAGGGGTAAGTGGATGGGGGGTGCACATAGAGCTCTGGACCCACTGCCCAGTGATGTTGCCTGGCGCTGCGGTTCTTTTCTCTTTTAATCTGTGGGACAGGATACAGTAGCTAGCTCTGCCCACAGATGAACATCTATACACATGCATACAGCATTTGGCAGTGAACGTTGGGAGTAAGTGCACGCCTGGCAGCCAGGAAAGTGCAGCTGCCGGCCTGAGAACTGCAGTTCCCAGAACTCGGCTCGGGGACTGTAGAACTGGTCACTGCCCCTGAAGAGTGGGACCCCAGGCTGTCCAGGACCCGGCACTTGCCCGGGTGCACCAGGTGTCAGCGATGGCCCTGCTGCTGCTTCTAGTACTTCCAGCTCTGCTTGCTCATCTACCCTCCTACACAGGAGGGGCTGAGGGCTAAAGTATATACATCCCAAGAGAGGCTGGGGCTACAGTATTTACATCACATAAGAGGCTGGGGGCTACAGAATATACATCACAGTGGAGGCTAGGCCCTACAGAATATACATCACAAGGGACGCTGGGGGCTACAGTATATATATCACAAGGGAGGCTGGTGGCTAAGGTATATCAGTACATCACAGGAGGGGCTGGGGGCATACACATTACTGAGGGCATACATGTTACTGAGGGTCATACTAGGTGGCATACACATTATTGTGGGGACATAGATGTTACTGGGAGGCATAGATGTTAGTGGGAGGACATGCACATTACTGAGGTACATACATATTACTGGGGTGGATGGCAAACAGCTCTTGGGGCCCATAGAGCTCTGGGTAGCTATACTGCTCTGAGGGGTGGCCTACACAGCTTGAGGTGGCACATACAGCTCGGGGAGCACATACCAGCTCTGGGTGCCCATATGGCTCTGGGGGGGCCATACTGCTCTGGGGTGGCTCATACAGCTCTAGGGGGGCCCATACAGCTCTGAGGAGGTGGGTCATACAGCTCTGGGGGCTCATACAGCTGTGAGGGGTCCATACAACTCTAGGGGGCCCATACAACTCTGGAAAGTGGCTCATACAGCTATGGGGGTCTCATACAGCTTCAGGGGGCCCATACAGCTCTGAGAGTGGCTTATACAGCTCTAGCGAGCCCATACAGCTCTGGTGGGCTGCTTATACAGCTGGGGGGGCATACTGCTCTGGGGGATGGCTCAAACAGCTCTGAGGGGACACATACAGCACGGGGGTGGGGGACCATACAGCTCTGGGGGCCCCATACCGTTCTGGGAATTGGTTCATACGGCTCTGGGGGGGCCACATATAGATAGGGTGTGGGGGACACATACAGCTCTGAGGGGGGCACATACAGCTTTGAGAGGGGGCCATATAGTTGGGGGGTGCACATACAACTCTGAGGGCAGGGCCCATACAGCTCTGAGGGGCAGCAGATGGGAGGTGCACATACAGATTTGGGCACGCTGCCCAATGATGCTGTCTGTCTTTCTTCATCTGTGGTATAGGAGTGCACCGCGAGTGCGCTAGCTCCACCCACAGATGAACTTCTACTATATATACATGCACGCAGTGTCTAGCAGCAAGTGCGGCTGCCGGCCTGAGAACTTCAGTCCCGGAGACCGCAGAACTGATCACCACCCCTGATGATGGTCAGTGGGCCCCCCTGACTGTCCAGGGACCCGGCACTTGCTTGAGTGTGCCAGGTGTTGACTTTGGCCCGCCCTGCTGCTTCTAGTACTTTTAGCTCTGCTTCTTCATCTCCTGTTCTACATACCTTGCTGTACTAAAAACACCCAAAAACTGAGCTGAAACAATGTTCAGTAAACATGCAACATTAAGCATGTGGATTGCAGCCTTAAGACTAGAAAAAAAACAAAGAGAAAAATTGTATGAAAAATACCCTGACTATAAATAAATAAATTGCAAGTGCTTAATAACAGGGTACTTAGTATATACATTTTTGCAAAAAGGTAAAAAGCTGTCCCACCTCGTCACGGTGTACTCATCTGAGACAGTCCCTAACCTACTAAAGTTAAAAACATTATCAATACCTGACTTGTGTCATGTCAAAACTCCAATATGAATGGTGGCAAGTGGTCAGCTGTGTCCCAGATTAAATACACAGCAAAGTGAGACGCAATTAGTTGTTCAGTCTCAGTATTAGGAGGGCTGCACCCCCAACTTGCAACAGAGCAAGATAACAGACAAAAAAACACCAAAAAACTGAGCTGAAACAATGTTCAGTAAACATGTAACATTAAGCATGCAACATTAACCTTGCTGTACTGATCATTAAACAAATGCCATCCAAAAAATCCAGCTCCACCACTTCATCTACTCAGGTCTCTGCTGCTCACCGTTAAAGGTGTTCTATAAGAAATGTGATAAAATACTTTTAAATAACAAATATTGTCATAATGTAAGGCTATGAGAGTTTCAATTTATTACAATATGGCTTCATCATAATTTGGAAATGAACCAAGATCTTGCAAGCTAAAGGCTGCTTTACACCTTACGATATCACATACGATATCGTATGCGATTGTACCCGCCACCATCGTATGTGAGGCACGTTCAATTTGTTGACCATGTCGCACAAACGATTATTTCCCATCACATGTACTTACCCTTTCATACGACCTCGATGTGGGCGGCGAACATCCACTTCCTGGAGTGAGAGGGACGTTCGGCGTCATAGCGACGTCACGCGGCAGCCGGCCAATAGAAGCGGAGGGGTGGAGATGAGCAGGACGTAAACATTCCCACCTTCTTCCTTCCGCATTGCCGGCGGGAGCCGCGGGACGCAGGTAAGATCTGTTCATCGTTCCCGGGGTGTCACACACTGCGATGTGTGGTACCTCGGGAACATTGAACAACCCGATGTGCAATTTTAAGGAAATGAACAACATGTATGCGATGAACGGTTTTACGTTCAATCGCAATCGCACGTAGCTGTCACACGCTACAGCAACACTAACGATGCCGGATGTGCGTCACTTACGACGTGACCCCGCCGACACATCGTTAGATTTGTTGTAGCGTGTAAAGCCCGCTTAACACTGTTTCTGACCCCTGCTGTAAGCATTTGACCCAATACTATGGAGAAGTGCCGACCAGAGTTTGATCCAAGTGTCATTTGCATAATCAAACCCATTATCTCACATGAAAAAATATCCATCCGTGTGAGTGCAGCCTAAAGGCCGCTTTACATGCTGCGATATCGTTACCGATATCGCTAGTGTGCGTACCCGCCTCCATCGTTTGTGCGACACAGGCAAATCGTTGCCCGTGGCACACAAAATCGCGTGGACCCGACACACTACTTACCTGCCTAGCGACGTCGATGTGACCGGCGAACCGCCTCCTTTCTAAGGGAACGGTCCGTTCAGCATCACAGCGACGTCACTAAGCGGCCGCCCAATCAAAGCAGAGGGGCGGAGATGAGTGGGACATAACATCCCGCCCCCCTCCTTCCTTCTGTCGCGGGCGGGGAGGAGGGTGTCAGCACACCGCGCTCACCCCTTCTGCTCGGGTCCGGCAGCTGATCAGTGGTGGCTCGAGCCGTAGGCCGGATCCCGGGGTTTCTCGAGCGGCACTCCTCGCCCGTGAGTGAAAGGGGGGTTGTTTGGGGTGTTGGGATAATGTCCGTGACGCCACCCACGGTTGTGGTGATGTGTAGCACCACCGCTGCTCAATGCGGGGATCCCGGGGATGGTGATGGGGAGCAGCCAGGTGTTGTGTTGCCCCTCCGTGGGTAGGGGTTGGTGATCCCGGGGCCCGGTGATGGCTTGTGAGGTGCAGGGCCTGGTGGGCGCAGGGACGCGGGGGCAGCGCTGTGCCTTGCGGCACTATGGTACTCACTCAGCCTGAGACTTGGACACAGTTTGTACGGTAAACCAAACGGCTGGTAGGACGGTCCCACAGACGGCTGCTTTGCTTCCCCGGTAGGTGACGGTGATGTCCCTCTTCCTTGCACCTGTATGTACGGATGGTTGCGATGGGTCCCCACCGGTAACCCGCTCCCCGGCTTCAAGCTGGGCCGGAGGAGCACTACACTTTGCCCGCAGGCGCTGGCCCTCAGAGACTGGTGCCCTGGCGGTGGCGGTGCCTCTGTTGTACAGGTTGGACTGTTGCCTTCAATCGGGACTTGGTTGTTGGGGGAATCTACGTCCCCTTCACTGACAGATTCGGCAAATTTGGCGACTCCTAGCCTTGCCGGGGTCCGAGAGGCCCCTGCCCTGGTGCTGACTGTCTTTCGGAACACTGCTCCAGACCACCGGGCACACAGCCAATGGGGTCCTTCCAGGAACTTCCAACCGGTCCCCCTCCGGACAGTCACCGCCGTCGCTGACCTTGCTGTTCTAGCCCTACACACAGCTGGGCTCTCAGGCTTTGCACACTCTCTGCTCTGTCACCACTTCTTGCTTTCCTCCTTTACTCCTTTTCTTTCCTCCACTTTCACTTCTTAGTTGTTTACTCTAGCCCCTGCCTGGGCTACTCCTCACTCCTTCCACTTCCTCCTCCCTGACTAGACTGCCTGATAACTTCCTGCCTCCAGAGTTGTGAGCTCCTTGGTGGGCGGAGCCAACCGCCTGGCCCACCCCCTGGTGTGCATCAACAGACTCCTGGAGGAAGGCAACAAGGATTTCTGGTTAGCAGATGTGCCTACCTGGAGTGTGGGGTGTGGTGGTGTTGTGACCTGTGTCCCCTGGCTTGCCCAGGGTGACACATTCCCCCTTAGCAAAACGCAGACCGTCCGCGGGCTGCCGTCCTACACCGGTTTTATTTTTCTGTAAAAAGGGGATAACAGGGTTAAACAACATGCATAACATTTTTAATAAATTCTTCCCAAGACGGGAGGCACATTTACTTTTAACGTTTCAACGGTATACGGTCACGGTTTCCGCTCTCTCCCACCCAAGTAACCTGGCCCTGATGCTGCCCCTAAAACCCAGGCAGCACCCCTTGACCCACAGTCCAGCACACGGTACCCGAGCGGGATCTGTCCTTCCCTCCAGAGGGTAGCCACCGGTTCCTTTGGTGGCTGGGCCCTGGCCTGCTCTGCTCAGGGCCCTCCCTCCAACCTGCCTCTCCGGAGGCGGCACTGCGGAAACGGTAACGGTACCCAACATATTTACAAGCCACTAACGTTTGTGGTTGCCCTGCAGAGTTCACGGGCTTGTCCATGGCTAGTTCCCATGCATTTTTAAACGTTAAACGGTCCCCACGGGGACAACGGTGCCGGCTCCAGCCGGTTGCAAATCACACGGTGAATCAGGTGAAAACTCGGATAATCATTTTTCATCATCTTTCAACTTTGGCAAATTTTCAAACTTTTTCAACAGACACACAACACTCTTTTACATTTGCGGACCCCTTTTACTCATAGAACGGTCTCCCTGTACCTAAGTGGGGGTCTACCTAGGTTGGAACGGGTGGACCTTCGGGGCCCGGTGTCAGTGTTGCTAGACAGTGGGGTAGAGGGAACAATTGGTTCCTCCTCCCTGCTATAGTGTGGGGCAGGCGGAGGTATAGGGGGGCTGGGTACAGGTTCATCCCTGGGCACTGGCACTGGTTCTGGCTCACGGTTAACCGCTTCCACTACTTCTTCATCCACGGGTTGTGGGAACAGTATCACTGGAAGTATCACCGCGCCGTTCTGTGTAGGCCAGTATGCTGGGAAGTCACCCATTACAGTGTGGATTACCTCTGCTGCCTTCTCCACGGGTGGAGGAACCGGTACTTCAGCCTCTGCCTTCAACGCTGGGGGGCATTTTTTTAGATGGTCCCGGGAAACAGTGGCCAGGGTGCCCCCTTGGTCACGACTGATCTGGTAGGTCTTCCCATCTTCCCAGGCTGTGGGTTGTATGACGTAAGGGACCTGCTCCCACTGATCATCCAGCTTGTGGGCTTTTCTCTTCCGTTTCAGCACCACATCTCCTGGCTGGAAAGGACCTGCGGGCGCCTTCTGATTGAACCGGTGCTCTTGCTGTTCTCGACTTCGACCGAGGTTTTTCTCCACATACTCCTGGATTTGCCGGTACTGTGCCCTCCTCCGACTTTCCCACTCTGCCGTTGAAGGGAGTGCTTCCGGGGCCTCCAACCCCATCTCCAAATCCACCGGCAGGCGGCCAGGCCGAGCCCTCATCAGATACGCTGGGGTGCACTTCGTCGAGCTGGACGGGATATTATTGTACATGTCGACCAAGTCGGGCAACTTTTCCGGCCACATGTTCCGTTCTTCCAGCGGCAGCGTCTTGAGGAGCCCCAGGACCAAGTGATTCATTTTCTCGCACTTGCCGTTGGTTTGGGCGTGGTACGGAGTGGTCCGGATCTTCTTGCAGCCGTACAACTGGCAGAATTCGTGAAACACTTCTGCTTCAAAAGCCGGACCTTGGTCTGTCAGCACCTTCTCGGGGTACCCATGGGGTCGGCAGAAATAAGCCTGGAACGCTCGAGCAGCGGTTCGACCAGTTAGGTCCTTAACGGGGACTACCACCATAAATCTTGAGTAGTGGTCTACCATGGTCAATGCGTAGGTGTACCCACTTCGGCTAGGGGTGAGCTTGACATGGTCCAGGGCGACCAGTTCCAGCGGCTGATGGGTAACGATGGGATGTAATGGTGCCCTCTGGCTAGTCTCGTCCTTTCTCCTCAGTGTACAAGGACCGCACTCTCGGCACCAGGCTTCCACCGATTCCCGCATCCCACTCCAATAGAACCGCTCCCTCAACAGCATCTCCAGCTTTTTCCACCCGAAGTGGCCAGCACCATCATGGTATGCCCGCAGGACAGTAGCGACCTCAGCTTGAGGAACGATCAACTGGCATATTTTCTCATGGGTCTTTGGGTTGATCAGCTCACGGCACAGCCTCCCTTGGTGTAGGTAGAGCCGTTTTCGTTCTTTCCACAAGCGTTGGGCTTCGGCCGGAGCGCTAGGGTCCATTCCCATGGCGCCTTGTTCCACCAGAGTCTTGACAAGGCGGACCCGGCGCTTGGTCCTGGGCGTCCTGCCACTCTTGACTGGGCCGCGGGTCCAGATCCACCCTTTGCTGACATACTTGTACCCTCTCAGGAGGCGGCTGGTGAAACGCAGGCAACTCAATCTCCTCGAGGTCGTCATCCTCGCACCCCTCTTCTGACAAATGGGGCATCCGGGAGAGTGCATCTGCATTGATGTTGACACGACCAGCTCGGTACTTTATGGTGAAATCATAGTTGGCTAACCGGGCTACCCACCGCTGCTCCAGCGCGCCCAACTTGGCCGTGTTCAGGTGAGTCAGCGGATTGTTGTCCGTGAATGCGGTGAATTTTGCTGCCGCCAAATAGTGACGGAACCGCTCCGTGATAGCCCACACCAATGCCAGTAGCTCGAGCTTGAAAGAGCTATAGTTCTCAGGGTTCCTTTCGGTCGGTCGGAGTTTTCGGCTGGCGTAGGCGATCACCTTCTCCTTTCCATCCTGGACCTGGGAGAGGACCGCTCCTAGCCCCACATTACTGGCGTCCGTGTGGAGGATGAATGGGCGCTCGTAGTCAGGGTACGCCAAGACCTCTTCTCCGGTCAGGGCCGCCTTCAACTGGCAAAAGGACTCCTCATGCTTGTCCTCCCACGACAATGGGGCTCCGACGGGTCTACCACCTTTGGTCTGTCCCACGAGGAGATCTTGCATGGGGGCGGCCATCTTCGTGTACCCCTTTATAAAGCGCCGATAGTACCCCACCAGACCCAGAAACTGCCTTACTTCTCTCACTGTAGTGGGCCTCGGCCAGCTTTGGATGGCAGTGATCTTCTCAGGGTCGGGGGCGACACCATCCGCACTCACCACGTGCCCTAGATATTGCACCCTGGGTTTCAGCAGGTGGCATTTTGAGGGCTTCAACTTCATCCCGTACTTGGCAAGGGACGCGAACACCTCGGCCAGGTGTTCCAGATGGGCTTCATACGTCTGGGAATAAACAATCACATCATCCAAATACAGCAGGACGGTCTCGAAGTTTAAATGTCCCAGACAGCACTCCATCAGCCGTTGGAAGGTCCCGGGGGCATTGCACAACCCAAACGGCATGCTATTGAATTCGCAGAGCCCCATCGGGGTGGTGAAGGCGGTCTTCTCCCGGTCCTCTGGGGCCACGGCCACTTGCCAGTATCCGCTGGTGAGGTCAAGGGTCGAGAAGTAGTTTGCAGTTCTTAGTGCAGCCAAAGATTCTTCAATACGAGGCAATGGATAGGCATCTTTATGGGTTATCTGGTTGATCTTCCGGTAGTCTACACACATCCGCATGGTACCATCCTTCTTCTTGACCAGTACCAACGGAGCGGCCCAGGGACTACAACTGTCCCGAATAACCCCTGCCTCCTTCATATTCTTTAACATATCTTTGGCACACTGGTAATGTGCAGGGGGAATAGGTCTATACCTCTCTTTGATAGGGGGATGTTCACCCGTGGGAATGTGGTGTTGGACCCCCTTGATCTGCCCAAAGTCTAGGGGGTGCTTACTGAAAACCTGTTCGTACTCCTGCACCACCCTGTGTACCCCTGCCCTGTGATGTGTAGGGGTATCATCAGTGCCCACATGTAGCTGTTGGTGCCACTCCTTGGTGTCCCCCTGGGGTGGGGAAGTGCTGGTGGTAGGTGGGAGTGTGGATGGACTGGCTTCCTGGATAGTGTGAGGGTCCAGGGTGAGCAGCTTGGCAATGGTGGCATACCGGGGGAGCCTGACTTCTTCCTCCCCACAGTTCAACACTCACAGGCACTCTCCCCTTCTTCACATCTACCACCCCTCGGGCGGCTACTACAGTGGGCCAGTGCTCGGAAGGCATGGGCTCCATCATCGCAGGGTAGTCACGTCCCTGAGGCCCTACTGCTGCCCTACACCAGATCATCATCTCACTCCTAGGGGGCACAGTCAATGGAGCAACATCCATCACTCGCACTCCACCAATCTCCCCTCCGGTTGAGCTTACATGCTGGCGGTACATCAGGGCGCGGATCTCACGCTGCACAGCCCTCTGCCGGCTCCCCGCCGCCGTGGCGGCTAGCTGTTGCAATAGGTTCAACACATCAGCCATACAGTGTTCCATCACATTGGTTCCCAGCACTATTTTTGGGTTATGATCACTCGGTTCATTCATGATCACAATCATACCCTGGTGTTGCAGTTCAGCTTGCCCCACTGTCATAGCCACCTGTTTATACCCCACCTGGGTCAATGGAAGTCCATTAGCGGCAATCAAATTTATACTATTGTCTGGAGGCGCCAGCTCGTCTGTGGCCCAATATCGCTGATACAACGTGTACGGGATGGTAGTTACCTGTGATCCAGTGTCCAAGATAGCCATCACTGGTATGCCGTCCACAGCCACGGGGATGATGGGGCGGGCCCCGACATATCGGTCTCGCCAGTCCGGGGGGCCACGGTGTTCTACTCCTGAGGATTGGCCCGGGGCCCCAGGGGTTGCTCGTTTAACGGGCACTGTCGGTAATAATGGCCCGGCTTACGGCACTTGTAGCAGATTGGAGGTCTGCTCCGCGGGTTGTTAGCGCTTCTCCGCTGCATCCAGGGAACATCTTCGGGACTGTCAGCAAGCTGTATCTGTGCTGGAGGCTGAGATCTGGTCAGAGGTTGTAGCGCAGCAAGGATCTTGGCAAGGTCTCCGTCCAGGCGACGGACCTGGGCTGCCAGTTCTTCCACTGTGCTGCTCGAGGCTGCAGGTATTAAGGAAGTTGGTTTGGCTGGGGCCGCCACAACGGGAGCTGTCTCGACGGGCCACGGGACGGGTTCCAGAACTTCAGCAGCTGTAGTGCTTTGATAGCCCGCTCCTTTAACACAGCAAAGTCCACATCAGGGTGTTCCAGGGCCCACATCCGGAGTTGTTTACGATCCTCAGGGGACCTCATCCCCTGCGCAAATTGTTCCACTAACATCTTGTTGCTATCCGCCTCATTAATAGAGTTCACCCGCTTCAGCGTGCGGAGGGCGGTCTGCAGACGTAGAGCATAGTCCCGAATGCTATCCCCAGCTCGTTGCCGGCACTGGTAAAACTGCATCCTCAGCTCAGCTTCAGTCCGGGTCTCGAAGGCAGTCTGTAGCTTCTCGAAGATGGTGGCTACAGAGAGCCGGTCCCCCTCGGCCCAGGTCTCCGCTTCCTGCTCCGCCGCACCGGTTAACTGGCCTAGCACTATCGCTGCACGTTGCTTATCAGTCAGGGGGTACAGCTCTAGCAACGGGTTAAGCTTTTTCCGGAAGGCCTGTAAGGCATCCGGTTTCCCGTCATACTGCGGTAGCCAGGCAGCTCTGGGCGCATAGGGCAAGGAAAACGGCATGACCTGAGCAAGCGCGGGGGCCGCGGCACCTCCCGCCGGTACGGCCGGGACCTGGGCAGGCCCATTCCCATCCGCGGGTGCCGCTGCGGCTGCAACCACCGCTCCTCCAGCGGCTCCGTCGGGCGCAGACATCTTGTTTCCGTCCCCCTTAGCTCTTTCCGGCCCCTCCTCTCTCGGGGCGGGGTTTTGGCCTTCGCGCCTCTACTGCTCGAGAAGACGCTCGAGCGGGAACTTTTCGCGCCAAAGATGGCGGCTTCTGAAATTTTTCTGCCGGATACCTCCGGCGGTAACAAGGCGCACCTCTACCAGACGGCAGAGCGGTAAGATCCTGTTCGTGACGCCAAGTTGTCGCGGGCGGGGAGGAGGGTGTCAGCACACCGCGCTCACCCCTTCTGCTCGGGTCTGGCAGCTGCTCAGTGGTGGCTCGAGCCGTAGGCCGGATCCCGGGGTTTCTCGAGCGGCACTCCTCGCCCGTGAGTGAAAGGGGGGTTGTTTGGGGTGTTGGGATAATGTCCGTGACGCCACCCACGGTTGTGGTGATGTGTAGCACCACCGCTGCTCAATGCGGGGATCCCGGGGATGGTGATGGGGAGCAGCCAGGTGTTGTGTTGCCCCTCCGTGGGTAGGGGTTGGTGATCCCGGGGCCCGGTGATGGCTTGTGAGGTGCAGGGCCTGGTGGGCGCAGGGACGCGGGGGCAGCGCTGTGCCTTGCGGCACTATGGTACTCACTCAGCCTGAGACTTGGACACAGTTTGTACGGTAAACCAAACGGCTGGTAGGACGGTCCCACAGACGGCTGCTTTGCTTCCCCGGTAGGTGACAGTGATGTCCCTCTTCCTTGCACCTGTATGTACGGATGGTTGCGATGGGTCCCCACCGGTAACCCGCTCCCCGGCTTCAAGCTGGGCCGGAGGAGCACTACACTTTGCCCGCAGGCGCTGGCCCTCAGAGACTGGTGCCCTGGCGGTGGCGGTGCCTCTGTTGTACAGGTTGGACTGTTGCCTTCAATCGGGACTTGGTTGTTGGGGGAATCTACGTCCCCTTCACTGACAGATTCGGCAAATTTGGCGACTCCTAGCCTTGCCGGGGTCCGAGAGGCCCCTGCCCTGGTGCTGACTGTCTTTCGGAACACTGCTCCAGACCACCGGGCACACAGCCAACGGGGTCCTTCCAGGAACTTCCAAACGGTCCCCCTCCGGACAGTCACCGCCGTCGCTGACCTTGCTGTTCTAGCCCTACACACAGCTGGGCTCTCAGGCTTTGCACACTCTCTGCTCTGTCACCACTTCTTGCTTTCCTCCTTTACTCCTTTTCTTTCCTCCACTTTCACTTCTTAGTTGTTTACTCTAGCCCCTGCCTGGGCTACTCCTCACTCCTTCCACTTCCTCCTCCCTGACTAGACTGCCTGATAACTTCCTGCCTCCAGAGTTGTGAGCTCCTTGGTGGGCGGAGCCAACCGCCTGGCCCACCCCCTGGTGTGCATCAACAGACTCCTGGAGGAAGGCAACAAGGATTTCTGGTTAGCAGATGTGCCTACCTGGAGTGTGGGGTGTGGTGGTGTTGTGACCTGTGTCCCCTGGCTTGCCCAGGGCGACACACTTCCACATTGCGATGGCCGCAGGTAAGGTGAGGTTCCTCGTTCCTGCGGTGTCACACATAGCCATGTGTGCTGCCGCAGGAACGGCGAACTACATCGTCCAAGCAGCAGCAGCGATAATAAAGATTAGGAGGGGATGTCACCGATGAGCAATTTTGAACGTATTTGCGACGATTCAAAATCGCTCATAGGTGTCACACACAATAACATCGCTAAAGCGGCCGTATGTGCGTCACAAATTCTGTGACCCCAACGAGATCGCTTTAGCAATGTCGTAGCGTGTAAAGCAGCCTTTAGGGCTCTTCTCCACTGGCGTTTTTTTAATCACAGCGATACTCGGCTCAAAATGTGAGTCGAGTATCTTGCGTGTGTCCTGCGTGTGATCTGCGTACAGTGTATGTTTTTTTTCCTCACATAGCATCCGTATGACATGTGAGCGTCATGCGAGTGCTATGTGAGTTTTTAGGTAAGCAGCGTAGGACTGGCTACGGGAGAAATCTCCTGTAAAACCAGGCCTGGCCGCGGGTACCTGCACTGAGCTCCAGAGCTGTAATCTGAGCTCCAGCGTTCTGCCTGTTCTGTTTGCAGCTGTGCTGACCTGAACAGCAATCGCCGGGGAATCCATCACTCGGTGCTTGCTGTTCAGGCTGCAGTCTGGAGCTCAGGGGACAGATCCGGGGTTCAGGGCATGTAACCGCGGCCAGGACTGGTTTTACAGGAGATTTCTCCGGTAGCCAGTCTGACGCGGTATGCAAGTGTCAGGATCATTGTGACATGCGTATGCCACCCGGATTCTGACTTTTCTCTCACCCCCATAGAATTTCATGGGGGTGAGAGAGCTGAGAATCGCATCAAATCGCAGCATGCTGCGATTTGAAGGTGGAACCGTGTATAGACATAAAAAAACGGGTAAAAGGAGACAGCCTCATAGGAATTCATTACACAGATTGCAGTCCGTTTTTCCATGCGATGGAATTTGGAGAAAAAAAACGCCAGTGGAGAAGAGCCCTTATTCTCAGCATCTAGTCTACTTTTCATCTGCAAATGTGTTAATACTAAACTGGATTTAGGAGATTTTAACTATCATGTGGGTTTTGATGTGCTACTCAAATTAAATTATTTTACCCAAGAATATAATGCAATGGGAGATAATATAAAACTGAGAGATTATAATTGAAGGATTGATTTGCGATTTATGCAAATGTCGTGAGCTAGATACTTAGGAGACAGAATTGAAGTCTGTCATTTTTGGTCTTTATCAGTTTGAAGGCTGTAAGAATATGGCTACACTGACAGAAAGCATTAAAATATTTCATGTAATTAACATAGGCAAAGGCATTAATTCATCAGAGAAATAACTTAAAAGAATGGCCAGTTGTGGAAGGATCTAGTGGATGACCGTCGCTGAAGATGAATGTTAAGTAATGTATCTAGGTGAATTTAACATTTAAAACACTTAAAGTATCTGCAATTTATGAAAGTGCAGCTTGTAAAAGGGAAACTGTAGTGTCATTCACATAGATCTATGAAATGTTTTTAGAGATTGTTGGACTTGGAGAAATGAAAATAAATTACCTATCATAGAAGCAAATTCTGTTCTAGAATTTTGCTGGATCTGGGAAAGGTAAGTGCTTTCTCCGTTAGTTATTTTAGGTATTTTAGAGTGTTTGGGGTCCCTTGACAATGAAATGCTAAATTAAACTGGTAGAAAATGGCTAAAACTAGCATTATATAACCAATCTTAGTGGAGAATACACTGTATTAATGGGCAAATAGTTTAAAAGGAATGATAATTATTAAAGATGCATCTTATGCCAGGCTGTTGTTGCACCCCGAAGCAGCTGAGCTGCTCGGATCCGGGCGGTCCATGGCTTGAGGGTCCCGGACCCGGGGGCACCGTCGAACAGTTTTTAAATGAAAAATAAAAATAAAATAAAAGTCCGACTACGCCACTCACGGTTTGCAGCCAGGGATTGTAGAGCCGCCACTGCAGGGATGATGATGGGGATGATGGATGGGGGCAGCATGGATGGTGGAGCCCTCCGCGAGCAGGGATTTTCTCCAGGGGTAGGTGAAGAGCTAACATAGAGGCGCGTGGCAATGAAGCAGTCCAGACAAAGAGGGCAGTTTGATGGTGTTTACTCACTGGTTCGTCGCCCTGAGATGTACTGGATTCCAGGTGCGCCCTTGTCCTGATGGCTGTGCCTGCCTACCTGGTGCCACTTTCCACCTGTGCACTTCTGTTTATGTGGGTCCTCCCTGGCACTTGGAGGTCCTCCTGGTGTCTGGTTCCTGCCACAGGTGTGCCGCCCCGGCGCAGACCGGGGTGCTCGGATCCGGGGTGGTCGTGGCTCGAGGGGTCTAGACTCAGGCTCAACAAACACTCCGATCCTTGAATGGGGATTATTTACAGGGGAGAAGTTCATGATGCCACCTGCGGGTTGCGGTAATGGGAGCACTGCCACTGCTGGAAGGAGTACCGGGGTAAATGGTGTTGTAGAGCAGCAGGGTGTCAGTCCCTCTGCAGGTAGGGAAGGCCCCGGCCTCTGGGGTTTTGCTAGATATTTGGGAGCACAAGGTGCAGAGGGACCAGGGTACTCACTGTGTGTAGTCGTGGTCCTGGATGGGGATTATAAAGTAGACACTCACACCGAAGATAAACCAAATTCTCTGTGCATCACAGTCACTAAGTGGTGCCCGTCCAGGTATCCTCCCACCGGTGTCACTTGGTAATCCGGAGCCCACCTCCGTGCACAATTTAGTTGTCTGTTGTGGCCCCTTGGCTTGAAGCTGTTGGGGCCCTGCTCACTACTGTATGTCTAGTGTACCTGTGCTCTTGATGGCTGGCACTTGGGATTTCAGTGGGCTGCTTTACTGGAAAACCCTATCCCCTGCGGTGTGCTGTCATCTTCAATCTCTGAGCTCTTAGGGAAGTTTATAAAGATACTCTAAGATACTCTCCCTCCCAGGTTAATTTTCAGGAAGTTGAATCGGCTCCTGACCTAGGGTCCTGTACTCCATCATGCTCAGTACCGGTCAGTTCTCTTGGATTTCTGATGCCAACAGTCCTCATAGACTATGTCCATCGCACCCTTCCAATGTCGCTGCCACTGATCCCCGACTCCTCAGGTCCCGGACCACCGTCTGCGACCTAACCTTGGTCTAACTCCCCGGGAGCTATTACTCCCCAGCTCCTCATTCCTTGAGGGCTCTCACTCGACTCCCTAGACTCAACTGCCCTGACTTCCCTCCCACCGGTCTGCCTGATCCCTAGGTGGGTGGCCTTATTCCGCTTAACCAACCCACTGGTGTGTCTGACAGGTCGTGATGTGAGGTGTGATTGGGAGTTGTGCTGGTGGTAGTGACATCGACTTCCTAAGAACCTGGAACCATGGGGGGTAGGTCCTGCACCCTGAGTAGGATTGCAGTACCCTGTGGCACCCTGATACACTCAGGGGCGCCACATTCCCCCTTGGTTAAACGTACCTCATCCCCGAGCTACAGGACACAGAGGTTTTATTGAACTGGAACTGAAAAAGGATAACATGTTAGTTATAAAAGGACTTCCCACACAGGGGAGGCAATACACTTAAACGTTTCTAACTCCCAGAATATAACAGTAAAACATTTGGGAATGCTACAGGTTGTAGCGGTAGTTGGAGACTCAGCCTACTCTGATGCAGCTACTATCTGTGACAGTCCATTTCCATTGTCCCTTTTCCCTTCAACCCGCCACTCAAAACACCTGAACCCCTGGTGCCACCTCTAGCCATGGTGTCGCACCCCACCAAATTCCTTGCAGTGTTCATGGTGACAGGATTGAAGTCCTGATGGTTCAGGAGACGACTCTGGTAGGCACACGAGGTGCAACTATTTACAATAAGCACAAGTTCGTGCTGGCTGCTGCCAGTCCTGCAGCCAAGGTCCATTTTTAATACTGGGGGAGGGTAAAACACAGTCCACGCACCGGGTGCAAAAATAATAAAACTTTCAAATCAGGTTACTTATTCGGGTAATTAGCATTTTCAACATTTTCAAACATTACTTATCATTTTTAAAGCATTAAATAACATAACAACACTGTAACGAGATATCCAGGTTCCGCTATCATTATTCTCTGAATCTAAGTGGGGGCTGACCAAAATTGATGCGGGTTGATCTCCTCAACTCTGGAATCCCTTCTAACCCCTGTGGTGTGGCAGTGTCTGCTACAAGTTCCTCACTATTGGTGGTGGGTGTTGCTGGTAAGAGCCTACATGTTCGTGGCAAAGGTATGGGTGCTACTCCAGGTGTGGGAATGGGTACAGTGTCAGAAAGCCCTTCCTGTTCTGGTTCTTCCACTGGTTGTGAAATGTTATGACAGGGACAATCACTGCTCCATTGTACATAGACCAATCTTCTGGGAAATCACTTAGGACGGTATGGATGGTTTTCTTTTTCCTCTCCACGACTTGAGATTGAGGTTGAACTTCATCTTCGACTCTTGTGCTGGGCAATTCTTCAGGTGGTCTCTGGAAATTGCAGATGTAGTCATTCCTTGGTCTTTGCTGATAAGACAAGTCTTCTGATTGTCAAAGTTTGAGAGTTGTACTACATAGGGTTCCTTTTCCCATTGGTCATCTAACTTGTGTAATTTCCTCTTTCGATTCAAAAATACTTCACCTGGTGAAAAGGGGGTAGCCTTCGCTTGTCTGTTGAAGTTCTTTTCTTGCTTCTCTCTACTTTGGTTCAGATTCTGTGCAACATACTCTTGGATTTGTTTGTATTGTTTGTATTGAATTTGGCGTTTTGAGTCCCAATCTGTAGCTGGTGAGCTAACTTCGAGAGTTTCCATCTCCAAGTCCACTGGCAACTTCCCAGGTCTGGCTCGCATGAGATAAGTGGGTGTACATTTGGTGGAGCTCACGGGAATATTATTGTACATATCAACGAGATCTGGAAATTTTTCAGGCCACAGGTTCCGCTCTTCGAGTGGTAGAGTTTTCCACAGATTGATGACTAGATGGTTCATCTTCTCACACATCCCATTTGTCTGCGCATGGTAGGGTGTAGTGCATATCTTCTTACATCCGTACAGGCTACAAAATTCTTTGAAGATTTCAGCTTCAAAAGCGGAACCTTGATCTGTAAGGACTTGGTCTGGATAACCATGTGGTCTACAGAAGTGTACCTGGAAGGCCTTTGCTGCTGTGCTGGCAGTTAGATCTTTGACCAGGAATCTTGAATAGTGATCCACCATAGTGAGTGCATAGGTGTAACCCCTCCTGCTTGGTGTGAGCTTGACGTGGTCCAAAGCGACGATTTCCAATGGCTAAGTGGTGACTATCGGTTGTAGGGGTGCTCTCTGACTGGTGCCATCTTTTCTTTTTAATGCACAAGAGCCACAGTTTCTGCACTATTCCTCAATGGCGATCCTCATTCTGACCCAGTAAAACTGACTTCCCAACAGCACCTCCAACTTCTTCCAACCAAAATGTCCAGCTCTATCGTGGTACACTTCTAAGACTACTGGCACATACGTGCTGGTTATCACTATCTGGCATATCCTCTCATCCGTTTTGGGGTTAAGGAGGCTTCTACACAGCTTGCCTCGATGAAGATACAGTCGGCTTCTTTCTTTCCACAATTCCTGTGCTTCCTCTGGAGCGGTTTGTTCAAGACTTGAATCAGCTTGGGATATCAGTGCCTTAATCAGATTAACGGCAAGATCATTATCTTGCATTTCTTGCAATCATGATGGGGTAGTGGATTGAAGGTTGCATCCTGTTGACTACAGTGAAATCGGGGCTTTTCCAGGTTGTCAGGACGATGGAAAGCATTCAATTTAATCTCCTCCAAGTCATCCTCATCTCTCCCATAATCAGAGAAATGAGGCATTCTGGACAACGCATCCGCATTGGTGTTCTTGCGACCATCTCTATACTTTATGGTGAAGTCGTAGTTCGCCAGCCGTGCTACCCAACGTTGCTCCAATTCTCCAAGCCTTACCGTGTCCAGGTGGGTCAGGGGTTGTTGTCTGTGTACATGGTGAATTTTGCAGAGGCCAAGTAGTGTTTGAATCTCGAGCTTGAAAGAACTGTAGTTCTCAGGATTTCTTTCTGTTGGGCAGAGCTTCCTGCTTGCATATGCAATCACCTTCTCCTTGCCATTCTGCACCTGGGAGAGGAGAGCTCCCAATCACACATTGCTGGCATCTGTGTACAGCACAAAAGGAAGACTGTAATGGGGATATGCTAGAATTTCATCTCCTGTCAGAGCTGACTTCATCTGCCTGAAGGAATCTTCCTGTTCCTCACTCCACGTAAATGGAGGACCAGAAGTCTTGCCGTGCTTTGGTTGACCAACCAGGAGATCCTGCAAGGGAGCCGCCATCTTGGTGTAGCCCTTCACAAACCTTCGGTAGTACCCCATCAGACCTAGGAACTGACGTACCTCTCTGATGGTATTGGGCCTTGGCCAGTTCTGGATAGCCGTGATCTTCTCTGGGTCTGGGGCCACGCCCTCAGCGCTAACCACATGTCCCAGATACTGGACCTTAGGTTTCAGCAGGTGACACTTAGATGGTTTTAGCTTCATCCCAAACTTGGATAGGGATTTGAATACTTCCACCAGATGTTCTAGATGCTCTGCGTATGCTTTGGAATATACAATTACATCATCCAGGTAAAGTAGGACAGTTTCGAAGTTGCAGTGGCACAAGCAGCATTCCATGAGTCTCTGAAACGTTCCCGGTGCATTGAACAGTCCAAATGGCATGTCGTTGAACTCGCATAATTCCATCGGGGCGGCAAAGGCAGTCTTTTCACAGTCTTCTTCAGCAACACACACTTGCCAATAGCCACTGGTCAGATCAAGGGTAGAAAAGTAATTTGCAGATTTCAATGCAGCCAATGATTCTTCGATACGGGGTAGTGAGTAAGCATCCTTGTGGGTGATTTTATTAATTTGCCTGTAGTCCACGCACATCCTCATAGTGCCGTCTTTCTTCTTAAACAGAACCAGTGGAGCTGTCCAGGGGCTACAACTATCCCTAATGACCCCTGCCTCCTTCATGTTCCTCAACATCTCCTTGGCACATTGATAGTGAGTGGGTGGTATAGGCCTGTATCTCTCTTTAATTGGTGGGTGAGCACCTGTGGGTATGTGGTGTTGTACCCCTTTCATCCTCCCAAAGTCCAATTGATGCTTACTAAAAACTTGTTTGTATTCCTGTACTATGTAGACTCCTTGTTTCTGATGTAGGGGTGTGGAATCATTGTGTGACGCCCCTGTACTATTCCGGTCGCCACAGGGTACTGCACAAACTGCCCTACCCATGCAGTATTCAACCCCCCCATGGTTCTGGGTCAGTCCATTCCCATTCCCATATCCTACAGTACTGCCACCATCAGCATTCACAAATCCTAGATGCACCTTGCACCACACCTATCAGGCACACCAGTGGGCTGCTTAAGCAGGACTAGGGCCGCCCACCTAGGGGTCAGACAGGGAGGTGGAAGGTGTCAAGTCAGTTAAGTGGTAGCCCTCGAGCTGTGAGGAGCTCTGAGGAAGCTGGGAGTTGGAGTTCCCAGGGCAGAAGTAAACTAGGTCGCAGACGGTGGTCTGGACCTAGAGGAGTCGAACCCCCGGTCGCAGGGGATTGAGGCTAGGTGCCTGGGATCCATCAAGGAGGATGGTCAGCAGCCTGGTCCTATCACTGGTCCGGGACCGAAGACACGACGGGGTACACGGACCCTAAGTCGGGGAGAATCTTCACATTTGTGCAGTACAGAAGGTTCAACCAGGGATCATGGAATACAGTTTTGGGGAAATAGTGCCACTGCTGGTGAGAGCCTGGGGAGGAGGAGACGTCCTGGTGAGGCAGTGGTGGCAATGGAGATAGTGGCGTGGAACGCAAAAATGTGGCACCTCTGAAATTATTTTGCTTGATGGTTTGCATGTGACTCGTGTCTCCTCTTTCTTTCCACATAAAACCTCGAGAATGGCTTGTAAAGTCGAAATGTCGGGTTTGCTATACCTTTTGTGCACTTTTTTGCAGTTTATCTATCTTCTCTTGTTCATTTGAGTGCTGAGGTTATTATTGTACTATATTTGTTTACCTCAATAGCACATACCTACTGAGTGCTATTTGCTAGGGCTTCAAATAATAGCACCTAGAGTCAGCATATGCGCAGATGGAGCTCTCAGCTCAAGCTCTCATCTGCGCACGCGCCGACTCCGGACGCCATTATTTGAAGCCCTCATCGCCGACATCTTCAGAATGGCCGGTGATTCACTGCCTCCCGCGCAGAGCTGCGTCACCAGCCCTGCACAGACCAGAGCCGCGTCACCAGCCTTGCACAGCAGAGCCCCATCACCAGCCTCGCACAGCAGAGCCCCATCACTAACCTCGCACAGCAGAGTCGTGTCACCAGCCCCACACAGAGCAGCACCATCAGGGAGTATCTGGACCCACTCTCTATCACTGGCAGCATTGCAGCACTCCAGTACCACCCCTTCCTCCTGTGACCCCCGCCCCGCTGCTGCCCCTCTCCCTGATAAAACACCACCGGATTATAAAACTTGTATCTACCTTTTTTTTCTCCACATTTGGGGTACGTCTTATAATCTGATACATCTTATAAAACAAAAAATACGGTAATTGTATGCAGGCGATCAGAAACTATTTAAAAACTGGATCTTCAAATGCTTTAACGATACGTTGTGAAACATATCAGTACAACATTTTGCATCTACTTAAAATACGAAAAAATTTAACCCTTCACCCCCAAGCCTATTTATTCTTTACCAGGCCAATTTTTCCAAGTCTGATCCGTGTAAATATGTAAAGTGATGATTCTGAAACACTTCAATGTATTCCAGTGATTTTTAAATGTTTTTTTTTTGTTCGCGACCTATTGTATTTCATGTTAGTGGTAAATTGAAGTTAATGTTTTTGCATTTATTTATCAAAATATCGGAGGCTTCAGTCACCACAGAGTATTGCACCCAAATTTGGGTGTAATGCTAAACTCCTGATCGTGAGGAGGTCAGTCCCAGTTTCACTAGATTACACACTCAAAAACACACCAGGTTGCTCTGTTCCCACTGGGAACTGAACTAGGGTCGGGTAATAAAGGGGTCGCCAACAGAGTGGGATTTACAGGATGCCCTCAAACAGGGGCCCCAGTTCCACTAGCTTAGGACCTGATAGGGAGGAGGAGTAGCCAGCAGGGGGAGTCAGGAGCCAATACAACAGTTAGAGAGTTCTCCAGCAGGAGAGCAACAGAGCAGTTGCATCTACAGGTACTCCGGTGGGAAGGAGGAGAAGTTCACATGATTGCCGTGCGGAGAGTGAACTTGCTCCCCATGGAATTGACACCTCACAGGGCGCAGGAGCCTAAGGAAGATCATACTTCATGTTGGTTTTCCAGAATCTGCCTGGACGGGGAACGTTTCAAGCTTCCCTGACCACACAGCGCCCGACAGCACAGTGCCAGAGAGGATCTAGGGTCTCGCATCAACCTGGAACCGCAGCCAGACTCTGTCTCTTTATTACCGATACTGCCGCTCAGTGCCTCGGCGCCCGCCATTACAACTCCCCTCATCATTCTCCCCGGGGCCCGTTCCACCTGTGGGGAACGATACCATCTATAGCTGCTACCACCATCTGCCCTGGAGGACAGCAAAAGCAGCGGCGGCCCATTCCCTGGCCGCATACCAGAAGTGGTGTCACAACAGTCACCTCAGTACTACCCCCATCATCTCTCCCATGCCATCTTCTGTACGCCTCAGGGCAACGGAGCCAGGCTAGGCCGGCTATGACGACAATCGACGGCCCAGTGACGAGTAGGTTAATGCACCTGCCCCGTGGGGCGCTACATATGCCCTTAAACCAGATAGTTGATATCACAATAAAATATTTGATGAATTACATTTGCCACATGTCTACTTTATATCAGCATCATTTTCAAAGCATATTTTTTTGTTAGGAAATTAGAAGGGTAAAAACATTATCAGCAATTTCTCATGTTTCCAACAAAATTACAAAACAAATTTTATAATGACAGAAAATACTCAAAAGTGACAACATTTTAGAAACTGCTCACCTCAAAGTGTTCAAAATCATATTCAAGAAGTTTATTAGCCCTTCAGGTGCTTCACAGGAATTGTAAAGGAAAAAATTAAAATTTTACTTTTCACCACAAAAAATGTTGATTTGGCCCCAAATTTTGCACTTTTACAAGAGAAACAGGAGAAAATGCACGATACAAATTGTTCTGAAATTTCTCCTGAGTATGCTGATACCATATTTGTGGTGAAAAATTACTGTTTGCGTGCACGGCAGGGCTCAGAAGGGAAGAAGCCCCATTTAACTTCTGGAGCACAAAATTGGATGAAATAGATAGCGGATGCCATGTCCAGTTTGCAGAGCCCCTGATGAGCCTAAATCATAGAAACTCTGCAAAAGTGACCCCATTTTGGAATCTATGCCCTTCAGGGAATTTTATCTAGATGTGTGGTAAGCACCTTGAACCCACTGGTGGTTCACATAATTTTTATAATGTTCAGCTGTGAAAATAACAAATCACATGTTTTCACAAAAATGTTGCTTTGAGACTAAACTTTTTTTGTATTTTTACAAAGGTAACAGAAAAAATTAACCAAAAAGTTTGCTTTGCAATTTCTCCTGAGTACACCCATACCCTACCTATGGGGGAAAACTACTGATGAACATATAAACAGAAGGAAAAAAAGGCAAACATTTGTTTAGTGAGCAAAAACGAGGGGTAAGGGGCTTTGGTAAACACACATGTTAAAAATTAAAAACATACAAAGAGGAGAGGGACACCGGTATAGGCACATAATACACAAGTGTGTACAGTTGAGGTAATATATAAATGGGGGGTACAGTCACATCAAAAATATAATTTATACAGCAAAAAGTCTCATAGACTGAGTACAAGCAAAAACTGATCTTACATTAGAGTGTGGTCTTAAAGTAGGGAATAGCATACAAAATGTATGTAAATATACTATATATTGAGTACATATCATGTGCCGCCCCAGTGCCAGCAGCCGCTGCTGCTCGGATACAGATCTACAGTGCGGCTCGAGGGGTTCTCCAGACCCGAGGGTCGCGCGGACACTCCGAATAAAAGGGGATGTATTTATACGGGATTGGTTGTGAAATGTCTGTGACGCTACCCACGGTGTGTGGTGAGATGTAGCACCACTGCTGCCGTGGGTTCCCGGGGACATTGGGCTGGCAGCTGGATGTTAACCTCTCCATGAGTAGGGATGGATGTCCCGGGGCCCAGTGTCTCTATGCTGAGGATAGTGAGTGCAGGGGCCAGCGCACCCAGCCATCCCGGGGATGTTACGGTCGAATAAAGCACACAAGTCCTGTGGTAAACCAAGGTGATGGTGGCCGATTGCCGCAGATGGGTGTATCTGATCCCACACCCGGTTGGTAGTCAAAGTCTCTCTCTCCTTTGCACTCAGTGTGTTGTAGGTAGGACTTCCCGGTGTGAAACGTGGGAATCCGCTCCCGGTTCTTTGGTTGGGAACCGTGCCCGTCTGATGCTGACCCTTGGGATCTACGGGCCCTGGCGGTTGCCCTATCCCTCTCTGTGGGTTGTTGTCTACTTGTGACGCCCTGGACTAGCCAGGTAGTCACAGATAGCGCCCCGCACAACACCTGTCCCCTAAAAAGGTGTCATCAGCCAACCATTAAAACCTAGTCACCTCTCTCAGTGCTTGACGGACACACCAGGGGGCGGAGCCAGGTAGTTGGCCACGCCCACCGAGGAGTTCAGAGGGCCTGAGGCAGGAAAACACAGTCAGTTGAGTTAGTCCGTGAGTGGAGGAGGCAGGCCTGTGTGGCAGGTCTGCAGAGAACTGACAGGTGCCGGGGTTGGAGCCTGGGCACCTTTTGGCTAAGAGGCAAGTGGTGGCCTCAGCCTGCAGGAGTCGAGAAGATGGCTCGGTGGAACCATGGTGGACCGGGACAGGGTAGTGGCCCGCCGGTACCGACCCGGGGAACCGACTCGGAAACCGGAGCACAAAGGGGGGTACTGAGACCCAGAAATTAGGTCCAGAAGCCACTGGACCGAGTTAATTAACTGATTGCGGTCTGGACTATAGGTCCTTTCCCACCCAAAGTCCCGACTGAAGACAACAGCCTAACGAGGGGGATAGAAAGCCACCGCACAGGCAGAGAGATCCCACGGGCCAGCGTCTGCGGGCATAGGGCTCTCCCGACATCCACAAAGCCGGGGAGCGGACTCCCGTCGCTGAAGCGCAGGTAGCCCACAAATACACAACACGGTGCAGGAGAAAGGCAGAGACCACCAACCGGGTGGGGGACCCGACTCAGCCGGCTGTGGGCACCGATCACCATCAACTTGTTTTACCAGAGACTTGTGTGCGTTACTAATCGTGAGTACAACAGTGCCCTCCGGCTGTGCACCTCCCTGCACCGCCCAACCACACAACACTCAATGGGTCCTGGGGCAACCATCCCTGCCCACGGAGGGGTTAACATCTTGCTGTATAAACATCTCCCCTGGGTGCCCCGTAACTGCAGCGGTGGTGTCTACACCTTCACCACATCCCGTGGGTGGCATCACGAACTTAACCACAGTTCCGGCCGTATACCTACATCCTCTAAACAGCCAGCCCCCCTTTCAGATCGAAGTGACCACGAGGCCCCCGGGTCCGGAGGCGCTCGAGCCACCCACCAGCGAGCCCGGACCCGAACGGCTCGGCTGCAGCCGAGCGTGGGGCAGTACATACTTTTCGGGACTTAGGTTGGGACAGGACCTAAAATCCTGCCCTCAGTTGATTAATTAGCTAGGCCGTCGGTGCCGGTCCTGGCTTCAGGGTCCAAGTACCCCCTCTGTGCACATGGTTTCCGAGTCGGTTCTCCGGTATCGGTGGGCTACAACCTTGTCCCAGTCCACCTCGGATCTCCGGCAGCCGTCCTCCCGTATCCTGCAGACTCTGGCTACCGTCTGCTACCTAGCCAAGGTGTCAGGGGTCCGACCCTGGTACTTGCCAGACTTCACTCCTCACTTGAACTCTACCTTACTGATCAGCTCTGTTTTCATGCCCCAGGCTCTCCAGACCCCTAGGTGGGCGTTCCCTATCTGCCTGGTCCCGCCCACTGGTGTCTGTCCTTCCCTGAGGAGGGTGACTAGGGTTTCAGGTCGGCTGATTTAACCCTTCGTGGGATAGGTGTTGTGCGGGGGCCTACATGTAAATCTACCTGGTTTTCTGGGGTGCTACATATTTTTATATATATATATATATATGTACTATCACAATATATGATGACCCACACACTCTATTGCTTCTCTAAGGCAAAATGCCAGGTCGACATAGGGGTCGACATATCTCCAAATGTAAACATAAGACAACCTACATCTTATTCAAGCATCTACGGCAAAGTGCCAAGTGCATGAGGAGGTCACAAGAGGGTCATTATTGTTTCTAAGCGCGTCCCGTCCGTAGCCTCATCAGGGAGGGAAAAAAGTGATTGGATACACAGCAGGGCTCGAAAGGGAAGTAGTACCATTTGAATTCTGGAATGCAAAATTGTCTGGAAAAGATAGTGGATGCCATGTCATGTTTGCAGAGCCCCTGCCTAAACAGTGGAAACTCCCCATATGTGACCCATTTTGGAAACTGCATTCCTCAAGGAACTTAACTAGAGGTTTGATGAGCACCTTGAACCCACAGGTGCTTCACAGAATTTTTTATCGTTGAGCCATGAAAATTATTTTTTTATACAAAAATGTTGCTTCAACCCCAAATGTTTCAGTCTCATAACGTTAGCAGAAGAAAAAAGGACAATGCAACCTTCTTTTGTAATTGCCCCTGAGTTCATCAATACCTCATATGTGGTAGAGAACTACTGTATGGTCAAATGCCAGTGGTCAGAAGGGAAGGAGCACCAATTGACCTCTGGAGCGCAGTTTTGGTTGGAATAGATTGTGGATGCCATGTCACATTTGTAGAGCACCTGAGATGCCAAAACAGCAGAAACCCCCACAATTGTCCCCTTTTTATAAACTTCACCTCTTGAGGAATTCAGCTAGGGGTGTATTGAGCATTGTGACGCCACAAACGATTCACAGAATTGTATAATTTTGTGCTGACTTTGACCCCAAGTTTTAATTTTCAAAAGGGGAAAATGAATGGTACCATTTGTTACCCAATTTCTCCTGAGTACACCTATACCTCATATGTAATTGAAAGCTATGTCTGAGGCATAGTGCAAAGCTCAGAAGGGAAAAGGCGCCATATTCCATTATGAGTTTCCTGGAATGGTTTCAGGGTGCCATGTCAAATTGACAGTGTCCTTGAGGTGCCAGAAAAGTGCCCCCCACACACGCTATAATTGACACAACCCAATGAATTCATCTAGGGGTTCAGTGAGCATGTTGATACCACATGTGTCTTGAAGAATGTTATGCCATTGGCCACTGAACAAATAATAATTAGATTTTTAAAACTAACATGTTTTAGCCCCAAGTTTTTAATTTGTTATAAGGAGTATGTAGACCTCAAAGCTTGTTGTACAATTTCTCCTAAGTACGTCATTATACTTCATGTAATCGGGGATTACTTTTTCAGGCAGCGTAAAAAACTCAGAAGGGAAGGCGCTCCATATTATAGTGCAGATTTAGCCTTATGGTTTGCGGGTGCAATGACCCACTGGAAAAAAACTCCATAAAAGGCAATGCATCTTCAGCTCTGCTACATCTGTGTGGGAAGACAAACACAGGTCTGCTCACACAGACGCAGCTGAGAGCTGTCAGAGACTTCACCCGTGTGCACACCTGAGGCTTGTGTATGACTCGTGTGAGTCTCGCATCTTTGTCATCCAGAACAGCATACACTATCATGACAGGAGTGCCTCAGCTGCATGGAAATACATGCAGCCGACCCTCTCCTGTAAGGAGAGTGTGCACTGTGTCAGGTCATACTGATGTGAGACTCGCACAGTGACAATCAAAGTTCAATCGAGTCCATGGCTCATGGACTTGGGTGAACCCTGAGGTCACCACGAACACAGCCGAAAACTGCCGAGTGACAAGCAGTGCAGTGAATACCAGCGGAAGTTAATGACTGGACCCGGAAGCAGAAGCGGCCGGGAGACAGAGTCTGCAGGATGCGTCATGGGACCTGTAAGTATAATGACAATATTATTATTAACTATATTCTTTATTTTACAGACCCCCCCCCCGCCCTATCCCATAACTGTAAAGTCCAAATTCGGGGTTTGGACGCAAGTTTGTGTTACCTTAGATCCCGAACTTTACAAAAAGTTCGGGCGAGTCTCCCAAACACGAACATCGGGGGTGGTTCACCCATCACTAGTTGCAGACTCAGAGATTGCCCTGGGAGTAGCACCTGGCAGATACTTGTAGCCCAAGTCTAACCACACCATCAGTGGCTCTAGTGAAGAACCAGGTGGCCGCTTAGTTATGTCGCTCCTATAACATGGTAAGCCTGGGCTCTGTGGCCCCGTAGCACTGCTGATTTGGATAACAGCGAATGTACTTAAGTTTGTGTATAAAACACTGAGGTTTCTACTGTAACCTCATGTATGAATCTTTACTGTGTCTGTGCCTTTGCCTACCAGAGCTGATTCCATACAATATTTATAATTCTAGAGCTAATTCATTAATATACAGGTATGTTTAAATTGGAATTAATGAAAAAAAAACACATGAAAAACGTAAGTGCAGGATAAATGTGAGGCGAGTCTTACTGTAATGTTTGGGAGGCAGAATGATCAGGTCAAGAATTAGTTTTATTTATTTTTTACGATGTGCACATTACAGTGTAAGTGATTAGACAGCTTTATTTGCTTTTTTATGTTTGCCTATTATTACACACTAAAAGAATACTTTTCTTTCGCAAAACAAAAATGTATTTGTATTGCCATATTTTGACAGCTATAATTTTTTTATATTTCTGCCCACAGAGTCATGTGAGGGCTTGTTTTTTTTGCGGGACAATTTGGTGCCATTTTCGGGCACATAACATTTTTTGATCACTTTCTATTCTGAATTTTGGGAGACAGAACGAACAAAAAACAGCAATTCAGGATTTTTTTTGTTTTTATGCAATCCACTGTGTGGTAAAAGTGAAAAGAGTTCTTTATTCTTGGGTTCTGTCATGCAATGTGCCGCTTTGTACACACCAGGCATCATGGAGACTTCAGACTCTGTTCACACGGCAGAGTCTGACACATCACTTGGTGCTTGTGTGTTGCTTAGGCTGGTTTCAGACGTCCGTGTTTTAGGTACGTGTGACATCCATTTTTAACACGGATGTCACACATACCCATGTTATTCCATGATGTGCCTCACACGTCCGTATTTGCACACGGAAATGTGATCAGTGTGACATCAGTGTAAAACATACCGGAGAAAATATGGGTCTTTTTAATAAAAAGATTTTCTATATTTACCTCTCTCCAGCGATGCTGTCTCCGGCTCTGCTGCCTCCCGCTTCTGACCGCCGCTCATTATACTCACTGAATATTCAGTGCCCTGAGGAGCTGGAAGCGGGGACAGCGCTGGGGACTTCAGTGTCCGGGACCGCATCGCAGGGTGAGTTTACAGCAGTGTGTGTGTGTGTGTGTGTGTGCGTGTGTGTGTGTGTGTGATGAGGACCTAGAAGCCGGAACATTATGGGGACAGCATCGGGGACTCATCACAGTACCCAGTGAACTCTGATGAACCCGTGAAGCTGTAGCGCGGGGGTCATCAGGATGTCATCAGAGTTCATTGGGAACTCCGATAACCTCCTGGATGTCACTGTGCTTTGTGAATACTCACCTGTCCCCGCGCTGCTGTCCTCGGCGGTGCTGTGCCCGGCGCTGTACCCGCGATGCTCCGGCTTCCGGAGTGCGGTGAATAATCAATGAATATAATGAGCGGCAGTCAGGAGCGGGAGGCAGCAGAGCAGAAGACAACAGGTAAATATGGAAAATCTTTTTATTTCACAGACCCGTGTTTTCTCCGGTACCTGTCACACGCATGCAAACACGGATGTCACACGTATGACACACGTGTGACCATAACCATGCGTGTGACTGGTACCTGATTAAACATGGACGTCTGAAACCAGCCTTAGTCAGAGCCGGGCATCCATCAGTTTTGTGCTCACTGGTGATCGGTCTGGCAGGAGTTAATTCCTGCTAGTGTCACGATTCTGTTGTGAAGAACATTTTGTATTGTTCTGCCATGCTCTCCTGCAGAGCCGGTATATGCTGCCTATGGTGCAGAGCGTTTTGCAGAATGAATGCTCTACTGGTTGTTTTACAGCACTGGTTTTCACGCTGGTCCTGGGAGGTGATCTCGCAGATGCTTCTTGTTCCCAGTGATTACTCTGTTTCTTTAATGAGCGTGTTAGCTCAGGATGCCGCCAGTCGTACTTCCTATTTACAGTTGTGCTGTTGGCTCCCGTGGTGCTCATTGTTCAGATCTTGGTCTCTCGACTCCAGACTGCTGTTTGCTGTCTCTGCCTGTGTGACGCCCTGGACTAGCCAGGTGGTCACAGGAGGGCCCTTGCACAAACACACCTCCCCCCCTTAATAAAGGGACAGCAGTCAACCTTTAAAAACCTTGTCTCCTCCCTCCGGGTTTGATGTTCACACCAGCGGGCGGAGTCAGGTGGTTGGCCACGCCCACCGAGGAGTACACATGCCCGGATGCAGGAAAAACAAAAAAGTTTAGTCTTGACAGTGGAGTGGAGTGGAGTTCAAGTGCAGACCTGTGCCCAGGTCTGCTATAGTCTAACACCAGGTGTCAGGGTTGGAGCCCAGTCACCTCTGACAAGGAGGCAGACGGTGGTGGCCGCCTGCAGGAGCTGGGATTACAGCCGGTGGAACCGTAAGGACCGGGGATGGGTGGTGGCCCGCCGGTACCGAACCGGGGAACCGATTGGAAACCGGAGTACCAGGAGGGGTACTCAGACCCAGTACGAGGCCCAGAAACAATCAGGCTGAGTCAAATCAACTGATTGAGGACTGGACTTTAGGCCCTTTCCCACCTAAGACCTGACTGAAGACAACAGCCCAACCACAGGGGTAGAAAGCCACTGCCCAGGCATAGAGACCCGACGGGCCAGCGTCTGTGGGCAAAAGGGCTCTACCGGCACACACCAGGCAGGGGAGCAGATTACTGTTGCTCAGGCATAGGAGTCATCATTTCTACAAAAGTGAGATGCAGGAGAAAGGCGGAAACCACCAACCTACAAAGGGGAAAAGCGCAGCCGGCTGCAGGCACCGTCCATCATCTTGTTTGGTTTAGCAGAGACTCCAGCGTGTTTGTAATAGTGAGTACAACAGTGCCTTCGGGCGGCGCACCGCGCCGCACAGCACCGCACCGACAAGCCAGCACGCATCCAATCCCCCGCCTCAGCACCTCCCTCGGGCCCCTGGACCATCATCCCGCTACCCATGGAGGGGTCAACATCAAGCTGCGCAACACCGTCCCCGGGAGCCTAGTCAACGGCAGCGGTGGCGTCACAAACTCAAATCCCCTACCTCCCCACAGAAGTCCCTACGTGTAGCGCCAACCCCCCTTTCAGAGCGACATGACCCCCGGGTCCGTGAGGAGCTTGAGCCACCCACCGACGAGCATGGATCCCAGCGGCTCGGCAGCTGGCCGGGCCCCGGGGCGGTACACATGTCCTCCCCTGTTTCTGCTGTGACTTCCCGGCTTCTGACCTCTGACTTCCTTCTGATCGCGTCCTCGCCTGCTTCCTGTATCTTGTATGTACTCTCCTGGAACCCTGAACTTCGGCTTGTATCTCAACCTCGTCTCTGTCTGCCTCCCCCGATTACTGTCGTGCCCTCCTGAATTATAATCTCTGCCTGTCTGACTACCTCAACATTTACTTCGTATGTAGCACCCCTGAAACCATCAGTGTGCTACAAGGTTCTGCATCCCCACAAGGATGCAGGGCCTACCCCTAGGGCCCCGGGAGACCAGTGCCGGTAACAATAAAAACCCAGGTAATCCCATTTTTTTTCCCAACAATCCTCCATATAATGGCATATAGCTAGGGTCGGACTAATGGATGGCCGCGTAGCGGTGGAGCCAATCCAGTCCAGTAGTTGACCAGGTGGGAGGGGTGAACTGAGGACAGACAATAGTACAGAGTAGAGGGTCAAGGAGTGAAGGTGGATGTGAGGAGATGTTCTGACCCAGGTTAATGGTAACCTGGTACCCAGGAGAGTAGTTGAGGGTGGAGTACGGTGGAGTGCTCCCGGAACTATGCTCCGACGGGGTACAGGACCCTAGAGCTCCAAGCCGACCTGTTAACACCTGCACAGCGAGGGGACCATCAAGGACCTCGCTAACACTAAAAATCCAAAGACTCAGTAGCAAAGGGAGAACTGGGGACAGGACCAGAAACTCCATTCCCCACAGGGTTTATGCTACCGTCAGGCGGACAGAAGTGTACAAACCATCGGACGGGGACCCCAGTTACTCTACGCAACGAGGACCCATTTACCAGAGACAGGTGCAGGGGAAGAAGGTACCAGAGTACTAGACTGGGACGAAGGGGACCTGGAGGTGAAACCAGCCGGCCTCGGATAACCAGTTACCACCAACCAGCAGTGAGTAAAAACCAGTTGCACTATACCTCTGTGTGGACTACCTTCTTCCGACACCCGTCACAACACCCATCCTCTGGGGCCCGGCTCTGCTTGCAGAGGGCCTACCACCCAGGCTGCAATTAATACCAGCTCCAGTAGTGACATTCTGCAGCGGCGGCTCCATACCTATAGCCGCAACACCGCAAGTGGCGTCACGTATGAACACTAACCTAATCCTCTTTAAATACACCCCCATTACAAAAAGGGCCCAGGGCAACGGCCACCCCAGTGATATTCCCAAGACATATACTGCCCGGAACAGAGTACCCCATATCCCTGGGCACGACACAAGTAGTGTCTAACGCTACCTTGTGACAGTCATCACAGCTAACCTGTGAATTGCTGCTGGGGTCATAGTTTACTGAAGACTTATCACAGCCGTCTCCGCCCGTTAAAAGATGGTGGATTCTGCTCCTCAATGTTGAATATAGCAAAAGTGATATCAGTCTTGGTGCATGGTGATTCAGCTGCTGGAGCACTGTTGTATGCTATTGTGGTGTGTTGTGGAGATACCCTTGTCATTGTGTACCTCCTTCCTTTTCTTTATTTCCTCCCTGTGCACATATTTAGTCTTTACCTCATTGACTGTTGTGAATGGGAGTTTTAGTTCCTCTCTGTCTGTCTTTTTGTGTGCGGATTTATCACTCCAGTCCCAGCCCCTTACCGGAGTAGAAGTGAGGAGATATAAAATCAGGGCTTCTCAGGCATTGGGGTCAAGTGTACCTCTGGCAGGAGGGACAGTTAGGGACTCCTTAGCCTGAGGGTCAGCTTAGGAGTATCAATTCCCAGTCACTCCGTTACTATCGTGATAGGGTCAGTACAGTTACAGAGTTAACATTTATATAATTTTTTAGATATTTTCACAATATAAACTGTTTTTTCATCACTTTACTCTGAGAGCTATAGCTTTGTTATTTCACCACTGATGTAGCTTGTTTTTTGCGGGACAAGTTGATGTTTTCAAGGATACCATTTTTATTTAAATTTAATTTTTTGATCACATTTTATTCTATTTTGGGAATCAGTATGACGAAAAAGCATAGTTTTTTCCCCATGCTTTTTTTTTTTTAAAATGTTTTAATTGTGTTCACTAAAGAGGTAAAATAGTGTGATCGTTTTATATATTGGGTTGATCTGGAAGATACCAAATATGTGTAATTTTTTATTTTTTTTTTACATAAATATACGTATATACTGGTGTCCTATTTTTTGTTTATTTTGGTTTTCTTTACTTTTTTAATTAGTCTAAAGGCCCCGTCACACGCAACGACGTATCTGACGATATATCGCCGGAGTCACGGATTCCGTGACGCACATCCGGCATCGTTAGCGACGTCGTTGCGTGTGACACCAACGAGTGACCGTTAACGATGGAAAATACTCACCAAATCGTCCATCGTTGACACGTCGTTCCATTTCAAAAAATCGTTGATTGTTCAGTTTGCAGGTTGTTCGTCGTTCCCGAGGCAGCATACATCGCTAAGTGTGACACCGCGGGAACGACGAACTACAGCTTACCTGTGGCCGCCGGCAATGAGGAAGGAAGGAGGTGGGCGGGATGTTACGGCTGCTCATCTCCGCCCCTCCGCTTCTATTGGGTGGCCGCTTAGTGACGCACTGTGACACCGCACGAACCGCCCCCTTAGAAACGTCGCTAGGCAGGTAAGTCTGTACGACGGCTCCGAGCGATATTGTGCGCCACGGGCAGTGATTTGCCCATGATGCACAAACGACGGGGCCGGGTACGCTCGCTAGCAATATCGCTAGCGATATCGCTGCGTGTGACAGGGCCTTTAAACTTTAAAGTTTATTAATCTGAATACTGGTATAATGCAGTGCAATGGATTATACCTGTCAATCTTACACTGACAGAAGCCTGTTAAGCCCATAAGTATTCCAAAAGGTGTAAAAGGGGAAATAAAACCAATCTCAATAGATCCGGAAATGCACCCTACTGATTTCTGTACAGACTAGTATACCTAGTTGCACAGCCCCTAATGGATCCTACACAGGCTGGAGTCACCCCACCTTCAATCCTAGAACCCCATAACTCGGACCTTTCTACCTAAATGGAAGTAAAGTTGTTTTTCGTACCTCGTGAGGAACCAGGGGGGAGGTTGCTACTCACTATTAACCAAGATAGAAAAAGTGTGCAGAGATAGGCAGAGATCCAAGGTGAGGAAACGTAACACACATGCAAAAGTAGAAAAGGTAGTATAGCAAATACAAGCTAGGATAGTCTCCAACAACCTAATAGCTAACAAGAAACGTGTAGGTTAGATAAAAGATGAAGCACAGAGCAAATACAACACTGGCCTCTATTTCACAGGTACAAATCCCTTACAGTGGGGATGGAACTTCTTAGCAGAATCCACTTAAGAATATAGGCAGCAGAGAAGAATAGTATTATGAAAGTATAAATAGCCCCACCCGAGATGTGATAGGACAGAGAAAATGAGCAAATGAAAATATCTGATAACCGCAAACCAAAAGGAGAGAAGCAAAAGTAATAGACCATCAGGATTTGGACATGGACTGACCAGGCTGTGGCTCAGCAGGGAAGGAACTGATCATGCAACACAAGGTCAATAGATCGTGTCCCAAACCCAAGGCATGACAAAGCCTTTAAAGGTTGTCCACTACTTGAGCAACCCCTACTAATTTCCCTTGTTGGCCCCCAAAAAAATAAATAAGCCTATACTCGCCTCCGTTGCTGGCACAGTTCCAGCGATGTCTAAAGCCGCGTTCCCAGGGCCCACATGAGATTGTTATGACAAGCCGGCCCCATGACCAATCAGCACACGGCATCTGTCTCCTCGCCTTCGGACATTTGAGCAGGATGTGAGTGCTACGCTGAGTTCCTGCTCAAACGTCCAAAGGTGGAGTGAAGGAAGCCAGCATTGATTAGTCGCAGGGCCCGCATGTCCTAACAATGTCACGTGGACCTCAGGAATACTGCTTCAGACATTGCTAGATCCAGCTGGCACTGGAGGGGAGTATAGGTTTATTTATTTTTATGGGTGATGAACAAGGGGAGTGAGTAGGGGTTTGTCTAAGTAGTGGACAACCCCTTTAAAACCATTCTGCTGGCATGGTCTAACAGGCTACCGTAGCTTGCAGATCCAGAGGTAATCATAATGACCTTGGGGTGCCATGACTACCATCGAGTCCTCAAGATGACGTCATGGGTGTGCTAGTCAGTTGGGAGAGGGAGACCCCTTCCTGTGCCAGCCATCTAAATGCTGTGATCAATATTGATCTCGCATTTAGTAGTTTAAATAGCACGGCAAGCCTTGGGTACCGCCCCTGGCTGTGACAGTCGGAGCTTGGCTATAACTTAAATCAAGCTCCTAGCGATGATTGTGTGGGCACTGCCGCTGTCACCACATGATCGCCATGATGTACATTTACATTATTTTGTGGCAACCCCTTCCCAATCATGACGTAAGCTTATGTGAAATGTCATGAAGGTGTTAAGAAAGATTAAACAGACTGTGTTCCATCACCCTGCACTCCATCAATCGGCTATTATCCACTCTTCGCTGGCTAGAAGTAAACATTGAACAGAGATTAACAGCACAGCTGCAATTTATGTGTAGCAGCCGCATCTGGGTGCTGCAGATCAGCTTTTATTTAGGAGAATAGCAGCTGATTAAAACTTCTTGGCAGCAGCCGCTACACGTTGAATGGAAACGTGCTATTCAGGTCTGAATAATGCTTCCATCCACTGGATATTTATGCCAGAGCTAATACTAGATGATTGATGAGTGTGCAGGATGTTGCACCCCAACTGCTGTGATATTGATGATTTATCCAAAGTAGTTGTCCAGACAAGCCATTTAAGTTATCTATTTTGTGAGCAGGCCCGAAGAGCACATGGTCATTTCTATGGGAGCTTTAAAGGGTGCTTTACACGCTGCGACATCGCTAACGCTATATCGTCGGGGTCACGTCGTTAGTGACGCACATCCGGCGTCGTTAGCGACATCGCAGCATGTGACAGCAAGGAGCGACTATCAACGATTGCAAAAACGTCAAAAATTGTTGATCGTTGACACGTCACTCCTTTTCATAATATAGTTGGTGGTGCATGCCGCTGGTTGTTCGTCGTTCCTGCGGCAGCACACATCGCGGTGTGTGACACCTCAGGGACGACGAACATCTTCTTACCTGCGTCCACCGGTGGGCGGGATATTCTGCCTGCTCATCTCCGCCCCTCCTCTGCTATTGGGCAGCTGTTTTGTGACACCGCTGTGACCCCGAACACACCTACCCCTTGAAGGAGGGATTATTCGGCAGCAACAGTGATGTCGCTGAGCAGGTATGTGCGTGTGACGCTGCTGTAGCAATATTGTTTGCTACGGCAGCGATCACCACATACCGCAAGAACGACGAGGGCGGGTGCTATCGCTCGCGACATCGCTAGCAATCACTAGTGATGTCACAGCGTGTAAAGCACCCTTTCGAATTGTTTAGCAAGTACACTTACATCGGTTTTCAAAGATTTCACTTTCTGAAAATTTGATACATTTTAACCAAAGGGCCATTGATGTGAAAGACAATTTACTTAGAAAGTTGTATCGAATTTCCAGTAACACAAACCTAAGAGCAGTGCAAAAGAAATTCATGCACTTTACCCAGCTCTGCTACTCATATCAGCGGTAACCTAAGTGATCTGTGATCTCTCCTCATATTTATTGTATATGGTATCTCAGGCCTTCATTTACTGAATTCTGTCTTTATGTGGACAATCGCTATAACCGAAGCTTTTCAGGGTGAGATTTATGCATGCGTGTGTAAAATAAAGTGAATCTTAATTTACCTAAAGAACAATTTAGCCTAGATAAAACAACCTGTACAAGAATATTCTAAACTCAACCTAAAATTACATTTCTCAATGAATTCAGTCAATAAAGGGGCCATCCAGAACACTGATGACTGGTGGCCGTATTAACTCCGTCACTAGCCAGCCTGTTTTCACCTTCCAGACAAGGCCAATTTTTACAATTCTGACCACTGTCACTTTATGAGGTAATAACGCTGGAACACTTAAAGGGAACGTGTCACCAGATTTGTCAACTATAAGCTGTGGCCACCACCAGTGAGCTCTTATATACAGCAGTCTAACATGCTGTATATAAGAGCCCAAGCCATTGTGTAGAACATAAAAAACACCTTATAATAATCACCTAATGGGTGGTGCAGGGCAGACTGGTCGGATGGGTGTCTCCGTTCTCCGGGTGCGGCGCCTCCTCTTTCGCCCATCTTTGTCCTCCTTCTACTGAAGCTTGGGTGCATGGCGTGTCCTACATCATGCACACAGACCGACATTGAAGTCCTCTGCAGGCACACTTTGACCTGCCCTGAGCAGAGCAGATCAAAGTATTGCAGTGCGCCTGCATGTACTTCATGTTAGTGGTGAATTTTAAGATGATAATTTTTGCTTTTCTTTGTAAAATTATACGAAATTTGGTGAAAATTTTGCAATTTTAAAACTTTGATTTTTTTTATTTCTTTTTCCCTGAAGAAGGAGACGGACAATGTCTTTGAAACGCGTTGGACTGTAAAATAAAAGAAATTTTTTTAAATACACCGGCATTAGTGGTTTTTAGCGCAGCATAAACCCGCTTTCCTCTGTCATTAGAGATCCTTTATGATATGCTAATGAGCACAGGGACTAGTCGAAAGGGTTTTAGTTCTGACTTGTCCGCCATAGGGGCGTACTAACATGCTATTCAATGCCCATTGGCCAGCAGTGACTCGAGTAGCTGTGTCCATTATTACCGCTTCAGAACGCCTTGGTTTAGGGTCAGTGCACATGATCAGAAGTCCCAACACCTCCGGTCATGTACATTATGAAGCCGGGTTTACGCGTCCCGGCTTCAGAGAGGTCTAGTGCACAAGACTGGAAGTGCGGTGACTTCTGATCATGTGCACTGCCCCTAAACCTGGCATTCTGAAGCGGGGACAATGGACACATGTACACGCGTTACAGGCTCCATCAAATCATACAATATGAGCAAATAAAATATTCTTTCCTAAACGTATTAAGGAACGTCAGTCAGGAGATCGTGCGGAATAACTTTGACTGTCTCTTGTCACAATTTGTGGCCTCCTCCACCATCTTCTCTCTTTACACCAAGATGAGAAAGGATTTACTAGACATCCACCTGAACTCATTTTTCAAACATTGGGAAATGCAACTTAAAGAACCTGACATTGGCCTAAAATTAGGGATGGATGGATTATAGTACGGAAAAATATTCTAAATGAGCACTGGCGAAAGACCCAGTTTAAGTAATACACACAGCTATTTACGCTTTCGACCTTCCAGCGACTGGTATTAAACCACACAGGATAATGCAATGTCCAAACTACAAGACTCCCTCCACAGATTTATTACATGGTTTATGGTCATGCCCTCGGACAATATAATTTTGGGAGATAATTACTAGTTCAATAGAAATCATCTGGAACTTGAAGCTCGTTCTTAAAAACACTTTGGTATTGTTCCACCATTGGTCGGAAAATAACGAGAAATCAATTGGTCGTATCTCCGCACCTCGCATTCTCCATGTGGTGTTACTCTTCTCTAAAAGATTGTTGCTCCACCATTGGCTTGGCCATACTGCCCCATCACTTCATGAATTTCCTAAGCAAATGAAATATTTATTGCATATAGAGAAGTGGTATGCAGAAGAAAAAAAGGAGCGCACGGAAGAAAACTCTGAGCCTCATTCGGGCTCTCATAGTTGCATTGAGCACTGGTCACATCACTTCTGACTTCCGTCCACTCAGAAGTTACAGATACAAAATGCCGCCGCGGGGCCTAAGCAGCACCAAAAAAGGAGAAAGACAGCAGCAGGTAAGTATGATATGGGGTACAGGGGATTTACACTTAAAGTGCTACTCTAGTGCTGAAAAAAAACAAACACTAGAGTGGTGTTTTAAATAGAAAAAAAAGGAGCCAGCACGATCTGAAAATGGCATGGATCATATAAAAAGTGCAAATTCACAGATTTATTCCAACTGTAATATAATAAAAAAAATGAGATTTATTCCAACTGTACTATAATAAAAAAATAAGATTTTTAGCAAATAATTGATGAATTCTTTGAGCCACCCCTGCCAACGTCACGGCAAATCTCAATAGGGGGGTCCTAACCTATATTATGTATTTCATGTGCCATGCGGCCTCCTAGATAAGGTTAAAAGCAGAACCATAATGGAGCACACATACCTGTAACCTGTATATAGCCGCTTCCATGTTGCAAAAGAGGCAATTATGGATAGAGGCCAGCCCAGGTCCCAGCATGTGGAGCAAGCTCTACACATACCAGGAATTGATCAATTATTTTCTAAAAATCTCAATTTATATTACAGTACAGTTGGAATAAAACTGTGAATTTGCACTTTTTATATGATGCATGCCATTTTCAGATCGTGCTGGCTCCCCTCTCTCTCTGGTGTTTAAATAGTGTATAGGCTAGAACAGCACTCCAGTGACAGTTTCAGTACCATGGACAGGTCAGTACAAGCATATTTATTTTTCTGTCAATCTTGCCATATGAGGGTTTATTTTTTGCGGTACGAGTTCTAATTTTGAATGAAACCATGAGTTTTACCATATAGTGTAATGAAAAACAAGAAAAAAATTCCAAGTGCGGTGAAATTGCAAAAAAAGTGCAACTGCACAATAGTTTTAGGGATATTTTATTCACCATGTTCACTAAATGGTTAAACTGATGTATTGGTGTGATGCCTCAGGTCGGTATGAGTTCATAGATACGAAACATGTATACTTTTACTTTTATCTAAGGGGTTACATTTTTTTAGAAGTTTGTCCAAAAAAGAATTGCACTTTTGGCGCCATTTTCTGAGACCCATAGCATTCTTATTTTTCGGGATCTGGGGCTCAGTGATGGCTTATTTTTTTCCTCTTGAGCGGACGTTTTTAATTATACCATTTTTATGCGGATGCTACGTTTGCCTATTATTGCATTTTAAAAAAAAAATGCGGCAACCAAAAAACGTAATTTTGATGTTTGGAATGTTATTGATCAGATTAATTGATTTTATATATTGATAAATCAGGCATTTTCTGAATGCGGTGATACCAAATATGTATGTATTTTTTTTAATGTTTTTATTTTCAATGGGATGAATGGGGGTGATTTTAAAGTTTTAAGTTTTTTTTAGTTTTTCACTGCGCTGTCGGCTCTTACAGGAAAAACGTCATGGAAGCGTCAGGGGTCATCACATGGCCCCGAACTACCATGGCAACCATCTGCTCCCCATGATCACGTCACGGGGCCTTCGATGGCGGCAGGGAATGACGCAATCCATACCGCAGCCATTTAAATCGCACTGTCACATTTTGACAGCGTGATCTAAGTGGCAAGCAGGCACAGGTGGATCATGGATCTTCCCATGCCTTATAGGCCCACATGTCTGCTGTTCAAATTGGTAGACATGTGCAGGGTTCATTGCTGGCTCACAGCAGCAGCCGGCGGTGATTACCGCTACATGACCAATGACATACCAGTACGTTAGTGGTCGTGAAGGGGTTAATGGAGAATATTTTTTTTGCAGTTGGAGGGAGCCCCAATGTAGTCACCCTTCTCACCATCCCTAGCTATGTTTTTTTTTTTTTTTTGTAGCTTGGTGGGAACAATTTTCGTTTATGGAGAGAACAATCCATTTGGGGGTTTAATAAGTGGTATGGCCGCTATGTTGATTATTATTATTATTATTATCCTTATTATTTGGAGCAACAACATGTTGGCTATACCATCTTTTATTAATTGAATGATGATGAGTTTAATTTGGGATTTACAGCCAACTACACCAGTGATGAAATACATCTTTTAGATGTAAAATTATCAGTGAATCATATGGAAAGGAAAGTCATCACATCTTTTTCGCAAACCTATCCTACACACAGACAGCTGCAATGATCAGCAAACAATCAAGGCTATCCCATATGGGGAATTTTTAAGAGCCAAAAGGTTATGCAAAGGGTGCACTATCTGTAAAATTAAAAAAAGGATATCAGAGCATGTTTCCAGTATAAAGATAAATAATAAATATTCAGGTGTAAGCAAACACTTTATTGATGTACATAAAGGAGATTATGATAGTTTTGGCATTGACAGGGATACTCGTCCATAGAGAGGAGGAGATTGTCAAAAAAAAATGCTTTTGAGAGAAATGTATTGGATGTTACGATTGAATACTAAACAGCCTAATGGCATGAATTTCCACAATAATACAATGTTGTTATAGTAAAAGCTTTGTTTATACGTATATTTCTATTGATTACATTTATAAATTGATTGTATTTAAAAAGTTCAGTGTGCATATCTGACCTGTTTTATGTTAGAACGTTCTGATTGGCTATCTTGATATTTAAAATTGAGGGAGTTGTAACACCTCTGTATCTCTATGACTAAGGGAGACGTGTTCTTCGTAATGCGTCAGTGCTAGTGATGGGAGAACCCGAGTAACCACCACTGACTAAAGGACCTTCCATTACAGCAAAGCCATGTGATCAGTCTGGTGTGAATGTTGTACAGACATTGGCTTACAGACTGGTTACATGGCCAGGGAGTATTCATTGCACTGTTTGTCACTCTGCAGTCTTCGGCCGTGTTCGCAGTGACGCCAGGGCTCATGGACTTGATTGAACTTTGACTGTCACTGTGTGAGTGTCGCATCGCATCACCGGGCACGGAGCTCATTCTCCCAACAGGAGCGGGTCAGCTGCATATATTTCCATGCAGCTGAGGCACTCCTGTCAGGAGAGTGTCAGGACGTGCCGGGAGATGCAATGCGAGACTCGCACGAGTCATACGCAAGTGGAATCATACCCTCTGTGTCAGCCTGCTTCTCTCTCTGTTGAGACACTTGTCTGTACAGAGTAATGAAGCAGAGCTGACATTGCTCGCTCTGTAGAGACACTTGTCTATACAGAGCGATAACATAGAGCTGACCTGGCTCTCCCTGTGGACTACGTCGGACAAGAATTTTGTTTTATTTCTAATAAAAAAAAAATTCTGTGTTGTGTGTTTTTTTTTTATTGTTTACTAGAAATTCATGGTGGCTATGTCTAATTTGCGTGACACCATGAATTTCAGGCTTAGAACCAGCTGAGAATACAAAGCTGGTATTAACCCCTTTATTACCCAGCGTGCCACTGTTATCAGGACCGCTGGACGAGCTGGGTAAAGAGCCAGAAAATAGTAAAGCACCTGGAAATGATGCTAATAAACAATGCTCTATTTCCGGGGACGGCTGCGGGCTTCGGTCATGACATGTATCGAGACTTATTTTGACCAGCCAGAATTTCTGGGGTAGAGTGCTGGAGCAGATTCCTTAGAGAGCTAGCGGATAGTCAACAGTAAACTGTAATGGACAAGTGATCCCCCTCTATTTTTCAAAACCAGCCTAGGTAGAGCTGACAGCTGAGGGTTGCAGCCCGCTGCTGCTTCTGCACCTTTGCTGGATATGAAAATTGGGGGTAATCCCACGTATTTTTTTTTATAAACTTAGTCCTTAATTCTGCTAAATAGCTGGACAAGCTATCTAGCTAACTCACTATCTATTATCAATCTATCTCTCTATCTATATCTATGCATCTATCTATTCTATGTATTCTAGTTATCTATCAGTCTTTTATCTAGCATTTAGCTATCATTTTTCTAGCTTTGCACAGATTTTACATATAAAAAAAACATTTATTACAGTAATATCTGTTTTTTTTCCAGTACATGTCACACGGATGTCATCTGTGTGATGTCCGTATTTGACCCGTGCTGCAAAAGAACTGACTTGTCTACGTATCACTCAGGTGTTTCACAAAGACACAAGGCCCAGGTGACAACACTGAAGTGTGAAGATCTCTACTTGACTTTAATTAGTAGGCGTGTGAACGTGCCACTGGTACATGTGAAAGCAGACACCACACAGACCAAAGACATGGAGGTGTGAAGGACACCTTATACTGTACACAGTGTTTTTACTGCCATGAGTGAAAGTTTGGTTGCAGAAAAGAAAGATTCTAAAATGCCACATGTGAACATAGCATAGGGATGAACAATTCAATTCTAAACAAACTAAATCTATAAAAAAAAACACGGCCTCGGTACCGCGGCTCTCTGACCTGGAAGGTAGCTTTCTTCAAATGCTCCTTCCCGCGATGAGTGCGGGCAGCAACATCTGCCTGACGCTGCTTACTGGCGGACATCTCCGCGAGTAGCTGCTACTGGTGTCTCTCCCAACATGGAGCGTGGACCTCAGGTTCCGCCTCCTCCAGAGGAATCGGATGTAGTCTGAGTCCTGATGTCGCCGGGTTCCTCCCCTGCAGCAGTAACAAGATGAATCAGCTGTTCCGCAGCCGTGATGGACGTGGCTGGGTGCTCTGTAACGAGGTACAGGCCCGGTGATGCGGCCTGGTCTGGTCTGCCTGGGGATGATACCGGAGATGTTGAGGCCTGGTTTGGTCTGGCCGGTGGTAGGACCGGAGGTGTTGTGGCCTGCTTGTCTTCAGCGGGGGTAGGAGGCTCCACTGCCGGTGTCGGGGGCAGCGGCTCGACCATATCTTCGGCCAAGGGTGGAGGAGGTGTCATGGCTGTCGCGGTGGCCGGGGGCAGACCAGGTTCTGTGGCCGGGTAGGCCGGATCAACCGGAACTGGGCTTCTGCTTACCCGCTCCACACGCAGGGCTTCCACTTCACGGGCCCACACCGCAGCGACCACACTCCTCATCTCGATCCTCCAGTCATCCAACATACACAGGAACTGCGTCCGCATCCTCCTGCAGAGCCGCTCTGTCTCCTCTTCAATCCATGTAGCCGTTCCGGCAATGGAACGCTCAGGCGACCAGTCTCTTGGCACCGACATCCTTTTGCTCTCTGTTCCAGGAACTTTTGTGCAGAGTCCTGGTGTCCCTGTACCAATCTCCGTCTTCATATCCTGTTACTCCCATGGGGCGGGGCTTCGGCTTTGCGCCCCTTTTGTTGGGATGATGGCGCAGTTGTTGTTTTTAGGCGCAAAAATAGCCAAGAGCCCTGGGGATCCACAGTAGCAATAGTATAAATAGCTGAATCCAAGAGGATTGGATTCAGCTATTTATACTGTTGTTTTTAGGCGCCAAAATGATGGGCAAAATGGCGGCAAAATGGCTGCAATTCCAACGGACAGTCACAGCACAGTTTGTAACAGTTCTGCAAGGCGCATGTCACCTGGGTTAGTGGGTTCAGTACATATCCTGTTTGTGACGCCAGGTAACCTTCAAGGTGTGCCGCCCCGGTGTTAGTCACCTGCTCAGATCTGGGATCGTTGTGGCTCGAGGGGTCCGGACCCGGCTTGGCGGGCACTTTGATCCATAAAAGGGGATATTTACAAGGGAGAAGTTTGTGACGCCACCTGTGGGTTGCGGTAATGGGAGTACCGCCGCTGCTGTAAGGAGTACTGGGGCAGATGGAGTTAAGCAGCCTGATGTTAGTCCCTCCACAGGTAGGGAAGGCCCCGGGCTCAGGGTTGTTGGTAGTTGTTTGGGATAGCAGGGTGCAGGAGACCAGGGTACTCACTGTGGGTAGTCGTGGGTCTGGATGAAGTTTATAAAGGAAACACACACGCTGTAGATAAACCAAATTTTCTGTGTGCCGCTGCCACTGCGGGGAGCCTGTCCAAGTACCCGGTCCCTCCGGTGTCACATAGTAATCCGGAGCCTGCCTCCGTGCACAGTTTCGTGTCCGTGTGGGTCCCTATAGCCTGAAGCTGTAGGGTCCCATTCTTCAGTTTTTAAGTAAAGACTTGCTCCCAAGGGCTGGCACTTGGGACTTTAGTGGGTTGTTTTCTGTGGAAAACCTTGTCCCCCACGGTGTGCTGATGCCCTCAGTCTCTGAGATCTTTGGGAAGGTCCCTGAAGGTCCCCTTCCTCTGCAGGTAATTGTCAGGACATTGAATCAGCTCCTGATCTAGGGTCCTGTACCCCGTCTTGCTCGGTACCGGTCAGTGCTTTTGGGCTATCTGGTGCCAACAGTTCTCCAAGACTATGTCCGTCACACCCTTCTCCAATGTCACTGCTACCGTTCCCCGACTCCTCTGGTCCCAGACCACTGTCTGCGACCAAACCTCAGTCCTTCAAGCTCCCCGGGAGGTAACACTCCCCAGCTCCTCTCATTTTGTGGGCTCTCACTAGACTGTCTTCCTCCCTCCTACCAGTCTGCCTGACCCCTAGGTGGGCAGCCCTTTTCCAGCTAGACCAACCCACTGGCGTGTATGACAGGTCATGATGTGAGGTGTTGATTGGGATTTGTGGTGCTGATGAAGGTGACACCGGTTTCTGTGAACTTGGAACCATGGGGGGCAGGTCCTGCACCCTAAGGGCAGGGGTGGGATTCAGCCGTTTCTGTCCGGTTCTGGAGAACCGGTTGTTAAAATAGCAGCCGGTTGCCTGAACTGGCAAGAAACAGCTGCGGCGATCCGGTTCCCTGTATTCATTTGTGCTAGTGTCTCTTTAAGACTCTAGCACAAATGAATCCCCGCCCCTCCGCGCCGCACTTCCTGGTTCAGTGGAGCCTGTCGGCCCCATGATCCAGCGTGCAGAGACGTGCTGACGCTGCAGACAATTCACGGCAGTGTGAGGAGGGAGCTCCTCCTCCTGCCAGCGTGGAGAGACGAGCCGCGGAGGAGGACGGGAGACCCAGGAGAAACCGCCGATGCTGGTAAGCGGCAGCGCTTAGTGAGCCGAAGATGCAGGGAGAGGGGCCACATAACATGGCACCTATATGGGGAGAGAGGCCACATAAGAGGGGAGCGCTTTATGGGGAGAGAGGCCACATAAGAGGGGAGCGGTATATGGGGAGAGAGGCCATATATGAGGGGAGCGGTATATGGGGAGATAGGCCACATAAGAGGGGAATGGTATATGGGGAGAGAGGCCACATAAGAGGGGAGCGCTCTATGGGGAGAGAGGCCACATATAAGGGGAACGGTATATGGGGAGAGAGGCCTCATAAGAGGGGAACGGTATATGGGGAGAGAGGCCACATAAAAGGGGAACGGTATATGGGGATAGAGGCCACATAAGAGGGGAGCACTCTATGGGGAGAGAGGCCACATAAGAGGGGAGCGCTCTATGGGGAGAGAGGCCACATAAGAGGGGAGCGCTCTATGGGGAGAGAGACCACATAAGAGGGGAGCGCTCTATGGGGAGAGAGGCCACATAACAGGAGAGCGGTATATGGGGAGAGAGGCCACATAGGAGGGGAGCGCTCTATGGGGAGAGAGGCCACATAAGAGGGGAGTTATATGTGGCTATATGGAGAAAGGGGCCACAATGGGATGCTATCTGCCGGGGGAAAGGGGCCATAATGGGATGGGATCTGCAGGGGGAAAGGGGCCATAATGGGATGGGATCTGCAGGGGGAAAGGGGCCATAATGGGATGGGATCTGCAGGGGGAGAGGAGGCCACAATAGGATGGGATCTGCAGGGGGAAAGGGGCCACAATGGGATGGGATCTGCAGGGGGAAAGGGGCCATAATAGGATGGGATCTGCAGGGGGAAAGGGGCCACAATGGGATGGGATCTGCAGGGAGAAAGGGGCCATAATGGGATGGGATCTGCAGGGGAAAGAGGCCATAATGGGATGGGATCTGCAGGGAAAGAGGCCATAATGGGATGGGATCTGCAGGGGAAAGAGGCCATAATGGGATGGGATCTGCAGGGGAAAGAGGCCATAATGGGATGGGATCTGCAGGGGAAAGAGGCCATGATGGGATGGGGTCTGCAGGGGGAAAGCGGCTATAATGGGATGGGATCTGCAGGGGAAAGGAGCCACATGGGATGGGATCTGCAAGGGAAAGGGAGCCCCATGGGATGAGATCTGTATGGGGACGGTCGTCCGTTCCAATTTTAGCAGGGCTCCTTTAGTAATAATTTTTAAAAACTGTAGAAAAACCGTTTAATACAATAAGACTGACAGTGACTGGAACAACTGGTGCTGGACAGGAGAGTGACTTTAGGGGAGGGGAAGAAGGGGAAAGAGATTATACTTTAAATTACTTGTATTTTTTGGTTGAGGAAAGTGCGTGAAAATGGGTGTGGCTAACAAAATGGGTGTGGTTACAGAATAGGTGTGGTTTTCCAATGGGCGGGGTTTACAGAGAACCTGTTGTTAAAAATTTGAATCCCACCCCTGCCTAAGGGAAAAGGATACAGTTCTAATATGCAGAAACTAGCCTAGTTTTGCTGCATTTTTAAGGCAGATTACGTGTGATTCGTCTACAGTGCACGTTAATAAAGTCAGTTTTATTCAGAGAAAACACAGCACAAATCTTATGCTTCTTTTTTTTTTACTTTCTCAATGCTTTTTATGGGGAAAAAAATGCTGCAATCAATCAGAAAATAAAAACAATGTACACAAGATTTCTGAAATGTCATCTCTTTTGCTGGTGTTTTTAAACACAGCTTATTTTCTACAGAAAAAAAACTGCAGCAAAAACGCATTGTGTGAACATATACTTACCTAGATACCATCATGTTCTTAAAAAATAAAGCCTAATATGCAGTATACTGTAGTGTTTTCTGTACTCACCTAAAATCATTGCAAATCGAAAAGTGAATTGTAATAGCACAAAGCCGCAATGGTAATACCTAGAGCACAGCTGTGTTAAATGCAGACATGGTGATTATAAGTAAACAAGCGGGTTGGAATTCTTTTGGAATGAGGCAAATTGGCTGTGTTCCGATAGATCGTAAAATGCATTTACATGTCTCTTCACAATGAGTGGCTTCACAATGGGAAGCAGGGCATTCTTTAAATGCCTTTTAGTCAGAACTGATTAGTTAAACCTTTCATTTAGGTTCTCTCTATGCAGTATGTTTAATGTGAATGTGTCACTATTTTATTTTAACTTATTTATAATGCATAAAATTGAATAAAATGTTTTTCTTTTATATAACCTTTAGGCCTCCGACATACATCCGTGCCGCCGGTACGTGTTTGATACGTTTTTGCACGTACCGGCGGCACGGAGACACGTACACCAATGCTACCCTATGGTAGCAGGCACACACACGTAAAACCACACGGAACGTGTGTCCGTGTCCGTTTATACGTGTGTGCATTTTCCAACACGCTGACATGTGTCACGCTCTCCGGCTCCCCTGTCACGCTCTCCGGCTCCCCTGCCACGCTCTCCGGCTCCCCTGCCACGCTCCCCGGCTCCCCTGCCTCGCTCCCCGGCTCCTCTGCCAGGCGTCCCCCGCTCCACAGCCTCCATGCCCCATCACCTGCGGTCCCCAGGCAGCCCGGTCCCCGCTCCCGGCGCCCGTCGGCAACTCTGCTCCAGCCCGGCTCTCCTGCCTCCTGTTCACCGCTCCCTGCTCTGGCTTCTGGCACCCGGGCCTCGCGCATGCGCATTAGGGCGCGCGCGCGGTCATTGACCCTCTCTTAAAGGGCCAGTGTCCTCCAACAGGATATTGAAGAATCAGATACAGGGTATATAGGGAGATCCTTTCCAAGTGGGCGGGGCCTGTTCTTCGTGTTTTGCTAAGCTAGGAGTCAGGTCTCCTTGTGTCTTGTGGTATACTTACCTATCTCTCTCCTAGAGCCGCTCCTGCCTCGCCAACCGGTCCTGACGATACCCGAACCCCGAACGGTGACGGTCTGCCATCCCGTCAGTTCATACCATCTCCGATCCCTGTGGTGACCCGTCTTCTCGCTCCGTCGGTTCCGGACTCTGCCTGACGTCATCTCAGCCTCCGAATCTGAGCTCCATCACCCGGACTACCTTCAGTGACTCCGTGGTTCCAGGGACTTCTACACTCCTCTGAACGGACTGTCCTGCTACCCGTTGTGCTCCGGCTACCGGGCACCTTGCCTTCGGTGAGGTGTTCAGCCCAGTGGATCCACCTCCTGGGTCTGCCCGTCCACCTGGCCCTAACAGTAAGAACAGGCCATGGATCCCGCCGAAGCACTAGCGACCCAGCTGGGCACGTTGCAGCAGGAACTCGTACGACAGCGCGAGACCCAGTCCCGCATGCTGGCCTTCATGTCCTCGGTGGATACCCGCCTGCACACGCTGCAAGCATCTGCCACGTCCCTGGCATCTCAGGTTACTACTGCACAGTCCACGGCCACGGTTCCCGTGGCGGCTACCTCGGAAGCTTCTAAACTCCGCTTGGCCTCTCCACCCCGATATGCCGGAGATCCCAAGACCTGCAGAGGATTCTTAAACCAGTGCTTCCTCCATTTCAAGCTGCTTCCGCACTTGTTTGCCTCCGACCAAGCCAAGGTGGCGTTTGTGATGTCCCATCTAGAGGGTGAGGCACTGGCCTGGATGAACCCCTTGTGGGAGAAGGAGGACCCTGTGACCACTAACATCCAGGACTTCCTGCAGGCGTTTAGAACCACCTTTGACGAACCCGGACGTGCCGCCGCATCCGCCTCATCACTCCTCAGGCTACGTCAGGGGACCATGACGGTGGGGCAGTATGCCATCCGCTTCCGCACTTTGGCCTCAGAATTGGGGTGGAACAATGAAGCCCTCACCGCCGCCTTCTGGGAAGGACTCTCCAGCCGTATTAAGGACGAGCTGGCAGGCCACGATGTTCCTTCCACCCTGGATGCCCTGATCGCACTAGCCACCCGCGTGGACCTCAGATTCCAGGAACGATCCAAAGAGGTGTCCCGTGAGAGACGTCCGATACGGAATTCCTCTCCTCCGCAGAAGCCCGCCGTACTTCAGTCAGCGTCGTCTGGTGTCTCTGTCCACGAGCCCATGCAGATTGACCGTTTGCGGCAGTCCGAACAACGCCGAGCAGAATGGCTCGCCAAGGGCCTCTGCTTCTACTGCGGAGAGGGCACACACCTGCTACGTTCCTGTCCAGAGAGGCCGGGAAACTCCAAAGCCTAGGGTTGGTAGGAGAGGCCACCCTAGGTGCTGGGACTCTCTCAGACCCGGTTACGTGGACTGTTCAAGTAACAACGGGAGAGACGCGGTTCATGGCCGAGGCGTACCTCGATTCCGGGGCAGCAGGCAATTTCATCCAGCAGGCCATGGTGGACAAGTACCAGGTGCCTGTTACTCCACTCGACAAACCCCTCGTGATTGCCTCTGTAGATGGGAGACCCCTCTCTGACACCATCTCGTGGATCACCAAGCCGGTGGAACTACGTATCGGTGCCCTGCACACCGAGAACATCGCTCTCTATGTCCTCCCACACATGTCTCATCAAATCCTGCTGGGACTCCCCTGGTTACGGACACACGAACCATCAGTCAGCTGGTGTACTGGTGAAATCACCCGATGGGGCTCCTCTTGCCACGAGAACTGTCTGAAGACTATACAGCCCATCCGACGACCTCCGGTTCCGGAGTCCCTACCGGGACTGCCCTCGGCCTATTGGTCCTTCGCGGACGTCTTTGATAAAAAGGAGTCAGAGGTACTGCCGCCACATCGTCCTTATGACTGTGCCATCGACCTACTCCCGGAAACTACACCACCTCGAGGACGGATATATCCTCTGTCTCCTGCTGAAACAAGGGCCATGTCTGCCTACATCACGGAGAACCTGGCAAGGGGATTCATTCTGAGATCCTCCTCTACTGCTGGAGCAGGCTTCTTCTTCGTTAAGAAGAAAGAAGGCGACCTACGCCCATGCATTGACTACCGGGGATTGAACCAAATCACCGTGAAAAATAAATACCCCCTGCCGCTCATCCCCGAATTGTTTGATCGGCTTAGAGGAGCTCGTGTGTTTACCAAGTTGGATCTGCGGGGTGCCTACAACCTGGTCCGCATACGCTCTGGGGACGAATGGAAGACCGCATTCAATACTCGCGATGGGCACTATGAATACTGTGTGATGCCCTTCGGCCTGTGTAACGCACCAGCAGTCTTTCAGGAATTGGTGAACGATGTGTTCCGGGACCTTCTCTACGTCTGTGTGGTGGTGTATCTTGATGATATCCTGGTCTTCTCTCCGGACCTCCAGACCCACAGAGAGAACGTGCAGCTGGTACTACAAAGACTGAGAGAGAATCGTCTGTACGCCAAGTACGAGAAGTCTGTCTTCGAGCAGTCTTCTCTTCCCTTCCTGGGTTACGTAATCTTCAATACCGGTCTGCAGATGGACCCGGAGAAGGTCTCTTCCATTCTCAACTGGCCCCCTCCTTCCGGACTGAAGGCAATCCAATGCTTTCTTGGATTCGCAAACCGCCAGTTCATCCCTCACTTCTCTGCCCTGACTGCACCTCTCTCCGCCTTGACCAAGAAGGGGGCTAATCCAAAGGACTGGTCACCTGCGGCCGACGTCGCGTTTGGCTCCCTGAAACAGGCATTTGCTTCTTCCCCTGTGCTCCACCGTCCTGAGTTAAACCGACAGTTCACCTTGGAGGTGGATGCCTCCTCCTCGGGAGCCGGAGCAGTGCTCATGCAGAAGTCCTCCTCCGGGAAGATGGTTACTTGCGGTTTCTACTCCAAGGGCTTCTCAGCGCCTGAACGCAACTACACCATCGGTGACCGAGAGCTTTTAGCAGTCAAACTGGCTCTGGAGGAATGGCGCTACCTTCTGGAGGGAGCAGTGTACCCCGTGATCATTTACACGGACCACAAGAACCTGGAATAACTGCGGTCCGGTCAGCGACTGAACCCACGGCAAGCCAGGTGGTCCTTGTTCTTTGCCAGGTTCGATTTTCAGCTCCATTTTCGACCCACGGACAAGAATGTGCGAGCAGATGCCTTGTCCAGGTCATTCATGCCCATGGAACAGGAGGAGGAGACATCCCAGCCCATCATCTGCCCAAGTAAAATCATTCCGGTGGCCCCTGTCACCCTGGCCCAGATACCGCCCGGGAAGACCTATGTCTCTGAGACTGACAGGCAAAAAGTGTTGCACTGGGGCCATGCCTCGAAAATAGCCGGCCATGCTGGTCAGAAGAAAACATGGAGTACAATTGTACGTCACTACTGGTGGCCATCCCTTCGCACGGACGTCGCTTCTTTTGTCTCAGCCTGCTCCTCTTGTGCCAGGAACAAGACGCCCATACACCTGCCATATGGCCGTCTTCTGCCTCTGCCCATACCCTCCGTTCCGTGGCAACACATTGCAATGGACTTTATTACAGACTTGCCCCTGTCCTCCGGACACACAGTCATATGGGTCGTGGTGGATCAGTTCTCCAAAATGGCTCATTTCGTCCCTATGGCTGGACTGCCCTCTGCCCAGGAACTCGCTGATGCCTACATACAGCACATCTTCCAGTTGCATGGCTTTCCATCACACATTGTGTCCGACAGAGGAACTCAGTTTACCTACCGCTTCTGGAGGGCTCTCTGCAGACATCTGGGAGTGACTCTGGACTTTTCTTCAGCCTACCATCCTCAGTCGAATGGCCAAGTGGAACGAGTCAATCAGATCTTGACCTCCTTCTTACGTCACTACGTTAACGCCCATCACGACGACTGGTCCACGCTTCTTCCTTGGGCTGAATTCTCCCATAACCACCACGTCAGTGAGTCCTCCTCCAGCTCTCCCTTCCATGTCATTTACGGACTTCAGCCTTCCGTCCCTTTACCTGTATCCTCTTCCTCGGATGTCCCTGCTGCTGATGCTGTAGTCCGTGACTTTACAACAATTTGGGACTCTGTCAGGACGTCCCTTGGACGTGCTTCCCTGCGGATGAAGAGACACGCAGACAAGAGGCGTCTGCATCCTCCGTGTTTCTCTCCAGGAGATCTGGTCTGGCTTGCTTCCAAGTACGTCCGATTGAAGCTACCATCATACAAGCTGGGTCCTCGCTACATCGGGCCGTTTAAAGTCCTCAGCAAAATAAATGAGGTCTCCTACAAGCTGCAGCTCCCGGCCACGATGAGAATACCCAACTCCTTCCACGTCTCCCGGCTCAAGCCGGTTGTCCTTGGTCCCTTCTCCGCTGCTGCCAGTTCTGCTCCTCCTCCTATTGCTGATGATGACATCTATGCGGTAAGGGATATCGTGGCCATGAAAACCGTACGGGGCCGACAGTTCTTCCTGGTGGACTGGGCAGGGTATGGTCCTGAGGATAGGTCCTGGGAACCCCGGGAGAATGTGGGTACTCCCCTGATACGTGCCTTCCTGTCCCGGTTGCGGGGAGGGGGGCGTGGGGGAGGGGGTACTGTCACGCTCTCCGGCTCCCCTGCCACGCTCCCCAGCTCCCCTGCCTCGCTCCCCGGCTCCTCTGCCAGGCGTCCCCCGCTCCACAGCCTCCATGCCCCATCACCTGCGGTCCCCAGGCAGCCCGGTCCCCGCTCCCGGCGCCCGTCGGCAACTCTGCTCCAGCCCGGCTCTCCTGCCTCCTGTTCACCGCTCCCTGCTCTGGCTTCTGGCACCCGGGCCTCGCGCATGCGCATTAGGGCGCGCGCGCGGTCATTGACCCTCTCTTAAAGGGCCAGTGTCCTCCAACAGGATATTGAAGAATCAGATACAGGGTATATAGGGAGATCCTTTCCAAGTGGGCGGGGCCTGTTCTTCGTGTTTTGCTAAGCTAGGAGTCAGGTCTCCTTGTGTCTTGTGGTATACTTACCTATCTCTCTCCTAGAGCCGCTCCTGCCTCGCCAACCGGTTCTGACGATACCCGAACCCCGAACGGTGACTGTCTGCCATCCCGTCAGTTCATACCATCTCCGATCCCTGTGGTGACCCGTCTTCTCGCTCCGTCGGTTCCGGACTCTGCCTGACGTCATCTCGGCCTCCGAACCTGAGCTCCGTCACCCGGACTACCTTCAGTGACTCCGTGGTTCCAGGGACTTCTACACTCCTCTGAACGGACTGTCCTGCTACCCGTTGTGCTCCAGCTACCGGGCACCTTGCCTTCGGTGAGGTGTTCAGCCCAGTGGATCCACCTCCTGGGTCTGCCCGTCCACCTGGCCCTAACAACATGTCCGTTTTTCTCCGGCAGCACGGGTGTCACACGGCCTGCACCCGTACCACACGGATGTAGTGTGGATACGGTCCCGTGTGACACGCGCCCGAGAAAACTCACGTGTCAGAGAAAAAAATAACAAATCTTTACTCACCTTCTCCAGCCCTCCTGTCTCTGCCACTGCTGTCAGTTGCTGCCGACCGCCGCTCATTATGCTCATTTAATATTCACTTCACTGCGGCCGGCAGCAGCATCAGCGGGGAGTCGGCAGGGCTGGAGACCGAAGATCAGTACCCTGGACAGCAGGAAGGACCACATGAGTATGCAAATTACCGGTTCTCCGTGTGTTATCGCGGATAGCACACGGAGAACACACGTGGCCTGCACATACCGGAGACATGTACTTACCTACACGCCACACGCAGGGAAAATACGTGTCTTGCGGCACGTGTGTGATTTTCACGTGAGTGTGACAGAGGCCTTAAACAGAGCCAGGGTCTGCCATTTTTATTGCTGTCAGATGTCAGAGCACAACACTCAAATAAGACCGGGCACCAGTGCTGCAGCAGTGATATTCTCCTGATGAAGCCAGCTTGACTGGCGCAACGCGTCGGGTCCTGTACTGAGCTTCCTGCACCTTGCATTGCTGCCTGGGTAATCCTGTATAGTCATTATTTAGACTTAAATCTGGCTATTTCAGCTGTGATTTATATTACTTGGTGGTAGTCTTCGGGCTTTTCAAAACCAGTAGGTGCAATGCAGGCACACTTGATTGTATATGGGATGCATATATAGAGTACTTAGAGTTCCCTAGGGGACAGAGTCCATTCTTCATCTTGGATTGTATATGTTTTCCCTGAATTATTGAATATGTGCCAGGTTTGAACCATGCAGGAAACAGTATTTTGTATGTCTGTTTTTAAATGATTTTAAATGTGATTGTTTTTTCACCCCATGTATAATAAAATTTATATTATTCGCACTAATCAAGGTCCATGCCAAGTTGTTATTTATCATCCTGAACCCTGGTGCCTTTTTGTATCAATTGTTGTTCCAGTGTTTTGTTAGATACTTGGCACAGTGGTTTTCATATTATTCATTGGTGGTGCTGAGGCTCTCTTTTGGAGGTAGTGATTTCATCCAGTCACATACAATTGCATCTTAAAAAATTAGAATATCATCAAAAAGGTAATTTATTTTAGTAATTCAATACAAAAAGGGAAACAGATATATTATATAGAGTCATTACAAACAGCGTGATCTATTTCAAGTGTATATTTCTGTTAATGCTGATGATTATGGCTTACAGCCAATGAAACCCCAAAAGTCATTCTCTCATAAATTAGAATGATTACCACAAAACACAAGCAAAGGCTTTCTAAGCATTTAAAATGGTCCCTTAGTTTGGTTCAGAAGGCTGCACAATCATGGGGAAGACTGCCGACTTGACAGATGTCTAGAAGGCATTCATTGACACACTGCACAAGGAGGGTAAGTCACAAAAGGTCATTGCTAAAGAAGCTGGTTGTTCACTGGCTGTAACTAAGCATATTAATGGAAAGTTGAATGGAAGGAAAAAGTGTGGTAGAAAAAGGTGCACAAATAACCAGGATAACCGCAGCCTTGATAGGATTGTTAAGAAAAAGCCATTCAAAAATTTGGGGGACAGTCACAAGGAGTGAACCGCTGCTGGAGTTAGTGCTTACAGAGCCACCACACACAGACGTATCCAGGACATGGGCTACAACAGTTGCATTCCTTGTGTCAAGCCACTCATGACCAATAGACCAATAGACAATGCCAGAAGTGTCTTAACTAGTCCAAGGAGAAAAAGAATTGGACTGTTGCTCAGTAGTCCAAGGTGTTGTTTTCAGATTAAAGTAAATTTTGCATTTGAATTGACATTCAAGGTCCCAGAGTCTGGATGAAGAGTGGAGAGGCCACAATCCAAGCTGCTTGAGGTCTAGTGTGAAGTTTCCACAATCAGTGATGGTGTAGGGAGCCATGTCATCTGCTTGTGTAAGTCTACTGTATTTTATCAAGACCAAAGTCAGCGCAGCCATCTACTAGGAAATTTTAAAGCACTTCATGCTTCCCTCTGCCAACAAGCTACTTGGAGATGGAAATTTAATTTTCCAGTAGGACTTGGCATTTGTCCATACTGCCAAAAGTATTAATACCTGGTTCAATAACCACAGTATCACTGTGCTTGATTGGCCAGCATACTCGCCTGACCTAAACCCCATAGAGAATCTATGGGTTATTGTCAAGAGGAAGATGAGGGACACCAAGCCCAACAATGCAGATGAGCTGAAGGCTGCTATAAAAGCAACCTGGGCTTCCATAACACCCCAGCAGTGCTACAGGCTGATCGCCTCCATGCCATACCACAATGATGCAGTAATTCATGCAAAAGTAGCCCCGACCAAGTACTGAGTGCATTTACTGTACATCTTTTTCAGTAGACCAACATTTTAAGACTTTAAAATCATTTTTTTCAGTTGGTCTTATAATATTCTAATTTTCTGAGATAATGACCTTTGGGTTTTCATTGGCTGTAAGTCATAATCATCAACATTAACAGAAATAAACACTTAAAATAGATCAAACTAGATCACTCTGCTTGGAATGACTCTATATAATATATGTGTTTCCCTTTTCCTATTGAATTACTGAGATAAATTAACTTTTTGATCATATTCTAAGTCATTGGGATGCATCTGTATACTCACCGCCGGATGATGTCACCGCTGGTGCTTAGATCTTGTGAGTGCTTTCCTGTAATTACTGTGATCTGAATGGAGCAGTCATGTCATTGTGGTACTAGGGTCACAATAATAACCTGTGAGCACTAGTCAGATTCAAGCACCAAGGTTGCGTTGGTGACTTCATCAATCCGTGTATATACATCACTGTATGAAATCACTGCTGCCGCATTTGTGCCAAGATCATGCTCACTGATAATTACTTTTATCTGAGTGCTGCAACCCCAATATCATAACTGCATCACTCAGATCACCGTAAGGCCTTGTGCGCATGCTGCGTTTTTTCCCGCGTTTTTCGGGTGCAACTTTAGTCCGAAAACTACATGCATTTCTAGAAATCCCGTGCCCACTGTGCTTTTTTTTTTTCTGCAGCAAACACGGACGTGTGGTGTGACTTTCCAAGCCGCAACATGTCAATTGTTTGCTATGGATTCGCATGCGTCCTTCATAGGGAGATCACAAGCGAAAGACTGCAGTGCACTGTACCCTGATTGTCGGTCTGAGCAGCCGCCCTTAATTGCCGTATCCATTAGAGGCGACAGTCCCGGCACTTTACCCGGCTCTTCTCAATTGCCCTGGTGCAATGGCAATTGGAGTAATGAGGTAGTAAATGGCAGCCCACAGCAGTCACTAAGTCTTGGATTGGTAATGGCAGGCGTCTTTGAGACACCCTCATCACTATTCTGTAAGTGAAGGTAAAGAAACGCAAAAAATCCTTTCTTTGAAATAAAAGAGAAAAAAACCACCATCTTTTACCCTTTTATTAACGCTCAAAACACCCCTGCAGTTAATCCACATGAGGTTCCACGACGCTTCCACCACTGCTACAGCTGAAGCGAGCGTCTTAGAACATGACTGCCCACTATGAGCTCCACGCAGCGACTTAAGTGAGCCGCTCGATCAACGGTGACATCACGCAGGTTAGCCGCGGCCACAGCTGAGTCCCCCACCTGTGACCATAAATCACCTGAGTTACGTCACTGCTGATTGCACAGCTCACTTCAGTCGCTGCGTGGAGCTTACTGTGGGCAGTAATGTTCTATGGCTCTCGCTGTGAGCTTCAGATGTAGCGTTTTTTCCACAGGTGCATTTTCTAGATTCCAAAAACGTGCATCTTGTGTTCACCATAGCCTAATTGTCTGCTTGTAATGTGGCTTGGGGGTTATTTATTGATGAGATCTGCTGTTGCTACACACCCACATGGTAATTGGGCTCAAATAAAATTGGCCATTTTTATCTGCTAAGAATCTAATTTTTTTCAAAAACATTTTTTTCATGTTTTTTTCCAAGCAGTAATACGTGTTCACATTTCTGTGTTTACTGTTTGCATCCTCCAGCTTTTTTTCCCTCTTTGTTGACTGCAATTGTTATTGTGATAGTATAGTTATATTCAGTATGCACCAGTTCAGGCCTTCGAGTTAGGAAGTGTAGGCAATTTATCTATTTTTGTATTATGTGGTCATGCCCTCTGTGCACTCCTCCCAGTTACTTTTGTTGTTTTTAATTCTCTGGTAGGAGGCCCTTTTCCAGCCCATATATAAGAGGTTAGGTTTATCACAAAGACAGGCATTCACTAGATTAGGACCCAGTTGAGAGGTACACTGTGCCCTGGTAACTGGGCTCAAATAAAATTGGCCATTTTTATCTGATATCTATTTTTTTTTTTTTTTTTTTTAAATGTTCATGTTTTTCCAAGTAGTAATGCATGTTTACATTCCTGCATTCCCTGTTTGCATCCTTCAGCTTTTTTTTCCCTCTTGCTTGAGTTCAACTGTTGTTGTGATAGTATAGTTATGTTCAGTATGCACCAGTTCAGACCTTTAGTTAGGGAAGTGTCGGCATTTTACCAATTTTTGTAAACACCCTGGCACTTTGGCGGACATCTAGCTCTGCTCTGATGCACTGTCGTTCAGTCTATGCTTACAGCTGCTGTTGTCAGTGATGCGAGGGGTGACTAATGATGCGCCAGCAGGGTCGTAATGGGGTGTCTGGGTGCCTGGTGTTTCCCACCAGGGAAATTGACTCCAGGGGCCCACCTTACAGCTATATGCAAATACCTGTTACTCGTCATCGCCGACCCCGTTATAGCGGAGCGCTGACTGTAAAGCACAGGCGGCTCCTGCACATCTCCTGTGCATCGTAACTGGGATGTATAATTACAGTAGTTTGCAGTAGAGGGTCTTTGGTGAAAACAAGTTATCACCGATCCACAGGTTATGTAGGTGATAACTTATTGATCAGTAGAATAAGACCGGAAACCGCACCGATTGGAAGGATGTGGAACTTTTATCCCTGACAGTACACTTTTATCCCCATTATAAAATGAAGCAGCGGCAGGTGGGATGTGTGTCCCCAGCTGCATTCACCTCTTTGGGGCAGTTAGAAAAAGCCAAGTACAGCACATGGCAGCAACTGAGGAAATGAAAGGATCAGGGGTCGAGTCAAACATGAGCTCTAGTGTAATGGGGATAAAAGTTGCACATTTTGTCGATCATTGCGGGTCCCAGCAATTAGAACCTCACTGATCAATAAGTTACACTTATCCTTATGCCTTGTTCACACTTTCAGTATTTGGGCAGTATCTTAAATCAGTATTTGTAGCCAAAACCAGAAGTGGGTGAAAAATACAGAAATGGTGCTCATGTTTCTATTCTACTTTTCCTCTGATTTTACCGCTCCTGGTTTTGGCTACAAATACTGAGGTAAAAACTCACCAAATACACATTGTGTGCACGTAGCCTTAGAAAAGGGGATTACTTGTTTTACCACATACAAGGGAGACATACTGCAACACTATGACCAGACCACATATTACCACCATACAGTGACCAAATGCAACCAATCACATACAAGGAAGAAATACCGCCTCACCGTGACCAGACCACAGTGACCAAATAATACCACAAACAACAAAGAAATACCACCATACAGTGACCAAATCACATATTAACACCACATGGTGATCAAATACAACCACATACAAAGGTTAAATACCAACACTCCATGACCAGATAACATAGTAACTGAAAACTACAATAATAATCATGAATAAAAACCACAATACTAATAATACTAATAACAATAATATTACCATCACTGCCTTTATACACAGGAGCTCTGTATATAGTGTCAGTATACAGGTAATATAGTGATCACTAGCGATATTATACACAGGAGCTCTGTATATAGTGTATAGTTAATACAGTGATCACCAGCAACATAATACATAGAAGCTAAGTATAAGTGTATAGGTAGACATGGGCAAGGTACTGTTCTCTCATACTGGTATGTTACATCAAAGATGGGATCCTGGCTCGGTGTTTGGACTTATGTTGTGAAGGCAGTACACCCTTACAGGCCGCATGGTGCTGATGGTATCCGTTGGCCAGAATCTGATGTCAACTTCTTCAAGAAGAAGAACACCAGTTCTTTAAAAATAACATAGATTTACTTCACAGTCCATTGATTATGTAGCACCCCAGTGGTCAGGGCCGGCGTCAGCACGCGGCATACCCGGGCAAATGCCGGGGCCCTGGAGAGCTGGGGGGGCCCACTTGGCCTCGTCAGTTCTCCTGCCCCCGGGCCGAGTTCCGGGGACCGCAGTCCTTGGCACTGGAAACTGTGGCTGCCAGCCCTTTAAGGCCCGCAGACCACAGCGTTCACTGTGTTCTCCTGCATTGAACATCATCTGTGGGCGGAGCTACCGCCCGGCATCCTGCTAGGTCGCACAGATGAAGGAGTCACAGTGCCAGCCAGCCACCCCCAGCACATCGCTTCCCTCCAGCGCTGTGTGGGCCCCATCTGCACCGTGACCTGATCAGTATGTGGGACATCTTTCCCTCCGCGCCCCTCCCTGTCCCCCCGTGCGTGTGTGGGCCCCGCAGAGCCGCGCGTGTGTGGGCCCCGCAGAGCCGCGCGTGTGTGGGCCCCGCAGAGCCGCGCGTGTGTGGGCCCCGCAGAGCCGCGCGTGTGTGGGCCCCGCAGAGCCGCGCGTGTGTGGGCCCCGCAGAGCCGCGCGTGTGTGGGCCCCGCAGAGCCGCGCGTGTGTGGGCCCCGCAGAGCCGCGTGTGTGTGGGCCCCGCAGAGCAAGGTGTGTGTTTGTTTGTATGTATGCATGCATGCAGCAGAGCAGTATGCGTGTCTGTATGTATGTATGTATATATGCAGCAGAGCAGTATGCGTGTCTGTATGTATGTATGTATATATGCAGCAGAGCAGTATGCGTGTCTGTATGTATGTATATATGCAGCAGAGCAGTATGCGTGTCTGTATGTATGTATGTATATATGCAGCAGAGCAGTATGCGTGTCTGTATGTATGTATGAATATATGCAGCAGAGTAGTATGCGTGTCTGTGTGTATGTATATATGCAGCAGAGCAGTATGCGTGTCTGTATGTATGCATGAATGATGTGTATCTACAGTTAGGTCCAGAAATATTTGGACAGTGACACAATTTTCGCGAGTTGGGCTCTGCATGCCACCACATTGGATTTGAAATGAAACCTCTACAACAGAATTCAAGTGCAGATTGTAACGTTTAATTTGAAGGTTTGAACAAAAATATCTGATAGAAATTGTAGGAATTGTACACATTTCTTTACAAACACTCCACATTTTAGGAGCTCAAAAGTAATTGGACAAATAAACCAAACCCAAACAAAATATTTTTATTTTCAATATTTTGTTGCGAATCCTTTGGAGGCAATCACTGCCTTAAGTCTGGAACCCATGGACATCACCAAACGCTGGGTTTCCTCCTTCTTAATGCTTTGCCAGGCCTTTACAGCCGCAGCCTTCAGGTCTTGCTTGTTTGTGGGTCTTTCCGTCTTAAGTCTGGATTTGAGCAAGTGAAATGCATGCTCAATTGGGTTAAGATCTGGTGATTGACTTGGCCATTGCAGAATGTTCCACTTTTTTGCACTCATGAACTCCTGGGTAGCTTTGGCTGTATGCTTGGGGTCATTGTCCATCTGTACTATGAAGCGCCGTCCGATCAACTTTGAGGCATTTGGCTGAATCTGGGCTGAAAGTATATCCCGGTACACTTCAGAATTCATCCGGCTACTCTTGTCTGCTGTTATGTCATCAATAAACACAAGTGACCCAGTGCCATTGAAAGCCATGCTTGCCCATTCCATCACGTTGCCTCCACCATGTTTTACAGAGGATGTGGTGTGCCTTGGATCATGTGCCGTTCCCTTTTTAATTCAAACTTTTTTCTTCCCATCATTCTGGTACAGGTTGATCTTTGTCTCATCTGTCCATAGAATACTTTTCCAGAACTGAGCTGGCTTCATGAGGTGTTTTTCAGCAAATTTAACTCTGGCCTGTCTATTATTGGAATTGATGAATGGTTTGCATCTAGATGTGAACCCTTTGTATTTACTTTCATGGAGTCTTCTCTTTACTGTTGACTTAGAGACAGATACACCTACTTCACTGAGAGTGTTCTGGACTTCAGTTGATGTTGTGAACGGGTTCTTCTTCACCAAAGAAAGTATGCGGCGATCATCCACCACTGTTGTCATCCGTGGACGCCCAGGCCTTTTTGAGTTCCCAAGCTCACCAGTCAATTCCTTTTTTCTCAGAATGTACCCGACTGTTGATTTTGCTACTCCAAGCATGTCTGCTATCTCTCTGATGGATTTTTTCTTTTTTTTCAGCCTCAGGATGTTCTGCTTCACCTCAATTGAGAGTTCCTTAGACCGCATATTGTCTGGTCACAGCAACAGCTTCCAAATGCAAAACCACACACCTGTAATCAACCCCAGACCTTTTAACTACTTCATTGATTACAGGTTAACGAGGGAGACGCCTTCAGAGTTAATTGCAGCCCTTAGAGTCCCTTGTCCAATTACTTTTGGTCCCTTGAAAAAGAGGAGGCTATGCATTACAGAGCTATGATTCCTAAACCCTTTCTCCGATTTGGATGTGAAAACTCTCATATTGCAGCTGGGAGTGTGCACTTTCAGCCCATATTATATATATATAATTGTATTTCTGAACATGTTTTTGTAAACACCTAAAATAACAAAACTTGTGTCACTGTCCAAATATTTCTGGACCTAACTGTATGTATGTCAGTGTATATGACTGTATAGATTTGTCTGTTTATATGTATTTTTGTGAGTTTGTCTTTAAATATGTATATGTATGTATCTGTGTATGTGTGTTTGTCTGCGTGTTTATGGGGCCTACTGGGACTCTTCCGCCCGGGGCCCACAAAAACCTGGAGCCGGCCCTGCCAGTGGTCATGGGAGCCACAGTGGCGTTGTTCTCCTTACCGGAGGGCAATGCTATGCCTGGAAGCAGCGGGGAGACCTCTATGCCAGGTACAATCACACACACAACACTTCCTAATCCAGGCCAGAAGGGGGAGCTCAAGTTCTGTTTGGGGCGAGCTTCCCTGTGCATTCTGGGCTGGGGAGGGGTTAGAGAGAGAGGAACAGGAAGAGAAAACTCAGAACTCTAGTAGCAGTGAAAGAGAACAGTCGCTGTTAGACAGTTGTCTCAAGTTTTCCAGGACTGCGTGCTGAATCAGGACACCGGGGTCCTCAACTGTCGGGTACTAACGGCCCAGCAGTAAACCCGGAGGGCAGGAGGTTCCACGCTGCCTGGCCCAACAAAGACTCCCAAGGCACAGTAGCAAAATAGAGCCCAGGGCCGCAGATATACCGGCGGGCCCTACATCCAGCTTGCGCTGCCCGCCACAAGGGACACATAAAATCACATCCAGGAAAAAGGATGGTGTGCTGCTCCAGGCCACAGTGACCCATAGTCATTGCACACTAAGGAAGGCCTCCAACCTACCTGGCAGAGAAGGGATTCCTCACTGCTTCCCGGCTGACCGGACCACTGTAACCTGGGACCATAACAACTGACTAGTAAAAGGTAAAGGAAATTACCAGCCTCTGTCATCCAGTTACAGTTGGCGTCCTCAGCCCCGCTCCCCAGTGTACAACTTCATAGACTACCACCCTATCAGCATCCCTGGGGCCCACTCCACCTGTGGGGAGCTAAATTATTCCATCTGGGACACCATCCACCCCAGAGGACCGCATCTGCAGTGGCGGCTAATCCCTGGCCGCACACCACAGGTGGCGTCACTAGACAAACAACCATCATCATCCTCCCTTTTATTGTATGCCTCGGGGCCACGAAGCCAAGCAGGGCCATCCGTGACATCCTCAGACCTGACATCATCAGTCCGGCGACAAGTAAAGTTAACCTGGTATGATCTGGTAACTGTGAAAGATTACAAAAAACTCACATTGGTGGAAAAACACCAAGAAAGCAAGAGTAGTTGGAAATCGGCTGACCGCAGTCTCCTAACTATCAGACCACACTAGAAGTAGCCCGTGGAGTGTTCCTAAACACCTAGATGCCTCGTCACAGCCTGAGAAATTAGCTACGCCTCACAGATAGAAATGAGGAAATCTACCTTGCCGCAGAGAAGTTCCCAAAGGAGTAGACAGCCCCCGACATATAAAGATTACGGTGATGTAGGAAAACATGATACACAGATAGGAAAAATAGATTTAGCAAAGGCGAGGCCTGACTAACTAGATACAAAGGAAAGGAAAGGAAACTGATTGTGGTCAGTACAAAATCCCTGCAGAAAAATCTCCTGATAGTAAAAATGGCTCTGGAGGTCGAACGTCCTCACCCCCACTATATTAGGTACTCCTGTAAATAATGGGAGAACAAAATACCAAAAAGAACACAAAAATACAAAAGTGCAAATGATCAAATTTGACAGGGAGAAACTCCCTTTTCTTGCAGCAGAGCTAGCAAAGGGGGAACCCTTATGCTTACCACACAAGAGAAACCAAACTTTACCTGCAAGAAAACAGATACAAAACAAAGCAAAGAAAAACAAACACCCTAAGGTGTAAACCAGGAAGCAAGGGAAAAACTAACAAACTTATCTGAAGAAGTCTTGCACAGGGAAACAGGGAGGGACAGAACTCCAAGCCAGATTCAGAGACTGAGGAAGATTCAATTATAACCGGCGCCAGCAAGGCAAAAAGTGCTCTCCTATATACACCAGGCTTGTCTGCAATAGGACTGCCTTAATCTCCAATTAACACCGACACCTGTCTGAGTCACAGGCTCAGACTCAGCTCCACTACCATTCCTGGCCACCAGAGGGAGCTCCAAAACAGCAGCCACACAGATGACATTCACAACATTAACCCCTTGCCCTGTGGGTGCTACAACTTGGCGTCACGAACAGGATTGCGTGCCCGCGACAAACGGGTACTGTGCGCCTTATAGAACTGTGTATAACGTATTCTTCAAAGGCAGCAGTCGCCATTAACTGTGTCGTGCGGGAAGAAAAGGCACAAAGAGAGACCCCGCCACTAGAGCAGCTGAGAGTTAACCCCTGATTCCCCAAGTGAGATGCAGAACCTGGTTGAGGTTCACCAAGGGGGAAAGATGTTCAAACAGGAAAAGTACCCAGCTGCCACGGTAGCCACAGCACCGGTAATGCCACTATTCATGCCTTACGTACCGAGAGTGACGTAGCTGCCATAATATTCAGGAGAGTCGCATACCTTGAGCGACTTCCAAGAGAGACTGAGCAGTTTATTTGATATGTTTTCCTGACGTAAAGCCAGAAAGTGAGCATACTAATTGGTCAGTTAACCGGTGTAGCCCAGCGAGGGATTGTGGAGCAAGCTCTGGCTCGGCTGAAGGACACCTTTGACAGCCACACAGCAGCGGAGATAAAAGTGCAATTCTTCGGGTGTAAGCAGACAGTGCAGGACAGTGTACGGGACTATGCTTTAAACTTTCAAGAGGCGCTGATGCCTGTGAAACAAGTGAATCCTGGGAGTGTGCGTAATGGAGACAGACTGCTGACCGAGCAGTTCATCGAGGGGCTCCTGTCCGGCACCCACCAAACCCAGCTGCGCATATTGGCCCTGCAGTTCCCTTACTTAGACTTTGCTCACTTCAAGGACCAGGTCTTCTGGGTGCTGCGTTACTCGACCCCGGATGGTGCTACACCAACCCGGCTCCTCGCCATCACATACCCAGAGGTGGCGCCATCTGCCCAGACCACCATGGAGGCGGATGCCCAGACCGTAGGTAGTGATTTCCCCGCACACCTGATGCTTCAGGTCCAAGAACTGTCAAAGAATGTGGCCAGCCTCGCCAAGGCTGTGCAAACCATGTAAACAATTCCACAGCCCACGGACACCGTGCTGGCCACCGGACCAGATGGCGCCTCGAGACGACGGTGGAGGGGAAACCCTTCGGCCAGGGGGAGGGTCAGGGATCACTGTGACTCCGCCGGGCAGTCGATTTGCCGCCGTTGTGACAAGGCAGGACACTATGCTCGGGACCACACGCCTCCTGCCCGTACCTCTGGGACCCTATCCCCAGTCCTTGTGCGCCTCAGGCACCCTCTCTACTCCTCCACCTAATTCCTATGTCTTCTTGACTCTGGCAAACTGTTCTTTGTGACGCCCTGGGCAAGCCAGGGGTCACAGGTCATCACACCACCACACCCTGCATCCCAGTTAGGAACACCAAAGCTACTAAAATCCTTGTTGCCTTCCTCCAGGGGCTGATGTTCACACCAGGGGGTGGGCCAGGCGGTTGGCTCTGCCCACCGAGGAGTACACAGCCCTGGAGGCGGGAAGAACCAGGCAGCTGGAGAAAGGAGGAGGAAGTGGAAAGAAGTGAGAGTTGAAGTCTAGCTGAGGGCGAGAGTGGGGTCCAGCTAGGGACGGAGAGGAGTAAACAGCTAAGTGAAAGTGAAGTAGTAGTGGAGCAAAGAAGAAAAGGAGTAAAAGTGAGCGTAGAAAGCCCTGAAGTTGGTCCGGCTAAGTGCAGGACAGTGTCAGCAAGGTCAGCAACAGCGGTGATTGTCTGGAGGGGGACTGCTCGGAGGTTGCTGGAAGGACCGCGGACGGGTAGTGGCCCGGCGGTCTGGAGCAGTATACGAAGGACAGTCAGCACCAGGGCAGGGGCCTCTCGGACCCCGGCAAGGCTAGGAGTCGCCATAATTTGCCAAATCCGTCAGTGAAGGGGACGTCTGTCTCCAAACAACCAAGTCCCGATTGAAGGCAACAGTCCAACCATTAAGGAGGAACACCGCCACCGCCAGGGCACCAGTTCCTCGGGGCCAGCGTCTGCGGGCAAAGCAGGGCTCCTCCGGCCCATATCCAAGCCGGGGAGCGGGTTACCGGTGGGAACCCATCGCTACCAACACAGAAACACATTAAACACAAGGCGCAAGAGTCTTTAAATTTACCAAAGTATAGAGATACCCCATAGACACCGTGATACAAATGTATAAAACATTTTATTTTATAGTGCACAGGGTATTACAGTACATATAATTTAACAATCATGAAAAACCAGATTGAAGCATTGTGACGAAACACGTGTTGGGACGTCGGTCCCCACGTGCCCTCCAGGATTCTCGGACGCTTTAACTGTTTGTGGTAAGCCTGTATGCCTCATTAATGATTGACTTACATGATACTGCTTGGGCACTTTTTACCCCCTTTTTTCTGGGAAATTGGTATTGAGTGACAACAGTGCCTTAGTGGGTTTTTCCGTCCATTGTGCAGCTTTATATATAGGCCCTTTGAGTTATGACCTGATTTAAGGCCATAGGCCCAGGCCATGGGTTCTGGTACTAGCTGCCCAGTGGATGGTCTTGTCCCTACATAGGATTATCCTTATGGTTATCAGGTTGCCACATTAAGTGTTGTAATCATCTGGTTCAGCAGGTCCGACACAACTTTGATATAATTCCTGGGTCACGTGGGGGTCTCCCCTCTTCCTTCACCTACTCAATCTGGTTTTTCATGATTGTTAAATTATATGTACTGTAATACCCTGTGCACTATAAAATAAAATGTTTTATACATTTGTATCACGGTGTCTATGGGGTATCTCTATACTTTGGTAAATTTAAAGACTCTTGCGCCTTGTGTTTAATATGTATCTCCGAGTTGTTGCCTATAATATCTGGATTTTTATGTTATATACAACACAGAAACACTAGGTGCAGGTCAAAGGGACATCACCGTTACCTACTGGGAGAGCAAGTGCAGCCGTCCGTGGGAACCGTCTTTCCAGCCGTGTGGTTTACCGAAAAACTGTGTCAACGTCTCAGGCTGAGTGATTACCACAGTGCCGCAAGGCACCGCGCTGCCCCCGCGTCCCTGCACCCACCAAGCCCTGCATCTCCCATCTCATCACTGGGCCCCGGGATCACCAACCCCTACCCACGGAGGGGCAACACAACAACTGGCTGCTCCATACCAACCTTCCCGGGATCCCCATACAGAGCAGCGGTGGTGTCAACAAATCACCACAACCGTGGGTGGCGTCACGGACAATAAAGCATCCCCACACCCAACAACCCCCTTTCACTCACGGGCGAGGAGCGCCGCTAGAGTCCCCGGGATCCGGCTCATCGCTCGAGCCACCGAGCAGCAGCAGGCCGCAGCAGCCGCGGCAGCCGGACCCGAGCAGCAGTGGGAGAGCGCGGCGTCCCCTCCTCCGCCCGCGACATTCTTGAAAAGCAAAAAAGCCCTACCTGTGATACAGTCCTCAGACGTTTCATTCGTCTACATTCACCGTACTATCACAACGCAAGACCTTGACAAAGGCCTAACATAGGCCGAAACGTTGGCTTGGCTTTGCTCTTTGGTAGTGGCATTTTTTTCTTTTCTGTTTGCAAATAATCCACGAATAAAAAAATATAATAAATATATTTGGCGTTACCCCTGCGTTTGATTGAGTCCTTGGGATCTATCATATTGTTTTTAGTCTCTTTCCCTTTAAGCACCTCCCTTTTACAAGCAGTAGAGCCCAGCTTTACTCCTATTAATGGACTATGCTCGGGGCTGTCCTTTGGGCCCACAGGTACCCGGGGCTAGAGATCGACCCTCATGTGTAGAGAGGACCAACCCAACCGACTGGCGGGACAAATATGTGGGAGGGTGACCGGTCCTACCATTCATGCTGGATGGCATCCCGATGAACGCCTTTCTGGGTTCTGGGTCCCAGGTGACAACCATATCGTATGCTCTTTACAAAAGGTATTGGGTCGATTCTGACTTGACTCGTGGCCCAGATACAGATTTGTCCTTAATTGCCAGTAATGGGCAGCCTTTGCTGCAGGTGGGCTACAAGGAGGTGATCATCAAAGTAGGGCAGGTAGAACTGAAGTCACAGGGAATGATAATTGTGGACGTTGATCGTTGGACGCGCACTCCAATGGTGACTATCGACACTAACGTGATAGAGAATTGCTTTTCCGAGATTATTGTTCTACTGCAGCATGTGTCCAAAAATGCCAGCATTGGGTGACAGCGGGCATTACAGAAAGAGATCAGGGCCCTGATGCAGAGGCAACAGATCGTGGAGGCTGGGGGAGAAATTGGTAGCGTCCGGGTGAGCGACTCCTTCCCCATTGTGGTTCCCCCAAGAAATGAGATGGTGATCTGGTGTTGGGCGGCAATAAGCCTCTGGGGTCAGGATTATCTGTCTTAAAACCCGTGTATTCAAAAGATAGGCCCATTATACTGACGGCCAGGGGGGAAGTCGACATTCGCCAGGGGAAGTTGCCCATCCGAATCTTAAATTGCAGGGAGGAGGAGGTTAAATTGCCACAGTATGCCACGATAGCTAAGCTGCTCACCGTTAACAATGGCGCCATCGAAGCAGCAGGGCACTTGGTCCCTTCCAATCTGGCGGAGGGAGACAGTGACGGGGACCATTGGAGGATTGGTACCAGCAGCTACACATCTGTACTGATTCTACACCTTCCCACCAAAAGCAAGGGATCCATCGGGTGCTACGGGAGTATGAGCAGGTATTCAGCAAAAACCCTCTAGACTTTGGGCAGGTGAAAGGGGTCCAACACCAAATCCTCACCAGGAATTATCCCCCCATCAAGGAAAAATACTGCCCTGTGCCCCCGACTCATTATCAACGGGCCAAGGAGATGTTGCGGGAGATGAAGGAGGCTGGGGTGATCAGAGATAGCTGTAGCCCCTGGGCCGCTCCATTAGTCCTGGTGAAAAATAAGGATGGTACGATTAGGATGTATGTGAACTAGTGAACTATAGGCAGGTTAACCGCATTACGCATAAAGATGATTAACCGTTGCCTAGAATAGAAGAGTCTTTAGCAGCCTTGAAATCCGCTAACTATTTCGCTACCCTAGATCTCACCTGTGGGTACTAGCAGGTTCCCGTGGCAGAGGCAGACAAGGAGAAGACCGCGTACACGATGCCCATGGGCCTCTGCGAGTTCAACTGTATGCCCTTCGGACTCTGCAATGCACCATGAACATTTCAGCGGCTAATGGAGTGCTACCTGGGGCATAAGAACTTCAAAACCATCCTGCTGTACTTGGTTGATGTCATAGTGTACTCGAAGACTTATGAGGATCATCTCCAGCACCTGGCTGAAGTGTTTGAGGCCCTGTCCGGGTTTGGCCTAAAGGTGAAGCCATCGAAAGGTCCCCTACTGAAGCCAAAGGTACAGTACCTGGGTCATATGGTGAGTGCTGAAGGTGTGGCCCCCGATTCAGAAAAGGTCACTGTCATCCGGGACTGGCCCAGACCCACCACCATCAAGGAAGGGTTCACCAAGCTGATGTCGCCTTTCCAAGACCTCCTGGTGGGCCGAGCCAAGAACTGGGAACCCTCATTCGAGTGGGCCAATCACCAAGAAGAGGCCTTTATCCTGTTGAAGCGGGCTCTTACCGGAGAAGAAATCCTGGCCTATCTGGACTACGGGCAGCACTTCGTCCTCTACACTAACGCCAGCAATGTGGTACTGGGAGCTGTGCTGTCCCAGATACAAGGGGGCAGAGAGATGGTGACAGCAGGAAGCTTCGGCCTACTGAATGGAACCCGGAAAACTACAGTTCTTTCAAGCTAGTGTTCCTTGCTGTGGTCTGGGCAGTCACCGAACGTTTTAAACATTACCTGACATCAGCAAAATTTACGATCTACACGGATGACAACCCGCTGACCCATCTGGAAACAGCGAAGCTGGGGGCATTGGAACGGAGGTGGATGGCCTGGCTGTCCAACTACGACTTCACAATCAAATACCGGGCAGGGCGGAAGAACACAAATGCAGATTACCTGTTCCGGATGCCTCATCTACCAGAAGCTGGAGAAGATTTGGATGAGATGGGGGAAGTAGATGCTAGCCTTCTACTGGCACTGTGTCTCTCAATGCACACACCAGGTGAAGGAGAAGCAAGCACCGGAACAAGAAGCCTCTATTAACCCACTGTCCCACCATAACTGGGAAGAGACATAAGACAGCAATCCGGCCGTCCGTTTGCTCAAGGAACTGTTAACTCAAGCTAATTCATATCCTGGCCCAGATGCTCCCCAGGATGCATGACAGCTGTGGAAGGAGAACGGCAAACTCTTCACCTACAAGAACAAGCTGTGTAGAAAACACCTTGATCCCCGAACCAATGGGCTGGTCTGGCAGATAATCGTTCCAAGGAGGGATACCCCAATAAGATTGGGGGCTTACCATGATGGAGCGGGGCACTTCGGATGGAAGAAGCTGGAAGCCCAGCTACGCACCAGCTTCTACTTGATCAGTAAATTGGACCAGCAATCGAGAAATGGTGTCGAGAGTGCGGACCATGTAGCCTGAAATGGAGGGACTGCTAAAGCCAGAGCGCTCTCCTGCAACCCTTTGTCACAAAGCAGGCACTTGACCTGGTAGCGTTCAATCATGTAAAGTGGACTCCAAGTTGATCCGGCTAAGTCTACGCCCTCACCATCGTGGACCATTACTCCCGTTTCCTGGTGGCATTCCTAGTTAAAGACTGCAGCCAAGGCGTTCCAGGAATACTTCTGTCAGCCCAATAGCTACGCGGAGCAAATATTCACTGACCAAGGCCCAGCCTTTGAGGCCAAAGTGTTTCAAGAATTCTGTCACCTGTACGGTTGTAAGAAAATAAGAACCACACCGTACCATCCCCAAACCAATGGGCTATATGAAAAGATGAACCAGGTAATGCTAGATCTGCTGAAGACCCTGCCCTTGGAAGAGAGAAAGTGGTGGCCAGAGAAGCTGCCCGACCTGTTGGACATGTACAACCACATCCCGGTGAAGTCCACTAACTGTACCCTGGCTTATCTGATGCGGGCAAGACCTAGCAGGCTGCCCATAGACCTGGACATGGGAGTCTTGGTGCCTGAAGCAGCTCCACCGGATACTGACTGGGACACTGCACGACAGCAACAGTATCGCAAGGTCCAAGCGTGTGTAGAAGAGAGTTTATCCCAGGCCAGACTGAGACAGGAGAAGCACTACAATCAAGTGGCCCCAACCACCTCCCTAGCACCTGGGGATAAAGTCTTAAAAAGGAAATGAAGGGTGCACAAATTGGATGACCAGTAGGAAGTTAGCCATATACCATCCTGCCCGCGAACTTTGTCAACCCCAAGGTGTGCCTCATCAGTAAGGATGGAGGAAGAACGTCAGCTGCGGTTTCAAGGGATCACCTGAAAGTATGCCCCAGTCAGCTGAAGACTGGCGAAGATGGCCCTGAAGTTTCGCATCCTAAAGCACAAGAAGAAGAGACCATCCAAACTGTCCTTAGAGCATTTCCCAAAACCTGGACACAGTGGAACCAAGCTATTGTAGTACCGGTCTTAACCTTCCGTCAAGCTGACCCGCCGGCTGAAGCGACAGTAACTCCAGTCCAGCCCGAAGACCTACCAGCCAGAGAAGTTTATGTCACACCAGCAGAGGAACCGGTGAACCTGCCTCTTGCTTGCGGTGAATCCGTCGTTCCCACAGTGAGTCTAGGGGGCGGTAGGAGTCAACCTGTCCTGCCCGTAAGCATAGGGCCTCCTCCCAGCATAACCATAAGCAGCCGAGTCGAGTCAGGAGAATTATCAAACAGTGAGGGGTTACAGCCACTTCTGTGCATTTCGCAGCGGAGCAACCTGGGTTAAAAACCAGCCCGGTATCTAGAAACGGATTTATAGAGTGTACAGCTAACAGATCTAAATATTTTTATAAATTTGTATTGTATAAATTGTAATGTTTGCACTTTAAAGAAAAAAAACAAAGTGTTTCCTCAGTCCCGGAGTACTGTATTTAGCCAAGGGAAAATGTGGCACCCCAGTCGTCATGGGAGCCACAATGGTGTTGGTCTCCTCACCGGAATGTTATGCCTGGAAGCAGCCTCTATGCCAGGTACAATCACACACAACGCTTTCTAATCCAGGCCAGAAAAGGGAGGTCAAGTCCTGTTTGGGGCGAGCTTCCCTGTGCATTCTGGACTTGGGAGGGGTTAGAGAGAGAGGAACAGGAAGAGAAAACTCAGAACTCTTGTAGCAGTGAAATTGAACAGTCACTGTTAGAGAGCTGTCTCAAGCTTTCCATGACCGAGTGTTGAATCAGGACACCAGGGTCCTCGACTGTCGGGTACTAACGGCCAACAATAAACCTGGGGGCAGGAGGTTCCATACCGCCTGGCCCAACAGAGACTCCCAAGGCACAGTAGCATAATAGAGCCCGGGGCTGCAGAAATACCGGCGGGCCCTACATCCGGCTCGTGCTGCCCGCCACAAGGGACAAAGAAAATCACATCCAGATAAAGGGATGCTGTGCTTCTCCAAGCCACAGCGACCCACAGTCAGAGTGCACTAAGGAAGGCCTCCAACCTACCTGGCAGAGAAGGGATTCCTCACTGCTTCCCAGCTGACTGGACCACTGTATCCTGGGACCATAACATCTGACCAGTAAATGATAAAGGAAACTATCAGCCTGTGTCGTCCAGTTACTATCGGCGTCCTCAGCCCCGCTCCCCAGTGTACAACACTATAGACTACCATCCTATCACCATCCCTGGGGCCCGCTCCGCCTGTGGGGAGCTAAACTATTCCAGCTGTGACAACATCCACCCCAGAGGACAGCACCGGCGGCTAATCCCTGGCCGCACACCACAGGTGGCGTCCCGCGACAAACAACCATCATCATCCTCCCTTTTATTGTATGCTTCGGCGCCATGAAGCCGGGCAGGGCCACCAGTGACATCCCCAGACCCCGACATCACCATCCTGGCGACAAGTAAAGTTAACCCTTTGCCCCGTTGGTGCTACAATTACATCTATGTACATGAGATAGCGGGTACAGAATATAAAGTATGCTTAAGCGACACAAAGCACCATTAGAAATATCTCCACTTTCATCTGGGTAGTTTCTGTTCCTACAAGCCTTGCTCACATTTACACATTTACATTTACCTACATTTCAGCACAACCCAACCTAGCACCACAGTACTGTTCATGAAAGTTATTCTGGCTTCCTGCAGTTCTGAGTCTAATTCTTCTGATAGAGAAATGGGTTTGCCAAAATGTTTGGATTCAGCCTCAAAGCTCTTTGACATTTGGGAACTCCAGCCTGGGATTCTCACTTTAATACACAGACTATATCATCTTGGCCTGTTACTTTTACTGAGCTCTAACTTTTACAGAGCTCCAAGTTACTCAAGGCCTTGCTGCTAGGCATGCTCTCTTCAAATTCTCACATCTTGAATCTCTCATTGTCATTAACTGTGTGCCTTAGGCCGGTTTCACACCTGCGTTCAGCGCAATCCGCCGCTATGGAGAATAGCGCAGTCCGTTAATGCACTGCGCTTTTCTCCATAGACTTGTATGGATGACGCACTGCAACGCAAGTGTCTGCGTTGCATCCACTGCACGACGCAGCATAGTTATTTTGACGCTGCGTCGGGCGGAAGGAACGCTGCATGTAGCTTTTTTTGTGTCATTAAAATATCACACCTTGACGGATTCCGTTAGTATCCGTCAAGGTGTGTAATGAATCTATGGCGGCGGATTCCGACGCAATGCGCTATGTGGCGGAATCCGCTGACGGTTCCTGTCACGTTCTACTGAGCATGCTCAGCATTTCCAGCAGAATGATCTAAATCGTTTAAAATCACTCCTGGTCTCTCTCCCCCCTCTCTCCCCCTCTCTCATAATCACCGATCACGGGCGCGATGCTGCACGGCTGTCACAAACCTCCAGCGGCATTTCCTCTTTTGAAAATGCCGGCCGCTCATTAATCCATCTCATATTCACTGCTTTCCCCGCCCACCAGCGCCCATGATTGGTTGCAGTCAGACCCGCCCCCACGCTGAGTGACAGCTGTCTCACAACAACCAATCACAGCTGGCGGTGGGCGGGTCTATATCGTGCAGTAAAATAAATAAATAAATAATTTTAAAAATATGGCCTGCGGTCCCCCCCAATTTTGATACCAGCCAAGATAAAGCCACACGGCTGAAGGCTGGTATTCTCAGGATGAGGATCCCCACGTTATGGGGAGCCCCCCAGCCTAGCAATATCAGCCAGCAGCCGCCCGGAATTGCCGCATCCATTAGATGCGACAGTCCTGGGACTCTACCTGGCTCATCCTGAATTGCCCTGGTGCAGTGGCAATGGGGGTAAGAAGGAGTTAAATAGCAGCTTATAGCTGCCACTAAGTCCTAGGTTAATCATGGCAAGCATCTCCCCGAGATACTGTCGCGGGCGGAGGAGGGGACGCCGCGCTCTCCCACTGCTCCAGACCGCCGGGCCACTACCCGTCCGCGGTCCTTCCAGCAACCTCCGAGCAGTCACCCCTGCGGACTATCACCGCCGTCTGCTGACCTTGCTGTCACAGTCCGGGGCACACACCCGGACCAACTTCAGGCTTTACTACTGCCACTTTTCTGTCACTTCAGCTTTTCTCGTTAGCTCCACTACTACTTCCTTCCACTTCACTCCCCTCACTGAACTCTACTGTTTACTCCTTCACTTCCCTAACTGAACTGAACTGCCTGGTTCCTCCCGCCTCCAGGGCTGTGAACTCCTCGGTGGGCGGAGCCAACCGCCTGGCCCACCCCCTGGTGTGAACATCAGCCCCTGGAGGAAGGCAACAAGGATTTTGGTAGCTTGGGTGTTCCTAACTGGGGTGTAGGGTGTGGTGGTGTGATGACCTGTGACCCCTGGCTTGCCCAGGGCGTCACATTCCCCCTTAGCAAAATGCAGACCGTCCGCGGGCTGCCCGTCCAACACCGGTTTTATTTTCTGTAAAATATATAAAAAGGTAAACGGTAACATAATATAAATTATAACATAATCCCACAACGGGAGGCACATTTCTTAAACATTGCAAAACGGTTTACGGTTACGGTCTCCGCTCTCTCCCACCCAAGCAACCTGGCCCTGATGCTGCCCCTAAAACCCAGGCAGCACCACTTGACCCAAGTCCAGCACAAGTTACCCGAGCGGGATCTGTCCATCCCCTCCAGAGGGTAGCCACCGGTTCCTGTGGTGGCTGGGCCCCAGCCTGCTCTGCTGAGGGCCCTCCCTCCAACCTGCCTCTCCGGAGGCGGCAATGCGGAAACGGTAACGGTAAAACAACTTATTTACAAGCCACTAACGTCTGTGGTTGCCCTGCAAGTTCACGGGCTTGTCCATGGAAAGTTTTCCATGCAAACTTTTCAAACGGTCCCCACGGGGACAACGGTGCCGGCAACGGCCGGTTTTCTTAATCACGGTAGATCAGGTAAAGCTCCGGTAATCATTTTCTTATCATTTTCCAACTTTCAAACAAAAACTTGTTAACATGCTGACTGGTGGTCCCAACGGGGACGGCTGCAGCGGGCATTCACTGCCCTTACTCTGAGTCCTCAACATCACCTGAGGGAGGGCGGCGGCACTCACTCGGGACTCCTGGCTGCCCCTTAGTTTAGCGTCCAGCGCAAACCACCCCCTCTCCCCACAGTGCCGGGTGTACTGCACAATGTCACCCGGCATTAGGTTATGGCCGGGATGCTCTTCAGGCAGGTGGGCATTCACATCCCGCCGGGCTACAAACACTTCGGCCTCCAGGCCTGGTTCATATATAAACCCATAGCCCCGGCGGACATCAAACCGCCTCACCTGCCCTTCGTACAGCGGGCCCCGGACCCGGAACGTTGCTTGACGGAGGCTCTCTTTCTCTCTAATTGCTCAGGCCACCAGCTCCGCCTTCTTCCTCTCTCACCGATCTCCAGGCCCAGCGGTACCGGCTCCCTGTCCCAATACGGCGCTGCTGCGAGCTCCAGCGCACGGGTCAGGCCCCGCGGGACATTCTGGACGTTGCCCACTGTCAGGGATCTGGGCGGCAAGTCCCGCGGCGTCTTGGCCTTGGGCGCCGCCTTGCAGTGACAACCCGGTGCTACCTCAGCCGAGGTGTGGGGGATGGGCACAGGGTCTTTCCGCAGCTGGGCCTCCGGCTCGGAACGGTTCATCAGCTCCGGCTCGGGGACTTTCTCTGGAGACGCCTCCGGTGCAGTTTTCGGAGCCTTCCAGGGCAACACCTCCGGTCGACTACGGGCTCCGGCTACAGGTCGGCCCGCCTGGGCGGGCATGCTGGGTATCGCTACCGGTTGCGGTGGTAGCGGGCCTAGTGGCGGGGTCACTGCTTCCGAGACGGGTGGCGAGGGAGGCAGCAGGGGGAGAGGGCTTGGACCGGGTCCCGCAGCCGCGATGACCGGCCCTTCAAGGGCATCGGGGCGTGGGTCACTCACCCTCCCTTCCTCCGCTTCCTCCTCGCGTCTCTGCACGGCTGCTATAACGTCCGCCATGTTGGTCTCCCACTCCTCCATGAGGAGCTGCATCCTGACCTGCAGCCGTTGGTAGAGCTGCGCGGTCCGGATCTCCACCCACGCCGCGGTTCCAGGCGCGGGGGCTACGGTGTCGCGGGACGGCATCCACATGCTGCTGGCGGCTTTCCCAGGAACACGATGTCTGCAGAGTCCTGGCGTCCCTGCTTTTATAGCTGCTCTCACATGCAGCCAGCCGCCATCGCGTCCCCCTTAGCTTCTTTTCGGCCCCTCCTCTATCGGGGCGGGGTTTTGGTCTTCGCGCCTCTGCTACTCGAGAAGACGCTCGAGCGGGAACTTTTCGCGCCAAAGATGGCGACTTCTGAAATTTTTCAGCCGGATACCTCCGGCGGTTACAAGGCGCACCTCTACCCAACGGCAGAGCGGTAAGATCCTGTTTGTGACGCCAAGTTGTCGCGGGCGGAGGAGGGGACGCCGCGCTCTCCCACTGCTCCAGACCAACAGGCCACTACCCGTCCGCGGTCCTTCCAGCAACCTCCGAGCAGTCACCCCTGCGGACTATCACCGCCGTCTGCTGACCTTGCTGTCACAGTCCGGGGCACACACCCGGACCAACTTCAGGCTTTACTACTGCCACTTTTCTGTCACTTCAGCTTTTCTCGTTAGCTCCACTACTACTTCCTTCCACTTCACTCCCCTCACTGAACTCTACTGTTTACTCCTTCACTTCCCTAACTGAACTGAACTGCCTGGTTTTCTCCCGCCTCCAGGGCTGTGAACTCCTCGGTGGGCGGAGCCAACCGCCTGGCCCACCCCCTGGTGTGAACATCAGCCCCTGGAGGAAGGCAACAAGGATTTTGGTAGCTTGGGTGTTCCTAACTGGGGTGTAGGGTGTGGTGGTGTGATGACCTGTGACCCCTGGCTTGCCCAGGGCGTCACAATACCTTTCATGATTAACCTGTAAGTGAAAGTAAATAAACACAAACACCAGAAAAAATCCTTTATTTGGAATAAAAGACAAAAAAACACCCTCTTCCCCCACTTTATTAATCCCCAAATACCCCTCCAGGTCCGGCGTAATCCACACGAGGTCCCGCGATGCTTTCAGCTCTGCTACATGAAGCTGACAAGAGCGGCAGTAGAACACGACCGCTCTCTATCAGCTCCACGTAGCAACTGAGGTGAGACACGTCATCAGCTGTGCCCTCATTCAGGTGACCCGCAGACACAGCTCTCGGGTGGAGGGCTGCAGCTGTGACCGCGGGTCACCTGAGTGACGGCACAGCTGATCGCGCTGCTCACTGCAGTCACTCAGGGTATTTGCGGTCCCCTCTCTCTCTCTCTCTCTCTCCTCCCGACCACAAATCTCCTTATCCCAGCGAAACATTAAAAAAAAACAAAAAAAACGCAAAACGTTCTTTTAAAGGAATCCGTTACCTTTATTAGCACACTATTTGTAACGCATCCGTCACATGCATCACACAACGCACTGTGACGGTTGCCTCACAACGCAAATGTAAAAACGGCCTTAGTCCATTCTTCAGAAGCACGCTATCTTTGTCCTGGTCTTCTTTATCATTGTACATGTCACCCATTGCAGCAGCATTGATGACCATTTGGACCATAGGACCCTATCTGACCTTCTAACATGAAACCGTCCTTTTCCTTGCATGCTAACCCCTCCCACTATGGACAAGTCCCAACTGTTAACTATCTCTTAGCCTACAGTCTGGCAAAACCCATACAAAAATGTGACACATTACATCATAATTCTCATGGCCCATAACTTTCACAATGACAGAAGACATTATTCACATTACAACAACATGATTGGTGTCTTCAAGGAGAAGAAAACATGACAACCTGTCTACCTCCTTACTGATTATCTACAGAGTATTAGTGTCTTCGGGTGAGATGGGAGTGTCTTCTAATATTTCTGTCTCCTAATTTGTTAGTCTCCTCATTTTTTCTTTGGCTTTGTCCTTCTGGTTACTGACCCACCTAGTTTAAACACTCCTGATTCAGGGTAGCTCATCCTGCCAGTGTACCGCCCCAAGGCTTGGCCGGCTGCCGAGCCGCTCGGGTCCGTGCTCGTCGGTGGGTGGCTCGAGCTCCTCCCGGACCCAGGGGTCACGTCGCTCTGAACGGGAGTTGGCGCTACATGTAGGGATTTCGGTGGGGATGGTTCACGGCCGAGGCCGTGGAGTTTAAAGGTGTAAGTTCGTGACGCCACCCACGGGTTGTGCTGAATGTGGACACCACCGCTGTCATTAACTAGGCTCCCGGGGACGGTATTATGCAGCCTGGTGTTGACCCCTCCGTGGGCAGGGGGTGATGGTCCCGGGGCCCGATGGTTGTGATGCGGACAAGATGGTGTGGTGCGGTGCGAGGCCCGAGGGCACTGTTGTACTCACTATGACAGATACACCGGAGTCTCTGGTAAACCAAAAAGGATGGTGGTCGGTGCCCGCAGCCGGCTGCGCTTTCCCTCTTTCTCAGGTTGGTGGTTCCCGCCTTTCTTCTGCACCTCTTTGTAGAACTTGACTGCCTATGTGTGAAGCCCCACAGGTGTTGTGTAGCATTACCTTCAGGGACTCCACGTGGGATGGTCTGGTCACAGGTAAGTTATCTTCTTTGGATTTTCATGACGCCACTCTCGGTATTGCGGTCAGGGGACCGCCGCTGCAGGTTAGGGGATGCCTGGGGCTGGTGTTGTGTGGAGCTGGGTGTCGTGGCCTCCCGAGAGTGAGGCAGGCCCCAGGGTCTGGTTAGAGTGTGTGTGGAGCCACAAGTAGCAAAATGACTCAGGCACAGTCCAGACAGTCTTTCAGGGTATTTACTCACAATTGATGGCAGGGTGAGTACCCGGGCGTAGCTGGGATGAACCAGACGAAACCAGGCACTCCTTCAGGCTGACTTGTGAGGGTGACTACCGATTCGCCCTCCTAGCCCTGGCGTTTTTGGGGTGACCCCAACTTGTAGTCCTGCTGGGGTCGCCCAGGGAAGTTGCTGCTGCCTATTTTCCCCTCGTTTCGGCCCGTTTGCTTGTAGCCTGGACCAGGTCACTCCGGCTGCTTGCCTCCTGTGAGCTATGGGCCCTCTCTTTGCTACGTGGCTCCGGACTCTGTGTTGTGATGGTGAGGGCGTGAAGTACCCCCACCTGCATATTGAGCAGGCCAAGTGAATGGGCCCCTGCTCTGGGAACCTTCAACCCGTGCGGGCCTGGTACCTCCCTGGCAGTCCCTGTACTCAGCCACCCCTTTGCTCTCTCTAGCCTTGGGCGGATTTCGAGTGGCACTACCAGGTGACCGATATCTTCCGTCGGTAGCACTGCACGTGCGTTGTCAGAGTCGTGACAGCTTCCAGGATCTGCTTCTTGCGACTGCTCTTTCTGAGCTGCACTAACTAACTGGCTCACTACTCCCTCCTCACTGTGCCTGCCTACGCATCCTAGCAAGCAGATTCTCTACCAGACCCCTTGAGTGGACATGGAGGCCACGCCCCCTCCTGGATTTCCCAGGGGTCCCTATCAAAGGTAGATGTGGGAGACCTGATTACTATGCACCTGTGTAATCACACCTCGGTCAGCCTTCTGGATTACCTGTGTTGTACTGCCCCCATGGGTGCAGTACTCAGTGGCGCCTGACCAGGTCAGGGGCGCCACATATAATTCAGCAACGGTAGTCCGCTGCCCGGCTTGATGTGTGTCGGGGAACCCGTTTGCCCTCAGGCGCTGGCCCGTGGGATCTCTCTGCTTGTGCGGTGGCTTTCTATCCCCCTCGGTGGGCTGTTGCCGTATTTCGGGTCTTTGGACGGGAAAGGACCTAAGGTCCAGACCTCAATCGGTGAATTCGACATGGTCCAGTGGCTTCTGGACCTCGTTCTGGGTCTGAGTACCCCTCCTGGTGCTCCGGTTTCCAGTTGGCTCCCCGGTTCGGTTCCAGCGGGCCACTACCCTGTCCCGGTCCCTTACGGTTCCACCAGCCGTCTTCCAGGCTCCTGCAGGCGGTAACCACCATCTGCCTCCTTGCCACGGTACCAGGGCTACGACCCCGGCACCGGTCAGTGTTGTTGCTGCAGACCTGACGCCACAAGCCTGCCGCACTTGAACTTCACTCCACTCCACTGTACTGACTCAACTAAACTCGTAACTAACTGTTTTTTTCCTGTCTCAGGCCCTCTGGACTCCTCGGTGGGGGTGGCCAACCACGTGGCTCCGCCCCCTGTTGTGACCATTGAACACTGAGAGAGGTGACAAGGGTTTTGTAGGTTGGCTGCTGTCACCTTACTAGGAGCTGGCGTCTGTGCAGGGGGTCCACCCATGACCACCTGGCTAGTCCAGGGCGTCACACCAGCAGCCATTCCATGAATGCTTCACAGGGGGCTCTGCTTTAAATCCAGATCCCTGGGCAAGGGTTAATAGATAGAAGTCAGGGTACCTCTGGGACCTACTAAATGATTTGGCTTGCCTCAAGTCTGTGTAAACTAGCGTTTATGATGCTATAGCCCCAGACAGATGCTTACACAGAGACATTGATACTGCTATTTTTCTTTAAAATGACCCCAGTGGTGGCCTATTGAGAAGTGTTGAAAAGTGTTTCTGTTTTCTCTCCACGGTTTCCAGCTGTCTCTGACATCAGAGCACACAACCTTCTTCTGTTACATAGCAGGACCAAGAGTTTTAATCCCACTATGCACATTTATAAGGAAGTGGGATTAAAGCTCACATACTGAAGAATTATAGGAAAATGGAATCATGAAATCTTGCAGTTTTAACACTGGCTATTGAGCCTCATAATAAGATAATACTTTTTGTTCTCTAGAGATCATTTTTAGTAGGGAGCCAGAGAATAAGCTGTCCCTTTTTTCTACCTGCACACCAGTTACACTGATGTGGGCATGCTCCCACCATGGAGTGGCATTGAATAACAGCGGCTTTACAGTTGTTCAGTGACTGCAAGTAGAGAGAGCGCGGAGACTTAAACTTCATTTTTACACACTTACATTTAGCTTTAAGGGCCAACATAGGCATCATTAAAGACTAGGTGTTGTAGCTTACAAACACTGTATTTTACAGTATATACACACACTGAATTCTATGCACACATGTGATGCCCCTGGACTATCAGGTCGTCACAGGGTACTGCATGCCCTTTTCCCTTAGTGCAGTATTTAAATCCCTCATGGTTCTGGGTCCCCATCTTACAGTGCTGCCTCCAGCAGCAGATCAAATCCTAGGAACATCCTGCACCACACCCACCAGTCACACCAGCTTAAGCGGAATAGGGTCGCCCATCTAGGAGTAAGGAAGGGAGGGTCAGGAGAGTGTCAGTTAGTGAAGGGAAGTGGAGAGGAGTGCAGTGGAGGAAGCAGGGAGCGGTGGCTCCCCTGAATAGCTGTGTAGGTTGCAGGTGGTGGTCTGGACCTAGAGGAGTCGGAACCCCGGTCGCAGGGGATTGAGGCAAGGTGCCTGGACCTGTTGAGTAAACGGTTAGCAACTTGGTCCTATCACCGGTCTGGGACCGAAGGCACGGCGGGGTACACGGGCCCTAGGTTGGGGAGAAGCTTCAGGCAACCCGGCAATTAACCTGCGGAGAGCAGAGCTTTATGGACTGTTCCCACCAGCTCCAGAATCAGGGCACTAGCGCAACGAGGGGGATAGGGCCTTCCACATACGCAGCTCACTGAAATCTCAAGCGTGAGCTCTGAGAGCAGGCTCCCACACTTAGCCACGGTGGGGAGCGGGACACGACATGTTCCAGACTACCGGGCCACTACAGTGAATCTAAACTTTGTGCCAGGAGGCAGGTCACGGATCACCAGGCAGCACTGCAGGGGATGGGACCCGGACGAGCTTCCCTTGAGAGGCAGCGGCACCTAGAGACTTGGTTTACCTGGTTGTCAGCGTCTGCTTATTAGCTGAGTGAGTACATGAGTGATCTCCCTGTCACGGCACCCAGTATCATCTTCCAGAGCCCCGGGGCATACCCCTACCCGTGGAGGGTAACGACACCTTGCTGCCCAATTCTATCACCCCGGGTACTCCCAACAACGGCAGCGGCGGTACTCCCAATTAGCACACACCACAGGTGGTGTCACGAACTATCATTTCCCTGTAAATATCCCCTTTTACTTTAGAGTGTGTCCCCAAGCCCCCGGGTCTGGAGACCCTCGAGCCACGAACGGACATTGCCCACGGATCAGAGCGGTTCGATCCGCTGCCACACAAAACCTTATAAACACTGCATGTTTTACATACATACACACAGTGTTGAGGATATACCAGGCGTCCTTCCTTCCTTCTTTTGTTTTCCTCCTAAATCTCTTATTGTCTTGTCCTGTGTGTGTGCTGTGTGGCAGAGTTTTGTTTTTTCCCTTGTCTGTCTTTATCTGTCTTTATCTGTGGCTTCAACATACTCCTGTCCCATCCCTCCCTGGGGACATATATGCCAGGATTAAGCCATGATGGGGTCATATACACCATTATGTGAACATATACCAAGATGGGGCCATGATGGAGACGTATATACCAGTATGAGGCCATATATACCAGGATATAGCCATGATGAGGTCATAAACCAGGATGGGGGGACATATTTACCAGGAAGTGGCCCAGGATGGGGAACCTTAGTACATAATGGGGGTCAGTACTACACAAGGGGTAGGTGGGGACAACTCATATATCTTTATAGGATTTAGAACGCTATGACGCCTCATACATCTGACCGAACAATATGTAGGTGGAGCCCAGGGAGCCCAGGTTCAAACATTGCACAGGGGCCTATCGGACTCTAGTTACACCACTGACTCCATCAGTCGTGTGTTCACCTTAAACCATGATGCTTGGAGGAACATTTTCATACAGTCAAATGGCTGTGCATGAATTGAAAGTCATTTTGGGTTTGATGAAGCAATTTTCAAAAAAGCCTTTGACTATATATATAAAATATCACCAGGCAACCAAGAGCTAGGGCAGCGCCAGGTACACGGCTGATGCTGCAGATACTTACAATCAGTTTAGTGTCTAACCATTGAAAAGGAGAATGACAATAGAGAGGGACATTGCATATTTCCTATACAGTGTTTGGTCATCATGGTACAAATACATCAAATTCGGAACACTGGTATGGATGCATGATATCGCTAGATTACAACCATGCAATGTATTGTGTACTAGCTCCTGGGGTTGATGAAGTTTCCACAGCACTTCATACAAATGTCTACAACTCTCATGCATTATACAGAGGCCAATGCAGAGGCCGGCTGCAGCTGCCCATAATCTGTTCTCTGGTCCAGACTACTGATTAAAACATGAAGGAAACTGTTGCGCTGCTCACTGCTGTATCTATCTCTGTTTAAGACGCTTTTACGAAAGGATCAATAAATAAAGAGCTGCTCGAATCAATTAGAAGGCAAATATTATTGGAGATTCCTGGAACTGGACATAGGGGAGATAAAACAGTAATCAGGAGAAGAGACCTTCTGAATAGTAATCCAATTGAACAGTGTAGTCAGCATCTCCCAAGTCGGCAATGGTTGATAAAGAGAATAAAAGACTGCTTTAGTCTTTACACAAAAAAGTGACCTTAAACAGGAGTGTACCTCCCCATGGCCTCGGCTGCGACCGCCGAGCCGCTCGGGTCCAGGCTCGCGTGTGTCGGTGGCTCGAGCGCCTCTGGACCCGGGGTCACGTCGCTCTGGAAGGGTGTTTGGCGCTACGCGCGGGGATAATGCGGGTATTTGGGTTTTGGGGTGATTGTTCGTGATGCCACCCATGGGTTGTGGTGATGGTGGACACCACCGCTGCGGTGAAGGTACGGGGACTCCCGGGAGTAGTGGCGCAGCTAGGTGTCTGGGCACTGGTAGTCCACTCCCCGGCGTGTATGTGTCGTAGGAGCCCCTTTTGCCCGCAGGCGCTGGCCCTTGGATCTCTGGCCTCTGGCGGTGGCTACTATACGGATGGGTTGGGCTGTTGCCTTCAATCGGGACTTTGGTGGGAATGGACCCCTGAGGTCCAGACCGCAATCAGTTAATTCGACTATGGTGGTGGCGTATAGCCTAGTTCGGGGTCTGAGTACCCTGCCTGGTGCTCCGGTATCCTGTTAGCTCCCCGATTCGGTTCCGGTGGGCCACTACCATGTCCCTCTCCCTTACGGTTCCGCTGGTCGTATTCCTGGTCTCCTGCAAGCGGTTTCTGAAAGATAAATAACAAGTAAAATGTTCAAAAGCATTTTTTTCATTTCTTCCCTTACGGGAGGCACATCACTTGAACCGTTGCAAACGGGAAAACATTTTAATAACATTAATGGGGACGGGTCCATCCGCTTTCCCACCCAAGCAACCTGAACCTTGATGCTGCCCCTAAGAAACAGGCAGCACCCATTTTCCCCAGTCCGGAAAACGGGAACTGGCCCAGGCCACCCAAGCGGGAACGGGTACGGTGCTACGCACCCGGCAGTCCTTCAGAGGCCTGATCACACCCCAGCCTGCTCTGCTGCGGTTCCTTCCTCCAACCAGCCTCTCCGGGGACTGGCAATTGCGGGGAGGGGCAGTTGGGCACTATTTACAAGCCCAATAGTTTTTGGGTGGCTTGCGAGTTCTCAGCCTTGTCTTTGGGGGTAAATGGTGACAACATCAGTCCCAACGGGGATGGGCACTTCAGCAGCCAACGGGCTACCACAAAATAAACTGACCAACGGGGACTTTTACTGTCGACAACGGGAGTCCGCTGCCTTACTTAAGGTCTCCTTCCTCGTACTCCTCCTCCAGCTCCACCTCGGGGCTGTGTAGCGGGGGAGGGGACTGGGGCCGCCCACGAACGCCGCGGCTCGCCCTCCTTCTGACATCAAGGGCAAACTAGCCCCTATCCCCGCAGTGGCGGGTGTAGGTGACCAGCTCCCCGGCCTTCAGGTCACGATCCGGGTTACCCAGGGGCAGGTGATGGTAAACATCCCTCCTGGAGAAAAAGACCTCGGCCTCCAGGCCCGGTTCTTATATAAACCCCCATCCACGCCGGGGGGCAAAACCGCCGGACCTGGCCCTCGTAGGTCTGGCTCCGCACCCGGTATGTTGCATTCCGGAGGTTCTCTTTTTCCCGGATGGTGCGGGCCAGTACTGTGGCCTTCTGCTTTTCACAAGCCTCAATCTCCCGGCCCGTCTGGTTCAGCTGCCGCTCCCAGTATGAAGTTTCCGCACGCTCCTTCTGCGCGGGGGTCGGGCCCAGTCGGCGCTCCCTGATGCTGGCTACAACCGGCACCATCGGTGTTGAGGAGCCCCGCTGTGTCGCGGCCTGTCTTGCTGCTTTGCAGCGACAACCCTCCGCAGCCTCAGTCGAGGCCTGGAGCTTGAGAGCGGCCAACCTTACCTTCCGGGCTATCTTCCGGTCAGTGTCCAGCATTCTTCGGGTCGGGCGGACTGCCGGGGCCTCTTCGGGCGTGGTCACTTCCGGGACCTGTGGTTCCTCACAGGGAACGGGCACCTTCCAGGGCAACGGGATCGGTGCCGACCGGGCAAGCGGCCATCCGCGGGCCGCGTCTACAGGCCTGCCCTCGCAGGCAGGTACGGTGGAACCCGCTGCCGGTGTCGGGGGCAACGGACCAATCGGCGGAGCAACAGCGACCGGTACGGGCAGTGGGGGATGCAGCAGGTTGAGCGGGAGCAGACCGGGCCCCTCGGCAGCAGTAGCCGTTCCCTCTGGGACATACCAACGTGGGTCGCCTACCCGCTCCTCCAACACTGCCTCCACCTCACGTGCCCGCACAGCCGCAGCTACCCCCTCCATCTCGGCCACCCACCCTTCCAAGAGGAGGTGGACTTGGGTCTGTAGACGGCGCCTCATCTGCGCCATCTGGGCTTCCACCCACGCCGCTGTTCCGGGCGCGGGCTCCGGGGCTTCAGACTTGCTTGACGGGGCGGACATGTTTCTTGCTCGGGATCCAGGAACAAGACGGGTGCAGAATCCTGGTGTCTCTGCTTCTTATCCCCGAGATCACATGAGGCCAGCTCCTCGCCCGCCCCCCCTTAGTTTTTCTACAGCACTTCTACCTTTGGGGGCGGGGCTGCGCTCTAGCTCACCTCGCCTTCACTGCTCGGGGAAGATGACTCGAGAGGGAAACTTTCGCGCCCAAGATGGCGGATCTTCAAATTTTTCAACGGGACGCCGCTGACTGGAACCACAAGGCCCATGTCTACCGGTAAGTAGACTGGTTCTATCCTGTTCGTGATGGCAGAAGAGTCGATGTGTACCGCCCCGCGGCCTCGGCTGCGACCGCCGAGCCGCTCGGGTCTGGGCTCGCGTGTCGGTGGCTCGAGCGCCTCCGGACCTAGGGTCACGTCGCTCTGGAAGGGTCTTTGGCGCTACGCGCGGGGAGAATGCGGGTGTTTGGGTTTTGGGGTGATTGTTCGTGACGCCACCCACGGGTTGTGGTGATGGTGGACACCACCGCTGCGGTGAAGGTACGGGGACTCCCGGGAGCGGTGTAGTGGCGCAGCTAGGTGTTGACTCCTCCGTGGGTAGGGGATGTTGGTCCCGGGGCCCGGTTATGCGATGGCCGGGGTGCAGGGCTGCGATGCGGCGCGGTGCCAGATGGCACTGGTATACTCATGATTAAACCACACCGAGTCACTGGTAAACCAAACAAAGGTATGAACGGGGCCGGCTGCAGCTTCCTAGTCGGGTTGGCAATGTCAGCCTTTCTCCTGCACCTGTGTTTGTAGTGTGACCTCTGTGCCTGGGCACTGGTAGTCCGCTCCCCGGCGTGTATGTGTCGTAGGAGCCCCTTTTGCCCGCAGGCGCTGACCCTTGGATCTCTGGCCTCTGGCGGTGGCTACTATCCGGACGGGTTGGGCTGTTCCCTTCAATCGGGACTTTGGTGGGAATGAACCCCTGAGGTCCAGACCGCAATCAGTTAATTCGACTATGGTGGTGGCGTATAGCCTAGTTCGGGGTCTGAGTACCCTGCCTGGTGCTCCGGTATCCTGTTAGCACCCAGGTTCGGTTCCGGTGGGCCACTACCATGTCCCGGTCCCTTACGGTTCCGCTGGTCGTATTCCCGGTCTCCTGCAGGCGGTTACTGCCGTCTGCCTGCCTGACTGGTCTGGGGTCCTAGACTCCAGCCCAGGCCCCAAGCAGAACTGTACTCCACTTCTCTCCACTCCACTGTACTGAACTGAACTCCTTTGTGTTTTTCCTGCCTCAGGCCAGCAGACTCCTCGGGGGGGCGTGTCTTTCCGCCTGACTCCGCCCACCTGGTGTGCCTGTCTAACACTGAGGGAGGCAATCAGGTCTTTGTGGTTGACTGGTAGTACCTTTCTAGTGTGGGGGTGTATGTGATGAGTGTTGTGACCTGTGACAATTGGGGTCCAGGGCATCACAGGAGCTATCAGACAATTCTTCACATCTTCCAGTACTTGGCTCATACTTACCTTCTGATCAAAGTGTGACGCCCTGACAAAATCAGGTTGTCACAGAAAACTGCGTCCATCCTGCAGATGCAGGATTCCCTCCTCCTTGGCCTTCCAACAAGACCCCACACAAGTACATACACCAGCCACAAAGGCTAGTCACCCCCACAGGACAATAGGGACACACCAGTGGGCGGGGCCAGGCAGATGGTGACGCCCACCTGGGGGTTCTGAGGTGTTCGGGGAGGGAACAAGTCAGTCTGGGTCAGACAGAGAAAGAGTCTAGTTTGGACAGTGGAAGTGAGAGGCGTGAAGTGGTAGTCGGGGGTTGTAGCTCCCGGACTACCGGACTACTTGAGCTGACTAGGTGGCAGACGGCAGAGCAGGGCCACAGGCGACAGAGATCCGTTCACGGTGGGGAGACCTTAAGTGGACCGGGGCAGGGTTGTAGCCCGCCGGTGCTGACAGCGGGAATCCAGTCCGGAGGCCGTGCACAGTCTGGGTACCTGGACCCTAGGGCGAGGACAGCTGCAAGCACCTTTCAAATTAACCAGCAGGGGACAAGATTCTAAGTCTTGTCCCACTAGCAGCCCAGATAGAGTGAGACAGAAGCCCAACGTGGGGGATAGGGCGTCTGCAAGTGCCTGCAAAAATCCCAAGGGTCAGATCTCACGGGCGACAGCTTCCACAGCAATGACACCGGGAGTGGACTTTTCCTGTTTCATGCGGACTAGTCAACACACAAGACACCAACAGTAAAGTGCAGGAGGAAGGGCCCCTGTTCTTTCCACCACTGTGCGGGACCCGAGCACACCCCTCCGGAGGCTACCGGTTTCCGGCAGTTGGTTTACTATCTGGACTCTGTGTGATTTTATTCAAAACAGTGAGAACACCGGTATCATCCGGTCCATCCCTGCAGACTGCATCCCAGCACTCAAACGCCACCTGCACCTGGGCCCCGGGACAACACCTCCCCTACCCGTTGAGGGGATACCATCCTGCTGCCCCGCTCCATCAGCCCCGGGCACCCCATACCAAGGCAGCGGCGGTGTCACCAACAATCACCGCAACCCACGGGTGGCATCACTGACAACTCTCCCCTGTAAATAACCCTCTTTTTTCACTTGTGAGCAACAGACGGCAGCACGAGCCCGGGTCCGGCTGCCACTCGAGCCACAGCAACCGCCCGGATCCGAGCATCTCGAGCAGCCCCCCTGCCGTGGTCTGTCTCCCGCCCACAACAAAACAAAGGATCAGGTATGTTGAAATCCAACTCTTCTTTTCCAGAATAACTCCCATCTAAGAATGGGGAAAAACCCTACAAACAAAATTGGTGATTTGGTACATTTACCCTATGTGTATGGGTACCATATGGTATTACGCTGATTATGCCCATTAGATAAAATATCAAAGTGGCTAACCAATTTGTTTGTATTAGCCATGCAAATTGCCTCGTCAGAGAGGAACAGGACTTGAACTCTAGTGCCATTTATTGGAAGTACTAATACTAAAACTAAATATCCACCCTTTAACAAGCCTTGCCTTATGACTTAGGATATAAGTCAAACCAGATTCTCAATTTGCAGACACTATTTTTCAAGTCGATATTGAGTTTTATGTTTGCTACTTCCAACAAGTTGCACTAGAGTTCAAGTCCTCTTCCTCTCTGAAGAGGCAGTTTTCATATTTAATTTCCCAAAGGAGCATGTAAGGTGTTTAAGTCTCCTCTTACTGGCCTGTTATTATCTACAAGTAGAAATCTTACCCCTTAGATCCCAGTCTTAGTTTCTTCCCTAGCCAAATCAGATTTCTTAAACTTTGCACTGATGAGGATGAATAACCCGAAACACAGTGCCTGCAAATTAAGATTATGGTTTGGCTTTTATCCTAAGTCATATCACAAGGTTCATTAAAGCGTGAACATTGACTTTTAGGATTGCTACTTCCAATAGGTGGCACTACAGTTCAAGTCCTCTTCCTCTCTGAAGAGGCAATTTGGATATTTAGTCTCCCAGGGGAGCATGCAAGCTGTTTAAGTCTCCTCATACTGGCCGGCCAGACCTGCTGTGTCACGCTTCACAAGGTGAAAACATGCCCCTTAGATTTTTCTATTAGCCTGTTACCTAATGAGTGCAGCTCTGCAGACATGGAATGAAAGAAAGTTTCTGGGCTTCAACATGCCTGACCATTTGCTCCCCATTCTTGGCACCTGTGATTTGCTAAAGATCTATATGGTCAGCATAGACATTTTACTGATAAACCACCTGTCTAATGGCTTGTGTAAAAGACCATAGATTATTTTATTCGGGAGAATTGGTTCGATTAAAATTACACACTCAAATTACACTCTGATCAGAGTTTGAACAGAGTGTCAGCACAGTCTGCTCCAATTCTCTTGGATGAGAAGTTGAAGAAAAAAATATCTCCATCTCTTCTATTCTGTCAGACCGTGGAAATCGGACTGCACTCAGATATCATCCTAGTGCAGTCTGATGGTTTCAGACTCATTGGCTTGCATCACTATGGGGAGATAAGGTATGCACACCAGTGACTATGGAAGGGGAATACATGGAATAGCAGAAACTGCTGTGTGAATACTGACTTGAAAAATCAAATAGCTATATGTAAGAATGAAAATGTGAAAAATGGAATCTGCATTACTGCCATGAACATATGAATCAAGAGAAATTTAGCTACTGAATTGATCAATGCAATAGAGCCCCAACACTACGCCAAAGTATTTCTCTACGTTGGGGTCCCTAGCTTGTGTGTGTCCTCTCATGCAGTTAAAAAACTTACCGTGTATGGGAAGCTGAGACCCAGGCTATTTATGCGTATGATATGGATTGGCAATAGGTGTGGTTGGGGAGGGTTCACAAAGGTTTTTGCACCCAGTTCAGACTTAGAATGGTGTTCCAAACGTTATTCCTATTTGTTAGTATTTTTTCGTTTGTGAACCCTCCCCAACCACACCTATTGCCAATCCATATCATACGCATAAATAGCCTGGGTCTCAGCTTCCCATACATGGTAAGTTTTTTAACTGCATGAGAGGACACACACAAGCTAGGGACCCCAACGTAGAGAAATACTTTGGCGTAGTGTTGGGGCTCTATTGCATTGATCAATTCAGTAGCTAAATTTCTCTTGATTCATATGTTCATGGCAGTAATGCAGATTCCATTTTTCACATTTTCACTCTTACATATAGCTATTGAATTTTTCAAGTCAGTATTCACACAGCAGTTTCTGCTATTCCATGTATTCCCCTTACATAGTCACTGGTGTGCATACATTATCTCCCCATAGTGATGTTTTTTTAGGTTTTTGCACCCAGTTCAGACTTAGAATGGTGTTCCAAACGTTATTCCTTATTCATTGGCTTGCATGGCTGAGTCTGATCCGAATATCAGAACAATCATGGGCTTGCAGCAATAGTTTTCCTTGGATATAATCTGTGAGGTGAAAAAAATAGGATATCTGTACTGCCCCGTAGATTAACACTAGTCCAAGTGTGATCCAATGTTTCATTGAATAGAATGTGGACTGAAAATTTGCTCATCTGCACCTGCCCTTTCTGAGGTGTATGCACTGATTGTCTAGTGGTGCCTATTTAGAGTACATACCGGTACTACGTGTCCTGTACTATACTGTACTCATGCCAGGTGGGGCAACGCTTTCATCTTTCGGGAACACTGTGTCTTTTGTAGAAGACTCTAAAGAAACTCCCTTTCTCCACATAGAAAGTGATTTTTGGCTTTCAGTAGTTTTCTAGGGCTTGTTTTAATCATTAGTTTTATACTTATTTTTCTTCAGTCTTCATTTTATTTTATTTAGGGTTTTTTTTTCATATTGGAACTTTGGAATCATAACCGGTTTTCCATACAGTAATCGTCTGAAAGTTGCAATATTTTTAACATGGTGTTCTGAAAGCAGGGAATTGTGTATGTTGAAAGACCGTGTTATTAAAAGTCTTTATGCAATAATTCGAATAACTAGTAAGTGATGGCAAATCTCTACCCGACTTTTGGGAACCCACCGATCCTGAGAGTGAAGGGACAGTCAAGGTTTTCTGATATACTTTATAGATGAGGGCAAATCTCTTCCCGACCTTTGGGAACCCAACGATCCTGAGAGTGAAGGGACAGTCAAGGTTTTCTGATATACTTTAGAGATGATGGCAAATCTATCCCCGACCTTTGGGAATCCACCGTTCCTTAGAGTGAAGGGCCAGTCAAGGTTTTCTGATATACTTTATAGATGATGGCAAATCTTTCTCTGACCTTTGGAAACCCAACGATCCTGAGAGTGAAGGGCCAGTCAAGGTTTTCTGATATACTTTATAGATGATGGCAAATCTCTCCCCGACCTTTGGAAACCCACTGATCCTTAGAGTGATGGGTCAGTCAAGGTTTTCTGATATACTTTATAGATGATGGCAAATCTCTCCCCGACCTTTGGGAACCCACCGATCCTTAGCGTGATGGACCAGTCAAGGTTTTCTGATATACTTTATAGATGATAGCAAATCTCTCCCCGACCTTTGGGAACCCACCGACTCTGAGAGTGAAGGCTAATCAACGTTTTCTGATATACTTTATAGTCGCATCCAATACACAGCACTATTAGCCTTGATTTCACTTGCGCTTATATCGATGGGCTTAATAAACACTACAGAGGGCACACATTATCTTATAAGATCAATGACGGGAAGACGTGAGTAACCATCACAGGGGGCACAGCCTGCACCCATTGATAGGAGAGAGGTATGTTTATAACATTAAAGCAGACAGCCTTGCTATTCTTCTGCAGGGCATGGACATGATTCGTAGCATCCTGTGCACTGAGTAAATCCTTTGGGAGGTGGCAGTGATGATTTCATCATGCTGATGAGGCTGAGTCTCCCTCCCCCTCCAGTTTCTGAGATGAGAGACCCAGCCTGAGCTCACCAGCTCCTGTCACGTTGTTCTGTTTACGCCTTATCCTGTGCCCAGCCTCCTGGCCTGATGCCTTGTTACATAGAAGGAGGCCTGCAGCATATCGCAAAGGAGGATACCCAGTCCCATAGCACAAACACGAAGGACTGGAAATGGGAGGCATATGTTCTGCTATGGAATGTTTCCATTGGATTTACCCTTACTCCCCTCTGCAGTGAACTTCCAGTGCATCATCCCTGTCCTTGCCTATAGATCATTTTCAGCCCATATGTAGCCCCAATGAGGTGAAGCCGCAGTAAACCCCTCCTAACATCCTCCTTCTCTGCAGGTAAGATGGCTGTGCTCTGTGCATGTAAACAATTCATTCCAGGCTGCCTGACTCGTAGGGAAAGTGAGGAGCAAACGTGCTTGGCGTGATCCCACAGTGTATCTAGATAATTAGTGGGGTGGGCATCATGTATCTTCTCTTCTCTGATTGAAACCGGTTGGAATGAGAGAATGTGCTGCAGATGTAATGGATGAATTTTCACAGTAGAATAACTTTTTAAAGTTCCCAGTTATAGACCATGTGATATGTCCATGGTGCTGAAACCAAGTATACTGCAACATATCCCCCAGGTATTGACCATGCCGTGTAGTGTCATAACCATTCTAGTGTCTCTCCTTCCATGTTTAGTAATTAGTACATTAGCACTGGGTTTTATTTTTCCCTTTATTTGCTAGAATGAAGATTATGATAACCTTCACGTTAAGGTCATTAGTTAGCGACAAGATTTTTGCAGTCTTTTGATATGAGACTTTCTGAAATGTTTACTAATCTATGACTATAATAGACAACCAAGGGAAAAAAGTCTTATTTCATATGTTATTACTATCACACACAGTTCATGTTTTACAAGTACTTCATACTATCGTAATATCATGTATAAAATATGAAATATGATCCCTCTAAAGGTTCTAATTGAAATGGGGTCTAGTCCCGTCTTATACTAGTAATATGTCCACTAAATATAAGGAGAGACTGATCCCATTTCTTACGTTGCTTTAGCTAAGAGTCCATTTCCATCACCAGATCCTGATCTCGGTACATATTTTCAGGGTTGTCAGCTCTGTGACGCACTTTGTAATCAAGCTCTGCGTAAAATTGTAAAGAAGCCAGAAAATGGGAACAGCGTGCAGTGGAAACGACCTACCACAGGCTTGTCACGTTCTGCATTCACCTCTCTCTGGTAGCTAGTTAGTTAATATTTATTACATTTGTATTTTCATGGTGAAAAACTCCACTTAGCATGAATCTCTTCCATTACGAAGTATTGCCCAAGGCAGATGATATATGTCCCATAACCCACCATTACACATTCAGTTGTAGATTGGAAAAAGTTTGTGACCTACTGTTTTGAGACTATCAGCTGTGGGTTGTAGCAATGAGCCATCCTATGTAAACTGTTGTCAACATAGAAGTGTAGTCAGTGGTTAATTTTAGTATATGCTCCATATTGTCATTGATAGGTTGCTTTCTCAAAAGAGGTCTTAAAGAGGTTGTTCAACTGTAAGCAAAAATTATCTATAGATTGATTGAAATTAATAAATGTTGGCCTACTCACCTTCTAGTCCTCCAAACTCGTAGATCCTGGCAGGCTGGGGTGCCAAAAGGTGAGTATGTCAAAATTTAATATTTTCAATCAATCCATAGCTATTTTTTTTTTACCATCAGACAACAACTTGGTGCCTACAGACCTTAGATAGCTGTCAGCTGATTGTTCATGCAGCCAACAAATATCTCTTACAATCCTTCCATACACATACCCACTTAATCTGACCAAGCGGCATATGTTTTCAATGAGGATAGGGTGATAAGTTGTGTTGCTGCCAGATATTTTTGGCACTTATCACTTGGAAGAAATTCATCATGACCAAGCAGTCAATAGAAGAATAAGTATGGACTAATCAATAATGAAGTTACTGTACAAGGTCCTCAAATTGAGGAACATTTTACTGATGACGAAGACACGACTCGTACATACTCTGGTCTTTTTTGTAGAAACATATGGATGCCTAACATAGACGATAAAGAAACAAGACAGAATAAAAATCAACACTTTCGAAATGTGGTGCTGGAGGAGGATGTTATCAAGACCATGGATGGCAAGAAGAACAATCAAATCAATTTTGGAGCAAATCAAACCAGATGTGTCACTCGAGGCAAGGATCACCAAGCTACGACTTGCCTACTTTGGACACATCACATGGAGAGATCAATCACTGGAGAAGGACATTATGGAGAAGGTACAAGATGAAGAGAAAAAACAGTAACCTGATGTCTTGATACTATCAAGAAAACAGTGGAGAAGACCTTAGTGAACCTATCTAGGCTTTTACAAGATTTATCTTCCTACAGAGCATTCATCCATAAAGTCGCGATAGCTTGAGATCGAGCTAAAGGCCCTAAAACAAAAATCCTTCTTTCCCCATATACCGTACTATATTTTAGAACATTTTATAGGGATGCTGATTACAACTCAAAGACATCTCCCGGATCCGTGCTTTCCTTAACCAAGAATCAGCAAAAACATTAGTGCATGCCCTCATCATCTCCCGCCTCGACTACTGCAACTTCCTGCTCTCTGGCCTCCCTTCCAACACTCTTGCACCCCTCCAATCTATCCTAAACTCTGCGGCCCGCTTAATCCACCTCTCCCCTCGCTACTCCCCAGCCTCGCCACTCTGTCAATCCCTTCACTGGCTTCCCATCACCCAACGACTCCAGTTCAAAACACTAACCATGACTTACAAAGCCATGCACAACCTGTCTCCTCCCTACATCTGTGACCTAGTCTCCCGGTACCTACCTGCATGCAACCTCAGATCCTCACAAGATCTCCTTCTTTGCTCCTCTCTTATCTCTTCTTCCAACAAACGCATACAAGATTTCTCCAGTGCATCCCCCATACTCTGGAACACTCTACCTCAGCACATCAGACTCTCCCCTACCGTGGACAGTTTCAAGAGGAACCTCAAGACCCACCTCTTCCAATAAGCCTACAATTTACAATAGCCCTCAGTCCAGTAGACCACTGCGCAACCAGCTCTGTCCTCACCTATTGTACCATCACCCATTCCCTGTAGACTGTGAGCCCTCGCGGGCAGGGTCCTCTCTCCAGTCTGTTTTGTACTGTTAATGATTGTTGTACGTATACCCTCTTTCACTTGTAAAGCGCCATGGAATAAATGGCGCTATAATAATAAATAATAATAATAGGGAGAACATGCATCATGCATCATCCACATGATAGGATGAACCAGGTTGCCAAAAATGGTGGTTTCCCACTACTTTTCTTTGATGTTTGATTTCTTTAGCCCTTCTACAATTTAAGTGAAAGATTAGGTAAAAAGTCCTTATTAAGTATCTAACATCTGTCTGAGGAATTATTTTTATGAAGTTTTTTTCAAGTTGAGTCCAAACATAGCGGGTTTATGATCCTTGTAATAAGATATATTGATGGCCACATAATAAGTAAGGAAAGATGATGCAAATATTGTCATGAAAAAAGTTAATTTATGTGATCTTCAAGAATCTTCCAAAATGCTCTATAAAGGAAAGTTTTCTCACTTTTTTTCTGGTGTTAATTGTAGATTTTGCTGTGTGTACGTGTCACAATCAGCAGTCAACATTGCCCTTTTTTTCTGCTTGAATGGACAGCTTTGTATTGATTTTGCTCTTGAGCTGGAACGAAATTGAATGTGAGCTAGAGTAGTATCATTAAGTGACTTCCTGAAAGAAGCCATGTCTGCTGCATTTCCAGAAATAGATCCTTGTTCCATGTTGTTGAATCAGAATTATGCACCGGAATTATATCGGCATGCTTACATGAGCGTCTGAAAATCGCTGTGATCTGCCTAATACTGCAGTGGGTTCAGGTTATGGGATCGCAGAAGCTTTGATTGAAACATCAGAGACTAGAGACTTCAGGTACTTCAACCAAAGTAATCTATATATGGCCGAATACCAGAAGATCCTAAAAATAACTGCTACCGTGCTTTTGGGAGTCATATGTGGCGATATAGCCGGATGATACTAAGTTACTGTATACATCCCGAAACACTAATGAAAAATATGGGAGAATAAAAATACAAACACATACTATGTGATATAAAAGAGAAATTATATTGGCTCAGAAGTCCATAAATGGCTTTATTTTTTCATGATCTACTTTAATTGCATATATATATATATGTATGTATATGTATGTATGTATATATATATATATATATATATATAATTCACATGTTGCAGTCACACTACAGCAGCTTTGCTAATTGTATGGCGCAGCAGCTCATCACAGAGGGTAAATGAGCAACCACCTACACAATCAGTATAGGCGCATGATGATATCCACAAGGCTTACCACATTCGTTATTTTTACCTTTACAACAGCTATAGAAAAAGGCATGAGAAAATTATACATTGGAACTGTTTTGAATCAACCACTTAAAATGCAGTCAAATTTGTGTTCTAGGAAGGTGGTCTCCTCATATTAGGAAACTAATATAGACAGAAGATAGGAAAATTCAATATACTGGTCTAGATGGGGTGGTCTCCTCAAAGCGCTGGTCTTTTGTTAAGGTTTCACTGCACATAAAGGTAAAGAAAGTTGTATGAATTTGGATACACTATTACTCATTAAAGGGTTTGGCCACTACTTTTTTATTGATGGCCTATAGGACATATCCATAGGGAAGGCCACCAATACCCAATCGATGAGGGTGGGTTACCAGGAACCTCTGCTAATCCGCTATTATCAGCGGCAGCCAGAAGTTCTCAAAGGCTACTGTAACACAGCAGCCCCATCATTTCTATAGTGGCCGCGGCCAGGTACTGTGGATCCACCCCCTATTCAAATGTGGCTGGATCCGTAATCTCTGGCCGTGGCCACTATAGTTTTGACAGAGCTGTTGTGTTCCAATGTTATCGAAGCATTTCTAGCTGCTGTCCGGCTGATCGTCAGGGTGTCAGGTGTCACACCCCCATTGATCAGATATTGATGCGCCATCAATCAAAAAGTGGTGGAGAAACCATTCAGCAAAAAATTTTAATGTTTCCTGGTTAGTAAAAAAAACAAAAATAAAACAAATCTATAAGGTAAATTTATTAGCAACTGAGAAGCAGAATTTTCCAATATACTTTTTCATGGTTGTTAAAAGGAATCTGTCACCAAGTTTTTGCTACCGCATCTGAGAGCAGCATAATGTAGAGACAGAGACCCCGATTCCAGCGATGTGTTACTTACCAATCTGCTTGGTGTCATTTTGATAAAATCACTGCTTTATTTGCAGTTATCTGAATGTGGATCTCTATAACCCCGCCCACAACACTGATTGGCAGCTTTCTGCTCACTTACAGTGTACACAGAAAGCTTCCAAGCAGCGGTGTGGGTGGGGTTATACAGAGCTCATGAATATGCTGGACTACCTTGTAGCAGGCCAAATAGTCATCTAATGATAGTCTCCTGCTGACCTGTGATTTTATGAAAACTACACTAAGCAGCCCAGTAAGTGACATATCGCTGGAAGCAGGATCTCTGCCCCTACGTTATGCTGCTTTCAAATTAGGTGGCAAAAACCTGGTGACAGATTACCTTTAAAGGGGTATTCCCATCTCCATGATCCTGTCTCTATATGCAACAGGTGTAGTAGTAATAATAATAATAATAATAATATTAGCAAATGCCTGCAATTAGAAATGTAGTATGCTTTTCCTGATTAGCTATGTCTCGTACCTCATGTGTAAGGCATTGTAATGGTTTAAGTATCCATGGTTATGACCAAAAGCACCTAACTAACTGTCACTATATGAGTGGTCATAATAATAGATACCTAAACTGCAATGCCGTGCATATTAGGTAAGTGACATAGTGAATCAGAAGAACTATACTGCATTTTTAATTAGAGGTATTTGCTAATATTATTACTCTTATTACACTTACTACATATTGAGATAGGATCTTTTTGATGGGAATAACCCGTTAAGATCCCTGCTTTCTGACATCTGATAAGTAACTCCATTGTTTACGTCTAGGTCTTGAACATCTGTCGAGTTGATGTAAGGCATCAAGCTGTCTTGTACTGAATTTCCACCTTTTCTGAAATTCTTAATCCCAGTGTGAGACCCCCGCTGTGGGCGTCATTTGTGGCAATTACTGGTTTCACTACCTCTCCTGCTAATACAACAATGGAGAAATAAGTGCCTTTGAGGAGTCAGTTTTGCTTTCTTGCATATTATTGGGCCACTATAAGGGTTCTCTGAAAGAAAGACGGATTAAAAAGGGATTAAAAACATTTTCTCCCAGAAAATACAAGGTAGTGAAACCTTTATATGAGATCTATAGGATAATTTTCAGTGGTGCAGGAAAGATCGTAGATAGAGGATAGACTGGACCTGGGCATGAATCGCTTTATCACTTCCCATCTAACTTCCACATTATCTGTATTTCTAATATATGTTAGAATAATGTCTTTCCAGTATAGCTTATCTTTCTCCTGCAGCTTTTCTTGGGTCACTGATAATAGTATCTGATAAGATCTTCAGTTCTACAGGTGTCTATATGTCGCGGGCGGAGGAGGACACGCCGCTCTCTCCCACTGCTCGGGTCCGGCTACCGCTGCGGCTGCTGCGGCCTGCTGCTGCTGCTCGGTGGCTCGAGCGATGGGCCGGATCCCGGGGACTCGAGCGGCGCTCCTCGCCCGTGAGTGAAAGGGGATTGGGATTTGGGATAGTTTATTGTCCGTGACGCCACCCACAGTTGTGGTGATTTGTTGACACCCCCACTGCTCTGTATGGGGATCCCGGGGGCGATGACAGGGAGCAGCAAAGTTGTTGGTTCTCCCCTCCGTGGGTAGGGGGTAGTTGTCCTGGGGCCCAGTGATGAGGTGGGGGATGCTGGATGGCAGAGCCGGTGCAGGGCTTGGTGGGGTGCAGGGACACGGGGGCAGCGCTGTACCTTGCGGCACTGTGGTACTCACTCAGCCTGAGATGATGACACAGTTCTCGGTAAAACACACGGCTGGAAAGACGGTTCCCACGGACGGCTGCACTTGCTTTTCCCCAGTAGTTGACGGTGATGGTCCCTTCTCATGCACCTAATGTTTCTGTGTTGGTAGCGATGGGTTCCCACCGGTTACCCACTCCTCGGCTTCAATCTGGGCCGAAGGAGCCCCTCTCTTTGCCCGCAGGCGCTGGCCCTGAGAAACTGGTGCCCTGGCGGTGGCGGTGTCTCTCTCCAACGGTTGGACTGTTGCCTTTAATCGGGACTTGGTTGTTGGGAGACCCAGAGGTCCCCTTCACTAACGGATTTGGCAATTTCACGGCGACTCCTAGCCTTGCCGGGATCCGAAAGGCCCCTGCCAATGGTGCTGACTGCTCTTCGTATACTGCTCCGGTACCGCCGGGCCACCACCCGTCCGCGGTCCTTCCAGCAAACTCCAAGCAGTCTCCCCTGCAGTCAGTCACCGCCGTCTGCTGACCTTGCTGTCTCAGTCCGGGGCACACACCCGGATCAACTTCAGGCTTGCTTAACTGTTCCTTTTTCTGTCACTGTCCTCCTCTACCACTTCACTGTTTTCTCCTTCACTTCCCTAGCTGTTCTGCCTGGTCTTCCCGCCTCCAGGGCTGTGAACTCCTCGGTGGGCGGAGCCATCCGCCTGGCCCACCCCCTGGTGTGGACATCAGCCCCTGGAGGAAGGCAACAAGGATTTTAGGTTAGCCTTGGTGTTCCTAGCTGGGGTGTAGGGTGTGGTGGTGTTGTGACCTGTGACCCCTGGCTTGCCCAGGGCGTCACATTCCCCCTTAGCAAAATGCAGACCGTCCGCGGGCTGCCCGTCCAACACCGGTTTTATTTTCTGAAAATATATAAAAGGTAAACACAATACAATTTATGACATCATCCCACATCGGGAGGTTCGGTACTTAAACGTTGCAAACATTTTAAACGAGTTGGGGGTGCAGCCCTCCTAGTACTGAGACTGAACAGCTGATTGCGTCTCACTTTGCTGTGTATTTTATCTGGGACACAGCTAACCACTTGCCACCATCCATATTGGAGTTCTGACATGACACAAGTCAGGTATTGATAATGTTTTTAACTTCAGTAGGTTAGGGACTGTCTCAGATGGGTACACCGTGACGAGGTGAGACAGCTTTTTACCTTTTTGCAAAAATGTATACACTAAGTACCCTGTTATTAAGCACTTGCAATTTATTTATTTATATTCAGGGTATTTTTCATACAATTTTTCTCCTTGGTTTTTTCTAGTCTTAAGGCTGCAATTCACATGCTTAATGTTGCATGTTTACTGAACATTGTTTCAGCTCAGGTTTTTGTGTTTTTTGTATGTTTTCTTGCTTGGTTGCAAGTTGGGGGTGCAGCCCTCCTAGTACTGAGACTGAACAGCTGATTGCGTCTCACTTTGCTGTGTATTTTATCTGGGACACAGCTAACCACTTGCCACCATCCATATTGGAGTTCTGACATGACACAAGTCAGGTATTGATAATGTTTTTAACTTCAGTAGGTTAGGGACTGTCTCAGATGGGTACACCGTGACGAGGTGAGACAGCTTTTTACCTTTTTGCAAAAATGTATACACTAAGTACCCTGTTATTAAGCACTTGCAATTTATTTATTTATATTCAGGGTATTTTTCATACAATTTTTCTCCTTGGTTTTTTCTAGTCTTAAGGCTGCAATTCACATGCTTAATGTTGCATGTTTACTGAACATTGTTTCAGCTCAGGTTTTTGTGTTTTTTGTATGTTTTCTTGCTTGGTTGCAAGTTGGGGGTGCAGCCCTCCTAGTACTGAGACTGAACAGCTGATTGCGTCTCACTTTGCTGTGTATTTTATCTGGGACACAGCTAACCACTTGCCACCATCCATATTGGAGTTCTGACATGACACAAGTCAGGTATTGATAATGTTTTTAACTTCAGTAGGTTAGGGACTGTCTCAGATGGGTACACCGTGACGAGGTGAGACAGCTTTTTACCTTTTTGCAAAAATGTATACACTAAGTACCCTGTTATTAAGCACTTGCAATTTATTTATTTATATTCAGGGTATTTTTCATACAATTTTTCTCCTTGGTTTTTTCTAGTCTTAAGGCTGCAATTCACATGCTTAATGTTGCATGTTTACTGAACATTGTTTCAGCTCAGGTTTTTGTGTTTTTTGTATGTTTTCTTGCTTGGTTGCAAGTTGGGGGTGCAGCCCTCCTAGTACTGAGACTGAACAGCTGATTGCGTCTCACTTTGCTGTGTATTTTATCTGGGACACAGCTAACCACTTGCCACCATCCATATTGGAGTTCTGACATGACACAAGTCAGGTATTGATAATGTTTTTAACTTCAGTAGGTTAGGGACTGTCTCAGATGGGTACACCGTGACGAGGTGAGACAGCTTTTTACCTTTTTGCAAAAATGTATACACTAAGTACCCTGTTATTAAGCACTTGCAATTTATTTATTTATATTCAGGGTATTTTTCATACAATTTTTCTCCTTGGTTTTTTCTAGTCTTAAGGCTGCAATTCACATGCTTAATGTTGCATGTTTACTGAACATTGTTTCAGCTCAGGTTTTTGTGTTTTTTAAACATTTTAAACGGTTGCGGCTGCCGCTCTCTCCCACCCAAGTAACCTGGCCCTGATGCTGCCCCTAAAACCCAGGCAGCACCCCTTGACCCCAGTCCTGAACCAGTTACCCGAGCGGGATCTGTCCTTCCCCTCCAGAGGATAGTCACCGGTTCCTGTGGTGGCTGGGCCCCAGCCTGCTCCACTGCGGGCCCTCCCTCCAACCTGCCTCTCCGGAGGCGGTAACGGTTAGCTGCAACAACAGATTTTTATTTACAACCCACTTAACGTTTGTGGTTGCCCTGCAAGTTCACGGGCTTGTCCATAGGAGTTCCTATGCAGCTAGATGGTCCCCACGGGGACAACAATGCCGGCAACGGCCGGTTCCCAATCACGGTAGACAATCAGGTTACTTTCACGGTAATCATTTTCTCATTTTTGTTAAACTTTTTAAACTTTCAAACGCACTCAGACTGGTGGTCCCTACGGGGACGGTGCAATGGTGCTCCGCTGCCCTACTCAGATTCTTCATCATTGCTTGAGGGAGGGGGTGTAGCGCTCACACGGGCCTCTTTGCTGCCCCTCAATTTTGCATCTAGGGCGAACCACCCCCTCTCTCCACAGTGCCGGGTGTACTGGACCAAGTCGCCTGGCATCAAGTTCCGACCAGGGTGCTCCTCTGGCAGGTGAGCATTCACATCCCGCCGGGCTATAAACACTTCGGCCTCCAGGCCCGGTTTATAAATAAATCCATAGCCCCGGCGGACATCAAACCGCCTCACCTGCCCTTCATACAACGGGCCCCGGACACGGAAAGTTGCCTGATGGAGGTTCTCTTTTTCCCGGATTGCACGGGCCACCAACTCCGCCTTCTTCCTTTCCCTCTCTTCAATCTCCAGGCCCAATGGTACTGGCTCCCTGTCCCAGTACGGCGCTGCTGCGAGCTCCGGCGCACGGGTCGGGCCCCGCGGGACATTTTGGACGCTGCCCACTGTTAGGGATCTGGGCGGCAGGTCCCGCGGCTTCTTGGCCTTGGACGCCGCCTTGCAGCGGCAACCCGGCGCAACCTCAGCCGAGGTGTGGGGGATGGGCACAGGGGCTTTCCGCGGTTGGGTTTTCAGCACGGAACGGGTTATCAGCTCCGGCTCGGGGGACTTCTCAGGGGATGCCTCCGGTTCGATTTTCGGGACTTTCCAGGGCAGCACCTCCGGTCGACTACGGGCTCCGGCTACAGGTCGGCCCGCCTGGGCGGGCATGCTGGGTATCGCTACCGGTTGCGGTGGTAGCGGGCCTAGTGGCGGGGTCACGGCTTCCGAGACGGGTGGCGAGGGAGGCAGCAGGGGGAGAGGGTTTGGACCGGGTCCCGCAGCCGCGATGACCGGCCCTTCAAGGGCATCGGGGCGTGGGTCACTCACCCTCCCTTCCTCCGCTTCCTCCTCGCATCTCCGCACAGTCGCTATGACGTCTGCCATGTCGGTCTCCCACTCCTCTATGAGGAGCTGCATCTTGACCTGCAGCCTCTGGTAGAGCTGTGCGGTCCGGATCTCCACCCACGCCGCGGTTCCAGGCGCGGGGGCTACGGTGCTGCGGGATGGCATCCACATGTTGCTGGCGGCTTCTCCCAGGAACAAGATGGCTGCAGGGTCCTGGCGTCCCTGCTTTTATAGCCGCGTTCACATGCAGCTGGCCGCCATTCCGTCTCCCCTAGCCTCTTTCCGGCCCCTCCTCTCTCGGGGCGGGGTCTTGGCCTTCGCGCCTCCACTACTCGAGAAGACGCTCGAGCGGGAACTTTTCGCGCCAAAGATGGCGGCTTCTGAAATTTTCTGGCCGGACACCCCCGGCGGTAACAAGGCGCACCTCTACCCAACGGCAGAGCGGTAAGATCCTGTTCGTGACGCCAAGTTGTCACGGGCGGAGGAGGGGACGCTGCGCTCTCCCACTGCTCGGGTCCGGCTGCCGCTGCGGCTGCTGCGGCCTGCTGCTGCTGCTCGGTGGCTCGAGCGATGGGCCGGATCCCGGGGACTCGAGCGGCGCTCCTCGCCCGTGAGTGAAAGGGGATTGGTTTTTGGGATAGTTTATTGTCCGTGACGCCACCCACGGTTGTGGTGATTTGTTGACACCACCGCTGCTCTGTATGGGGATCCCGGGGGTGATGACAGGGAGCAGCAAAGTTGTTGGTTCTCCCCTCCGTGGGTAAGGGGTAGTTGTCCCGGTGCCCAGTGATGAGGTGGGGGATGCTGGATGGCAGAGCCGGTGCAGGGCTTGGTGGGGTGCAGGGACGCGGGGGCAGCGCTGTACCTTGCGGCACTGTGGTACTCACTCAGCCTGAGACGATGACACAGTTCTCGGTAAAACACACGGCTGGAAAGACTGTTCCCACGGACGGCTGCACTTGCTTTTCCCCAGTAGTTGACGGTGATGGTCCCTTCTCCTGCACCTAATGTTTCTGTGTTGGTAGCGATGGGTTCCCACCGGTTACCCACTCCTCGGCTTCAATCTGGGCCGAAGGAGCCCCTCTCTTTGCCCGCAGGCGCTGGCCCTGAGAAACTGGTGCCCTGTCGGTGGCAGTGTCTCTCTCCAATGGTTGGACTGTTGCCTTCAATCGGGACTTGGTTGTTGGGAGACCCAGAGGTCCCCTTCACTAACGGATTTGGCAATTTCACAGCGACTCCTAGCCTTGCCGGGATCCGAAAGGCCCCTGCCAATGGTGCTGACTGCTCTTCGTATACCGCTCCGGTACCACCGGGCCACCACCCGTCCGCGGTCCATCCAGCAACCTCCAAGCAGTCTCCCCTGCAGACAGTCACCGCCGTCTGCTGACCTTGCTGTCTCAGTCCGGGGCACACACCCGGACCAACTTCAGTCTTGCTTAACGGTTCCTTTTTCTGTCACTGTCCTCCTCTACCACTTCACTGTTTTCTCCTTCACTTCCCTAGCTGTTCTGCCTGGTCTTCCCGCCTCCAGGGCTGTGAACTACTCGGTGGGCGGAGCCAACCGCCTGGCCCACCCCCTGGTGTGGACATCAGCCCCTGGAGGAAGGCAACAAGGATTTTAGGTTAGCCTTGGTGTTCCTAGCTGGGGTGTAGGGTGTGGTGGTGTTGTGACCTGTGACCCCTGGCTTGCCCAGGGCGTCACATATACACCTTGGATAACTCTCTGCCAAATGACTGTTCGCTCGACAGCTATCCATCCATTCACATGAATTCTTGACTCAGGGGATATGTCGTTGTCTTATACAGCATGTCTGCAGAAAAAATATATACTCCATTCACCTAGGATTTCTCCAAACCTGTGACACTGCTACCACTACTTACCCGCTCCACTGATCGGCTCCTCTTTGGTTTACTCCAACCTCAAGGTCTTCCAGCAGGTTCCACCTCTGACTAGGCCCCACAAGGTCATGGGCATGTCATTAAAGGGAACCTGTCACCAGTTTTATGGCTTATAAGCTGTAGCCAGCACCAGTGGGCTCTTATATACAGCATTCTAACACGCTGTATATAAGAGCGCAGGCCGCGCTGTAGAACATAAAAAACACTTTATAATACTCACCTAAACCGGTCGCTGCGGTGCTGATGGTCAGATGGGTGGCGCTGTTCTCCGGGACCGGCACCTCCTCTTTTGGCCATCTTGCTACTCTGTCTTCTGAAGCCGCGGTGCATGACTCGTCTACGTCATCCTAACTCGCCGGCACTGAGGTCCTGCACAGACGCACTTTGATCTGTCCTGCTCCTGCGCAGGACCTCAGTGCCGGCGAGTGTGTATGACATAGACGAGTCATGCACCGCGGCTTCAGAAGACGTAGTAACAAGATGACCGAAATACGAGGCGTCGGTCCTGGAGAACAGCGCCACCCATCTGACCATCAGCACCGGAGGGACCAGTTTAGGTGAGTATTATAAAGTGTTTTTTATGTTCTATAGCGCGGCCTTCGCTCTTATATACAGCATGTTAGAATGCTGTATATAAGAGCCCACTGGTGCTGGCCACATTTTATAGGCCATAAAACTGGTGACAGGTTCCCTTTAATGTCGGTGAGAAGGAAACTTAAGACTTTTTGTTTTAACCACTTCTTAGCAACTTAAATTTGCACCAAAATAATTTCATGTAAATTGATCCTCTCTACTTGCATTTTTTTGAATTGAACAAATCTGCTGAATTGTGGATTTTAGGAGATTCGATAAACTCTACTTCCAATTTATCTTAAATGAAAAATAAAACAGATGTGCAATAGATCTTTATTCAAAATGTTCTTTTGCTTTTACAGCTCTTATGCAGATCTATGTGTTTTGATAGTGACATTGAAAACACAAACCCTGTGTAGTGCAACCTTGCAGTCATAGTCCCTTCCAATTGTTCGCAACTTTATGCTTATATACTGTAGATTCTTAGAAGTTTTAGAAGTAGGGACATAGTAAAGAGAGTTTAAAATTGCAGAATCAGACTATGCAGGGTTTGTTTGTAGTCTGTTACTACGGTATGAAGACACAAAAGTCTGCAAAGAAGCTGTAGGACTAAATTGAATGGGTGGACCTGGGGAGGAGCAGGCTCAGGATAGGGGTGGCTATACCTGCCCAGCAAATGAATGTAATGGGGTGCCATTTCTTACACCAGAAATGTTACTCCAGTCCCTGACTGGCGAAGCATTTTGGCGAGGCGCATGGCACTGACAATAAATTTGGCTCATCTTATTCTTGCACAAACCCCATTAAGACTGGTATATGAAACTCCTGTCTTAATAGAAATCTGTCACTTGGAGCCACTGCCAGTAAGCCCTTATATACAGTATTCTACAATGGAGAGGTCTGTAATTTTTATCGTAGGTACACATCAACTGTGTGAGACAGAATAAAAAAAATCCAGAAAATCACATTGTATGATTTTAAATAGTTAATTTGCATTCTATTGCATGAAATATGTATTTGATACAATAGAAAAACAGAACTTAATATTTGGTAGAAACCTTTGTTTGCATTTACAGAAATCAGACGTTTCCTGTAGTTCTTGACCAAGTTTGTGCACACTGCAGCAGGGATTTTGGCCCACTCCTCCATACAGATCTTTCCTAGATCTTTCAAGTTTCAGGGCTGTTGCTGGGCAACATTGAGTTTCAGCTCCCTCCAAAGATTTTCTATTGGGTTCAGGTCTAGAGACTGGCTAGGCCACTCCAGGACCTTGACATGGAGTCTTTTTTTTAGCCACTCCTTAGGCTGTATGTTTTGGGTCATTCTCATGCTGGAAGACCCAGCCACAACCTTCAAAGCTCTTATTGAGGGAAAGAGATTGTTGACCCAAATCTCACCATACATGACCCCATCCATCCTGTCTTCAATATGGTGCAGTCATCCTGTGTTTTGCAGAAAAGCAACCCTGAAATATTATGTTTCCACCCCCATGCTTTATGGTAAGCATAGTGTTCTTGTAGTTGTACTCAGCCTTCTTCTTCCTTCAAACATGGCAAATGGAGTTAATGCCAAAAAGTTTTATTTTGGTCTCATCTGAGCACATGACCTTCTCCCATGCCTCCCCTAGATCATTCAGATTGTAATCGGAGAACTTCAAACAGGCCTGGATATGTGCTGGCGTGAGCAGGGGAACCATACATGCGCTGTTGTCCCAGCTATGTTCAGATCATTGACCAGGTCCTCCCGTGTAGTTCTGGGCTGATTTCTGATCTTTCTTAGAATCATCCTTACCCCATGAGGCTTGATCTTGCATCGAGCCCCAGACCAAGTATGATTGACAGTCATCTTGTGTTTCTGCATTTTCTAATAATTGCGCCGACAGTTGTTGCCTTCTCACCAAGCTGCTTGACTATTGTCCTGTATTACATCCCAGCCTTGTACAGGTCTATCATTTTCTCCCCAATGTCCTTAGAGAGATTTTTGGTCTTGGCCATAGTGGAGAGGTTGGAGTGTGATTGAGTGTGTGGGCAGGTATTTTTAAGACAGGTAACAAGTTCAAACAGGTGCAATTAGTACAGGTTATGAGAGCAGAGTCGGAGGACTTCTTAAAGAAAAAATAACAGGTCTGTGAGAGAAAGAATTATTGCTGGTTGGTAGGTGATCAAATACTTATTTCATGCAATGAAATGCAAACTAATTATTTTAAAATTATGCAATGTGATTTTCTGGATTTATGTATCAATTCACAGTTGAAGTGTGTTTACAAAAAAAATTACAGCAGACCTCTTCATTCTTTGTAGGTGGGAAAACTTTCAAAATCAGCAGTGTGTCAAATACTTCTATTCACCACTGTATATCGTTCTAAAACCCCTATATAATGCATTCGATACATTGGTAGTACCTTTCAGGATGTGTAAGTTGCCCATTTCATAGGCACTAATAAAACCCCATACCAGCAGAGATGCAGGTTTTTGAACTGTGTGCTAACAAGCTGGATGGTCCTTTTCCTCTTGAGTCTGAAGGACATGGTGTCTGTCATTTACATTAAGAGTTGCAAATTTTGATTTATCGGACCACTGAACAGTTTTCTGTTATTCCTCAGTCCATTTTAAATTAGCTTTAGCCCTGAAAAGATGACAGCGTTTCTGGATTTTTTTTATATGCTGTATGTCTTATTCTTTGAATGATGGATCTTTAAATTGAATTTTTGGATTGTAAAGGTGAAATGTGTTCACAGACAATGATTTCTGAAGTGGTCCTGAATAGTGATGGGTGAATCCCCCGCCCCAATGTTTGGGATCGGGAGCCTCGCCCGAACGTTTTGTAAAGTTCGAGTTAGGGGCCGAAGATAACGCAAACTTGCGTCCAAACCCCGAGCTTGGACTTTACAGTTATTTAATGGGGCGGAGGGGGGGGGGCTATAAAATAAAGTATATAGTTAAAAATAAACATTGTCATTACACTTACCAGTCCCATGACGCGTCCTGCAGACCCGCTCAGCTGCTGTTTCCTGGCCGCTTCTGCTTCCAGGTCCGATCATTAACTTCTGGTTGTTTTCACTGCACTGCTCGTCACTCTGCAGTCTTCGGCTTTTTTCAACCATGTTATCGGTGACGTCAGGGTTTACCCAAGTCCTTGGCTTAGCCAAGAACTCGATTGAACTTTGTCTATCACTGTCAGCCTGCTTTTCGCTCTGTATAGACGCTTGTCTGTACAGAGCGATGAAGCAGAGCTAATATTGCTCTCCCTGCTTCTCACTCTGTATAGACGCTTGTCTGTACAGAGTAATGAAGCAGAGCTGACATTGTTCTCCCTGCTTCTCACTCTGTATAGATGCTTGTCTGTACAGAGTGATGAAGCAGAGCTGATATTGCTCTTCCTGCTTCTCGCTCTGTCTAGAAGCAGGGAGAGCAATGGTGTACCCTCGGTGTGACCACAAGTGCTCAGGCTAATATTTGCCCTTAATTACCATACCTGGCCTCTTCCTATGTAGATTGCCAGTGCACACTTGGTTAGAATAAAAATTAGTACAAAAGAAAGCTTTGGCATGTAGCACACATGGAGCAGGTGCAGAACTTTCTCATCTCTGATAAGGCAGCTGATACTTTAGTAAAATCTAGAAAATGACCGCAGCAGAGGTAAGAAAGTGTTGCTCCTACTCCAAGCACTGTGTGCTCTCACACCAAAGCTTTCTTTTCAGCCATTGCTCACTCTGGCTAAGTGAGCTCTAGCAATATAGATAAAGGGAGATAACCAGTCATTATAGTTGGGAGGCACAATGATGTACTGCCTCCTTGTGGCATGCTAAGGGCACATCGAAAATCCTGATTTGCATAGTAGACAAATTACATTGCCACATCCCCTATGAAGATAGCCACTTGGCCATAGTGAGCGTAAGCTGAAAAGTAAGCCTTGGTGTGTGAGCATACAGTGCTTGTAGTAAGCCAACACTCATCGTGGCGATGTGAGTTCTTGTAATTTACATATGTGGAGGTGGCCAGGCATAATAGTTAAAGGGAATCTGTCAGCATGTTTTTGCTATATAATATGAAGCCAGCATGTTGTAAGGGTTAAGACTGAAAGTACAGGCATGCCTGTGTTGTCACTGTCCAATCTTTTGTTTATTTGCTATGTCTGTTTTAGGACCCTTATCTTTGCTGTGGTTAACTGGGTCGCGCCATGATGTCTGGCACAACACCTCCTCTAATTGACACCTCGCAGTCAATGGACAGTCTCTATAGACAGCCAGGTGTGGATGGGGGCAGCCTTCCGGATTCTGCTAAATGGCTAAAGCTAAAAATGCACATTGTGTCATAATAGCTGCACCCAGTAATCTAGATGATACATCATCAGATTCAGACTTTCATTGCCTACATCTTATTGCTTTCATATGAGGTAACAATAACCTGCTGACAGATTCCCTTTAAGAGGCAGTGGTTGCTCCTAGAACATTAAGGACCAGATTTTGCTCTGGATCTGATTAATGCCTGATTATGTTGGTTTTGTACCTAAGGAGTGCTATATTTCCATTGGTGACAGTTTTGTGTAAAAGCTTCTATCTAATGCTGGCTCAGGCCTAAAAATGCATGCATGGTACTAAATTGTACTCTAAATGTCACTGTTCATTAAACTGCAGCCTGCTGTGAGCTTTTATGTGGAAGTACAGTATGACTTTATAAATAATTACTTATGAAGCTTAACTATGTATGAATGGTGGAATAGCAGCTCTGACTATAGCTATTAACACAGAGGTCACCAGCGTTTTGCTGCTGAAGAGCTGAAAATGATTGCTTATTGTTGTCCAAACAGCAGGTTTAAAGACAAATGCTGATACTTTCCACAACGCCATTTAGGTGTAACTGAGTAATTAGCTCTGCAGTCCTACAATCAACCTGGACAACATCAGTACAGTCATCCATTTATTTGCCTTCCCGTAGGCTATGTGAACAACAAAATAAATGGCAGTGCCGTATACAGTAGGTGAAATAAGTATTGACCGCTTCACCAATTTAAAGGTGCTATTAACATGAATTGCTCACCAGATGCCAGTAACAACCCATCCAATTATTTCTAAAGGTGCTATTGACATGAATTGCTCTCCAGATGCCAGTAACAACCCATTTAATTCACACAGTCAAAGGAATCAAACCATAAATGTCCATAAATTTCATGATGTGAGATAATGAGAAATGACACAGGAAAAAAGTATTGAACACGCTTACTGAGATTTATTTAAAACTTCGTACAAAAGCCTTTGTTGGTGATGACAGTTTCCTGATGCCTCCTGTGTGAAACAAAAACTAGTGGCATGCAATGCTCAGGTGTGATTTTGGTCCATTCTTCGACATAAACACTCTTCAAATCCTAAAGGTCCTGTGGGCTCCTTCTATGAAATCTGAGATTCAGTTCCTTCCATAAATTATATATTGGATTCAGGTCAGGTGATTGGCTGGTACATTTTAGCAGCTTTATTTTCTTTCTCTAGCAATTGAGAGTTTCCTTGGCTGTGTGTTTGGGATCATGTGTTGCTGAAATTTTCACCCTCGTTTGATCTTCATCATCCTAGTAGATGGCAGCAGATTTTTATCAAGAATACCTTGGTACATTTGTCCATTCAACCTTCCTTCAATCATATGAAGTTTGCAAGCACCATATGTGAAAAAACAGCCCCACACCAAGATGTTCCCATGTCCATACTTTACTGTTTTTATGGTGTTTTTCAGGTGATATGCAGTGCCTTTTGGCCTCCATATATGGTGTGTGTTATGGCATAATAGGAGTTCAAATTTGGTCTCATCTGACCAGACTATATTCTCCCAGTATTTCACAGGCTTGACTAAATGTTGTTGTGCAAACTTTAAACACACCTGAGTATGCTTTTTTTTCCAGTAATGGAGTCTTGTATGATGAGTCCATACAGACAATGGAAGTTGAGTGCATTACTTATTGTTGTCTCTGAAACAATTGTACCTGCTGATTCCAGGTTTTTCTGTAGCTCTCCACAAGTCGTTCTTGAATCTTGGCCAACTCTTCTGATAATTTTTTTCATTATTTTGTCTGAAATCTTGCAGGGATCACCTGGTCATGGCCGGTTTATGGTAAATTGATGTTTTTTCCACTTCTGGATTATGGCCCCAACGGTGCTTATTGGAAGCTTCGGTAGTTTAGAAATTCTTCCGCAAGAAATGCTCATATCAGTATGTTTTGCAACAATAAGGTTGCGAAGGACTTCAGACAGCTCACTGGTTTTACCCATCATGAGATGTTTCTTGTGTGGCACATTGGTAATAAGACACCTTTTTATAGGTCATTAGGTCAACTAACTGATATTTTTCACTAAGTGGCAAGATTGCTTTTTAGTTACTGATAGATTTCGGCTGCTGCCATGGCTTTCTCCATTTCTCTTTCTTCATGTGTTTAATACATTTTACCTGTGTCATTTCTCATTATGACACATCACTGAATTTATGAAAATCTATGATTTGATTTCTTTGCCAGTGTGGATTGGATGGGTTGTTACCAACATCTGGTGAGAAAATCTATGTCAGAAGCACCTTTAGGAATATATTTGCTTAGAAAATTGGTGATGTGTTCAATAATTATTTCACCCACTGTATGAAGCATGACAACAATGACACCCAGGAGACCCTGTTGACTATATTGCATTACATATAGGTTATCACCACGATGTCTGCTATTTTACTATAAAACACAGTCCAGCATTCTGAGCTATTGTGTCCAACATTTTTGATCATATACACAACATGCCAATAAAAAAAGGAAAAGCCACAACAGCTCCATGAAATGGAGAACACATAAAATCACAGATTGGGGTCACTGAGTGCTGAAACGCATAGTGGATAAAAGCCACCAATGCTCTGCCGACCCAGTAACAAACCTCCTTTGACATTAATCCCTTCCTTACATGGCAATTTTCCATTTTGTTTTTCTTTTAGTTTTTTCCTCTTCTTCTTCCAAGAACCAAGACTTTCATATTTTCCATGGACATAGCCATACGAGGGCTTATTTTTTGAGCGATGAATTTTACTTTTGAATGACACCATTCAGTTTATCATGTGTTGTAAAGGAAATTGTGAAAAAAAAAATCTAAGAGTGGCATTAAAGCACAATTCTACAATTGTTTTGTTTTTTATATATATATTTACTGTAAAAATGATCTGGAGATATGATTTTCCAGGTCAGAATAATTACTAAGATTGCAAACATGCATAGTTTTGTTTTGTTTTTATTAACTCCTTTACCACCTGGAGATTTTCCATTTTTCGTTTTCATTTTTTCCTCCCCTTCTTCCAAGAGCCATAACTTTTATGTTTCCATCAATATAGCCATATGAGGGCTTGTTTTTTATGGGACGAGTTGTACTTTTGAATTACATCATTCAATCTGCATATTGTACTGGAAAACGGGAAAAAATTAGAAGTGCTGTGAACTTGCAAAAAAAAAGTGCAATTGCACAAATGTTTTTGGGGGGTTTATTTACTATGTTCAATATATATATATATATATATATATATATATGGCCAAATTGACCTTGCAATATGATTCCCCAGGTATGTATAAGTTTGTAGATACCAAACATGTATAGTTTTAATTTTATCTAAGTGGTAAAAAAAAATTCTGAAGTTTGTCAAAAAAAGAATTGTGCTTTTGTTGCCATCTTCCGAGACTCGTGGCGTAACTTCTCATTTTTCAGGATCTGGGGATTCAGGCTCTGTTTCTATGCATTCCAGTGCTCTGCAGCAGACTTCTGCAGACCCAAGACATCATGGTACACAGGTACACAGATGGGTGCATGTGTAGCACCCGAGGGGCATGGGGAATCAGACAAAGGGCCTCGTACCTGAGTTACTCATCACCGGGCCGGTGTGGTGGTCTGAGATGTTGCGGTGGCCTGCCCGGCTTTGTGCCATGACGTGTACACCGATAAGGAGGCAGGAGCATGGGGGTTATAGTAGGAAGATTGTCGTGATGCCACCTGTGGTACGCGGCCAGAGATTAGCCACCGCTGCTGTCGCTGTTCTCCAGGGCGGATGGTAATGGCAGCCGAAGATGGTATCACTCCCCACAGGCGGAGCGGACCCTGGGAAGGATGATGAGGTGAGTAGTGATGGTGAAGGCCTTAGGTGCCGAGGTGCGGGGCGGCAGCGCCGGTAATGAGTCCGAGTCAAATGCTGCGGTTCCAGGTGTTTTTACTCACTCTTTGTGCCGCTCGTCCGGGTAGTACTGGTCACTCGCTCTGATGTGCCCCTTTGGCCTCGAATAAGTTAGAAGCAGTCAGCGGTGTTTGAAAGAAGAAAGTACTTTGTCAGAGTTGCCCTTCCAGCCTTGGGGAACCTGGGCCGAGCGCTCCGCTCCAAGCCCCAGACCACATGAAGAGAAGAGAAGAAGAGGTGATGGTGTTGTGTCCCAGAACTGGTGTCCCAGGTAGACTGACTGAAGATTGTGTGAGTGTGCTCCTACTTCTACCCCAAGTGGAACCCACCCCCCAGGTGGCTGGTTTCAGTAACCGGGGAAGTCCCATGCCTCGTGATGGCCACCCCCCTGCCTACCCTGAGCCAACCCTCCCTGTGAGAAGGCTCCTAAGCTATTATATGTAAAGTGTCAATGTGGAACACCGGTGATTAACCCCCTCCTTACTCAAGACGAACATCGCACCTTAAATAAGGTGCAATATTCTGTGGCGACTGGAGCCTCAGGGGTGCCACATTCCCCCACAACAAATGGAAGCACTCCTGGGCTGCAACTAAACAAAATTAGTACACTGCAATTTTTCAGTATGCACTATAACAAGTAACATTCTTCCCTTTATAGGATTCACCATTAGTAAGCAGTTTCAAACATTTTCAACAGCTATCGGTCAGCAGTATCATCATGCAATTAATATCAATATTTGCATATGGGAAAGAAAAACAGTTATTCTTGCTTGGCTGCTGGTGATGCCAGAGGGCTGGTCCCAACTCCCTGGCTCTGGGCATTCAATGCACACCCACGGGCAAAGTGTCCAATTTTATTGCAGCGCCTGCAGAATGGCTGCCCATCAGAATCATAACGATCAGGAACTTGTGGCAGCGGGGTCTTCCCACGTCGCTGCCAGGGTGGTCAACAGCACTAGAAGTTCAATGGTTGCAGGTTGCTGAGTCCCTTGCTTGGATTGCACCGCTTTGGTCAGAGCAGTCATGGCTTGAATCAGTTCCAGGATCCGGAGCCGCAGTCGAAACAAGCTGTACAGTCTATCTTTGAAGTCACTCAGGTATGTGATTCTCCTCAGTGGACATGTCCTTGCAGGCACAGAGTTTCCTGCTGGTTTGCACCACTTATTGCGACTGTCCTTTTTCAAAGACACAGTTTAACACAGTTCTTTTAAGGCGCACAGTACCCAGGTTTTTGGCCTGGGCACGATATTTTGTTTGTGACGGCAAAATGTAGCACCCAGGGGCAGGAGGAATCAGCCGTGGGGCCTCATACCTGAGTTACTGGTGTGGTGGTCTGGGATGTCGCAGTCTGGCTTCAGATTCCGGCTTCGTGCCCGAGGTGTACACCAATAAGGAGGGAAGATGATGGGGGTTGTAGTAGGAAGATTGTCGTGACGCCACCTGTGGTACACAGCCAGAGATTAGCCGCTGCTGCAGTCACTGTTCTCCGGGGCGGATGGTAATGGCAGCCGAAAATGGTATCGCTCCACACAGGTGGAGTGGGCCCCAGGAAGGATGATGAGGGGAGTAGTGATGGCAAAGGCCTTTGGTGCCGAGGTGTGGGGTGGTGGCGCCAGTAATAAGAGTCCGAGTCAAATGCTGCGGTTCCAGGTGTCTTTACTCGCCCGGGTAGAACTGGTCATTCGCTGTGATGTGCCCCGTCGGTCTCAGATAAGTTAGAAGCAGTCAGCGGTGTATGAAAGAACAAAGTCCTTTGGCAGAGTTGCCCTTCCAGCCGTGGGGAACCTGGGACGAGTGCTCCGCTCCAAGCCCCAGACCCCGTGAAGAGAAGAGGTGATGGTATTGTGTTCCAGAACTGGTTTCCTGGGTAGACTGACTGAAGATTGTGAGTGTGCTCCTACTTCTACCCCAAGTGGAACCTGCCCCCCAGGTGGCTGGCTTCAGTGACCGGGGAAGTCCCATTCTTCATGATGGCCACCCCCCTGCCTACCCTGAGCCAACTCCCCCTGTGAGAAGGCTCCTAAGCTATATGTAAAGTGTGAATGTGGAACACCAGTGATTAACCCCCTCCTTACCCAAGGCAAATATCGCACCTTAAATAAGGTGCAATACTCTGTGGCGACTAGAGCCTCAGGGGCGCCACACATGGACTGGTACGCACCCCTGCCGGCATGCTGTAAATGACACTGTCAAAGATTGACAGAGGAATTTAACAGGTTAACAGTCGCAGGTGTAGCTTCGTTCCATGCGCGGCTGTTGGAGGCAGATTATGGCTGAATAACACAATCACCATCTCCTGGGAAAGATGCGGGTTCAGCTCCTGAGCCCACATCAAAGTCAGAGAGCTGGTATATGACAAAACTGTACATCACATGTAGATAAGGGGTTAACATTAGCACAAAGCCCAAAAACTGAGCGCCCAAAGCGTGGCATGGGTTTCCATTGCCTAGCGTCTGCATGCAAGTCCTATATCACCAAGCACAATGTCAAACATTGGATGAAGTGGTGTTGGGCCCACTTGGGTCTTGGGAGCAAGGGAAATGTGTTCTGTGGAGTGACAAATCACACTTCACCTGGTAGTCTGAAGGATGAGTCTGAAATTGGGGACTGCCAGGCAAATGTTATCTGTCAGACTGTAAAATTTGGATAATGCCATCAAGTTGATTTTCAAGGGTTGACCTAAGCTTCTTAATTCCATGACATATTGGACAACTGCGTGTTTGCAGCTTTGTAGGAACAATTTAGAAAAGCAGGTTTAAATACCACGCCAAACCACAGGAGTCCAGATGAAGTTAGTAAATCTCTTTTCTTTATTTTCACAGGTCTACGCGTTTCAAGGACATATCCGTCCTCTTCCTCAGGACAAATGCAGAGAATACTATCTTATACTAGATAGTATTCTCTGCATTTGTCCTGAGGAAGAGGACGGATATGTCCTTGAAACGCGTAGACCTGTGAAAATAAAGAAAAGAGATTTACTAACTTCATCTGGACTCCTGTGGTTTGGCGCGGTATTTAAACCTGCTTTTCTCCTGTTGTCTGAAATCACTCCGTTTTTGCGGGACTGCTGCCTTCCACGTTACTTTCATGCTGTCAAAGGGGTTGTGACTGGCACAACCGCATCAGGTGAGTGTTCCTGTTACACATTCACCTCCCATTGTTATACCGGGTAAGACCCTATTTGCGCCTTTCTTCCCACAGTTTTTCGCTTTAGGAACAATTTAGGGGAGGCCTTTTATAGTCTAAGCATGACTGCGCCCCACGGCACAAAGTAATGTTCATAAAGGTATAGTTGGGTGACTTTGATATTGAGGTGGAAGAACCTGGACTTGCCCACACAGAGCTCTGACCTCAACCTCATCAAACAATTTTGGTATTAACTAGAGCGGAAATTGTGAGTCAGATCCTCCTGCATAAATGGGCAAACATTCCCACAGACACAATACAAAAATTTGCAGAAAGCCTTTCCGGCAGTGTAGAAGCTGTTTGTAGTTGCAAATGTGGGCAACTCCATATTAATGCCTATGGATTTAGAACAGGAGGTCATAAAAGCTCTGGTGGGTGCAATATATCGGTGTGCCGATACTTTAGTCCATTTAGTCTATATTTGATGATTTTCCAAGTGAATATGACAGACTTACAAAACCAAAAGAACATTACTCATTCCTAAACTTGGCCAGCTTGGCTTGACACTAAATTGAATTGGGGTGCTTGATATTGTGACTAGGGTCTGGTCAGCATTTTCTGTACAGCTCTGAGGAAAATAAAAATGTAGCAGAGATAATATATTAAAGCACTTTAATGAACTGAAATCCAAAATTACCAATCAGGTGCTCACTATATGATCTATACCAAGATTTAGACGCCTGTTCATAGAGTACAATAGATTTCTCAGCTCTGCAACACTTTGTTTTAGGTGCCAGGATTTCACACCAGCAGTTGTTTCCTTTGCAGTGAAATCAACTGGTTTATATGGGTGGGGGGTTCTTGACTTTAGAAGTTCTAATCTTCCGTCTTCTTCTTATGTCTATACTGATTTGCTTAACTAACACATAACTAATAAATCTATTATCCTTTATGTTATATTCTCTTCCAGGAGTTGACTCTCGTAATGGAGACTCAGTCTTTGGAGCAGCAAATCCAAAGTGTGGAGCGCAACATTACTTTCCTAAAAAAGGAACAACTAGAAATGTTGCAAGGTCTTCAGCTGGAGATTCTCCGCCTGCAGAAACGTTGTACAGGTAAGATTTTTTTTTGTCTTTAAAACCAGTTTTTGCTCCTTACTTACATCTGTGGTCACCAACATCTCCCTATACAAGTGATACAAAAGAATCAGGTGTCATTTGAATGTCCACATATGATCTTGAAGTTTTTGCATATTTTTTTTCTGCATTTGCTGGGCACAAAAACCTGCTGTACGTATATGGGAAAATTAGAATGACATTACAAACTGTTCTGTGGAATATTTGCACGCTTTTTTACATTTTGCTTGCAAACAGTGGCTTTTTTTCGAAAACACAACATACTCTAAGTTTAGTATTTTTTTTCACGCCTACCTCCACGGGCTCCTCTAGAGGGAATAAAATATAGATAAAAAACATTGTATGTATGTATGTATGAATTTATGTATGTGTATATATATATATATATATATATATATATATATATATATATATATATATATATATATATACTGTATATATGTGTGTGTATATATATATATATATATATATATATGGAAAAAGGAAGAACAGCTCTATCAGCGAGAGATTATCTCTAAAGGACTGCTGCCAGGTAGTCAACCATATTCACGAGCTGTGTATAACTGTATAACCCCGCCATAACCACTGATTGGCAGCTTACTATATACACTGTACATGGGCCGAAGATTGCCATCCAGTGGTGTGGGCGGTGTTATACAGAGGTCAACATTCTGAAAACTGCTAGATCTGCAGCAGAGAAAACATGGATGTTATTATCAAAATGAAAGTAATTAGTCCAGTAAGTACTGTATTTTCCGGATTATAAGATGCACTTTTCCCCCCCAAAACTGAGAGTAAAATGGGGGTGTGTCTTATAATCCGGATATGGCTTACTGCAGTGGCGATGGTGGAGCGAGGGTCACAGGATGCATATTCTGTCTCTTCCTTATAGCAGTGAATCCAACCGCTCTAATTATCAGTCCCTTAGATAACTGTATGGTTTACTCACTCTAAGGCTTCCACAGATAGTGTCAACTCAGCACAACGATGACTTGTAGGAAGACAAGGAGAAACGCTGTAGTTTTCTTCTAGAATCTTGTATTAAGTACAAAGTAAATGCAGGTGAAAAGGAATAATCTGTACGGGGTTTTAGGCATGTCTCTTCAGCAATGGTTTCTCTAGACTAAACTGAAGGAGAAGGGAGGAGCATTCTATACAGAAGCCAACTAACGGAGGTACATAGGGACAAACTTCATACAGTCTAATCTACCTAGCAACAATAAAGGAATTTCCTGATAGGAGGAAAAATATGCAAAGCAAGAATTACATACAACAGGTTGTTCCCATTCATGGGACACAACAATGCAGGTTTGGCGTTACTGAGGGTTCAGAGGAGCGGGTGTCATTACAGTGGAGCAGCTCAGGAGGGTCACAGGATGGAGGGTCGGCAATGTGACGGGCACCATCGATCTGACAGCAGGCTACGGGCTCTATTGAATCACCTGCCGTTGATGCAATAGACTTCAAGAAAATGGCCGTGGAGGCAGCGCGTGCGCAGATTGACATGATGGACTTCAAGAAAATGGCCACGGAGTCCTATCTGCGCACATGCTACCTCCACGGCCATTTACTTGAAGTCAACCTTGTCAACCGCGGGCAATTCAATGAAGCCGGCAGATCAATGGCGCCTATTGCCGCAAAACCTCCAATCCCGCAGTATCGCTGACCCTCCATCCACTGACCCTCCTGAGCCGCGACACCCCCCTCCGCCGAGCCCGCAGCATTGCCGACCCTGCCTTCTGTAACCTTCCTGAGCTGCTTCACCACACACTAGGATTATAAGATGCACCCTAATTTTGCCATTAAATATTTTTTCCTATTTTCTGCCTCTAAATTTGGGGTATATAAAACAAAAAATACGGTAATACATCACCGGAATCAGGGTCTCTGCTCCTAAATCATGCTGCTCTCAATAGGGTAGTAAAACCCTGGTGAGATTCCCTTCAAGTGGTCCTCTTTAAAGCATATCTAATACATGACCTTATGAGGAGGAATTTCTGTGAATTTTTAAATATAATAGTGGGAAACACCTCTAATAGTATTGATGACAGCAACACACGAGTACAGTACGTAAATACCAGAGAGGAGCCAAGGCAAGAGTCAGAGCGAGGACCCCTGAATGATTTCACCCCTATGTTGCCGATAGCCCACCAGTATTCTAGAATAAATGTTTGCTTCACTCAGGTTTTATATTCCCTGAAGTCATACTACCCATTCATATAGTTCATTAAAGACAAAAGAACAGCTTTCTATACTGGATTGATAGCTTACTTGTCAGATAGTGTAATAAGAGATCAATGAGATTCGTGTTCGGTAAATGAGAAATCACACAAGATGCATTTTCCTCCCATTTACCACCTGAGCACACTGCTGTTCAGCCAAGGAACAGCTGCCATGTGCAAATCCCAAGAGCTCCTACCATAGACTCTTACATACCGTAAATCATTCTTCTGGCACAATGGGGGATATTTGTGGCAAATGGAAGCCTGTACGTTACGTCAATATGCAAAAACAGCTATTATATGGTAAAATACAGTGCTTAATATCAGTCAATAGATATCATTATCCTCGTAGACGCAAATACTGTATTATAATTAGTATAATTTATATACTTGCAAGTCTTGACTTATTGTTTAATGAACCACATAAGTTCTGAGAAATAACATGGAGGCAAGCTGTTATACCCTATACAATGTCACTAAGAAAAAGCAATGCAATGCTGCCAGCACAGTCATCCCATGATTACATTCTCATAGGTAATTGCATGCTATTCAGATGGCGTGCCATGTAAGGCTGCTTTCACACCTCCAATTTTTCCTGTGCAGCACAATCCAGCACTTTGCAGGAAAAACGCAACCGTTTTTTTTTTTGCTGCCGGTTGCATTTTTCCTGCATAGACTTTAATTAGTGCCGCATGGGCTTGCGTTCCGTCCGTTTTTTGCCGCATGCGGCAGATTTAGCCGATGCGGCGGCCGGATGGAACGTTGCCTGGCACGTTTTTTTGTGCGGCAAAAAAACCCGCATCATGCCGCATCCGGCCGATGCGGCGCATTTTTCAATGCATGCCTATGGACGCCGGATGCGGCGCGATGCGGTAAAAACCGCGTCCAGCCTCCGCATGCGGTTTTATCCACTGCGCATGCTCAGTAGCATGCCGCAAGCGGCAAAAACCGGACGGGCCGCATTTAAAAAACTTATGCAAAGGATGCGGCTTTTTCGCCGCATCCGTTGCATAGGTTTTAGAGCCGGACTGGCCGGCTCTGCACCTACCGGATGTGTGAAAGCAGCCTTAGCTAAAGTCTGATCTTGCCCTTGTGTACAGTATTAGTCTATGTGCCCACGGGGAGAGTGCCCTGTGGTTATATCTGCAGGACATTCCAAAGGAGCTCGCAGAAAACCGCAGCACAACTTTGTTTATAAGCTGCGGTTTATTTGCGGAATGTCCTGCGGATATGCTGCGGTATTCTGCATTGAGCATACAGTACCATGGCTTGGGCACTGCATCCTCAATGCAGAACAAGTGCTGCAGTGATCGGTAGTTCATACTTACCTGCATCACGCAGCACTTCACACTCTTGTCATGTCTGTCAGCGTCTGCACATTGCCGGAGAAGGTGGGCGGGCCTGAACTAGCTCCGACTGTCACATGACAGGAGCTCGTGCAGGCCCCGTCCACCTCCTGCTTCCTGCTCCTGGCTTCACTGCGCTCCAGTCTGCACCAGAAGAAGTGATTCCGGTGTCTTCTATCAAGGCAGGTAAGTATAGGACGCTGCAGAGAAATCCGCAGGAATAATTCACATGCTGCAGATTTTTCCGCAGGGAAATTCGCATTATTTCCGCTGCGGAAAAAAACGCAGCATGGGCGCAGCATGGGCACAGCACTCCCCAAATGCCATAGAAATGGCTCCGCAAGCAAATCGCGGCAAATTCCTCGAATTTTCCGCAGCGTGGGCACATAGCCTTAGTATGTGAGGTCTGACCTTGAAGAGCTCATAAGAAAAATGTCTCAAGTAATAGCAGTATAGTTAAAGTGGAGGGTTTAGTTGCAGCACACTAGACAGTGGGAACGTCTGTATACCTCCACAACTTTATACTAGATGTAAAAGCAGACATATATTTGGTGTAACCTGTGCAGTCGCACAGGGGTCCAAGAGATAAAGGGACCCAATACTACTTCAAAAGCAGGTAGAATTCTGTATTATGCTAAACTATTGGACTTTAAATGGTCCATATATTGTTCTTGCACAAGGGCCCTCTTCTGTCTGTGTCCCCCATTGTGTCAGGACCCCTGTTAATCAATATACCAGTCTTGAGTCTCACCTGTCGTTTCAGGTAACTTTTAGATTAAGCTACTGCGTGTACTTAAGGCATCTCATGATATATGTTCCTCAAGGCTCTGTCCTTGGGCCTCTAATCTTTCTCATCTATACCTTTGGCTTGGGATAACTCATAAAGTCCCATGGCTTCCAGCACCACCTATAGGCTGATGACACTCAGATCTAACTCTCTTGCCCAGATGTCACCTCTCTGCTGTCCAGAATCCATATTCTCCTTCTTCTACTAACACACAATCTCCCCTCTACCACACTTAATTCCCCTACCTGATCTATCTCGCACAATAAATATCTTCACACTTTCCCCTGTACCAGACGTTCGCTGCGTCAGAGTAACTCTCAACTCTGCTATGTCCTTCAAACCACATATTCAAGCCCTTACAACCTTCTGCTGCCTCCAACTCTAAAATATTTCCAGAATCCGTCCTTTCCTCAAGCCTGAATCTACTAACATTTTAGTACATGCCCTGATCACCTCTCATCTTGACTACTGCAATATCCTCCTCTGTGGTCTCCCTGCTAAGTCTCTCACTTTTCCAGTCCATCCTTAACTCTGCTGCCCAACTAATGCACCTCTCTGCTTGCTACTCTTCCAATTCTCTCCTTTGCAAATCCCTTCAGTGGTTCCCAATTCCTCAATGTATCCAGTTCAAACTACTAACACTGACATATAACGCCATCCATAATATGTCCCATATGTACCATATATCTCTCAACAAATCACCTCATATCTTCCCACACATAATCCTCCTTCTTGCCTCCCCACTCCTACGTTCCACACCAAATCACCTCCAAGACTATCTGAGTATCCCTCATCTTCTAGAATTCTGTGCCCAAACATATTTGATTATCCACCTGTTGCGGACGGGGGCCGGTGCCGCTGCAGAGGCTGCTCAGATCCGGGTTTGTTACTGAGGCTCGAGTGGTGTCCGAACCCGGGCTCGCACGGCCGTCCGTCCTCACAACCATAGGAAGGGAGTATTTACAGGGGATGGTTTTGTAGGTGACGCCACCTGTGGGTTGCGGTGAGAGTTGGTAGCACCGCCGCTGCCTGGTGATGGGGCGCCCGGGGCTGATGGAGTGGGGCAGCAGGATGGAATCCCCTCCACAGGTAGGGGAGGTGTAGTCCCGGGGCCCAGGTACACGGGAGCAATGGCTGCTGGAGGGGACGTGCCAGGTTGGACCGGGGGTCAATGGTGTACTCACAGTTCAAAGAATCGCACACAAGTCCAGTGGTAAACCAAATTGCTAGTGACTGGTCGCCTCCGGCGGGTGTATTCGGGTCCCACACCCAGGTCTAGCAAACAGGGGTACCTTCACCCTGCACTTAGTGTTTGTGTCTTCACTGGGACAACTCCGCTTGGAACGGGGAAGTCCACTCCCGGTACTGTGTATGTTGGGAGCTGTGGCCCGCGAAATCTGACCCTTGGGATTTCTGTGGGTTCTGACGGACACACTATCCCCCGCGTTGGGCTGCCGTTTCGCTCTCTGGGCTTCTGTGGAACAAGGCATGAAACCTTGTCCCCGGCTGGTCAATTAACAAGGGGCCTTGCAACCATCCTTGTCCTAGGGTCCAGGTACCCCGACTGTGCACGGCCTCCGTACCGGATTCCTGCTGTCGGCACCGGCGGGCTACAACCCTGCCCCGGTCCACTTTAGGTCTCCCGCGACCGGATCTTTGTCGCCTGTGGTCCTGCTTGCCGTATGCCACCTAGTCCGGTAGTCCAGGGGCCCCAACCCCTGACTCCACTGCACTTCCACACTCCTCCACTTTCAACTGTCAGAACTGTTCTGTTGTCTGAGCTTGTCTGTTGTGTTCCCCCCTGACCCCTCAGGACCCCTAGGTGGGCGCTCCCATCCGCCTCGTTCCGCCTACTGGTGTGTCCCTATTGTCATGAGGGGGTGACTAGGCTTTACTGGCTGTGTGGTGTACCTGGGTGTGGGTTTTGTGTTGGTATGCCAAGGAGGATGGAGCATTGTACCTGAGAGATTTGTACAACCTCTGTGACTCCTGGTTTTGCCAGGGCGTCACACACCACACTTGGAACTTTATGATGGAACTTGAAAACCCACCTTATAGAAAAAACCTTAGTCTGCATTGACCCAGCTGCCACCATACCACCAAAGCTGCTGTAAACCCCTCAATCTACTGTCTCCTTCCTCATTTTCCTGTAGACTATAAATCCACAGGGAAGGGTCCTCCCATATCTGTACCAGTATGTCGTTGCTGGTTTTGCTCACTGTAATCTATATTCATATCTTGCATATTACTCCTTATTACATGTAGAGCACTTTAGAGTCAAAGGTGACAATGGTTCAATCAGGCTTACCAAAATTTTTTAATTTTGCCAAATGCCAGAATGATGAGATAGAGAAAATGATTTAAAGGGAAGGTGTCGTCAAAAAAAAAATTAAATAACTGAAAAAATGTAAAGTAATAATGTTTTTTGTTTAAATATTATTTGTTTTTAATTGAGCAAAATATAAAAAAAAAATTAAAAAGTTTGATATTTTCCACTGTTAAACACTAGGGGGAGCAGCTGCTGAAATCCTACAGAAATCCCACTGTAGAAAAAGCTCACATTACAGCTGCAGTAAAGTGGGCGGAGTCTGCTCTCCTGTGTGTGATGTCACAGCTCCCCCTCCTAATCTTAGTGTTTACAACAGATAACAGAGAATGACATGTAGGGACATGTCATGGTAGCAAGGGCAGAGTGAGGGCTGGGGAGAGCGGAGGGAGGGGGTGTCATCGGAGACGGTAACGAGGGAAGGGGAGGCGGCCCGTACTCACACATCCTGACGGTTGAGAGGGGTAAACTAGCGCAAACAGCATAGTTGTGAGCTCCACAATGATGGCGCCGATCTCCTCCCTCTGCTGTGATCTGGACAGCCCAGGGGGCGCGTCCAGGTCACAGCAGATGCCTACTGTAACGTTACTGATGGGGTCGGATCCCAACCACTGTTCTCTATGCACAGGGGCTGCCATAAAGGAGTGAGTAACTGTCGTTACACACACAGCAAATCCAGCATGGCAGCCCCCCAGTGCCTCCAGTAAAATTAGAATTAAATAAAAACTAAATAAGCAGCAATTTTCAATTTATATTAAAAATACTTGATTTCATAATCACTATTTTTAATACAAAAATAAAAAAACGCGATACCTTCCCTTTAAGGTATTTTTATTACTTTCTGTCTTTGGAAGCTTCTGGTTTATTGGCAACATCTGAGTTAATTATAGACACACCTGTGGATGGATTTTAATGCACACCTGAAAAACAATTCTTCTTTGTGTAGCATCATGGGAAAGTCAAAAGAAATCAGCCAAGATCTGTACAAACAATTATGCGCAAGTACAAACAAGATGGGAATGTCCAGCCATCATACCACTCAGGAAGGAGACGGGTTCTGTGTACCAGAGATGAACGTGCTTTGGTCAGACATGTGCATATCAACCCAAGAACAAAAGCAAAAGATCTTGTGAAGATGCTGGCAGAAGCTGGAAAGATTGGGTAATTTCCACAGTGAAATGAGTACTGTATCAACATGGGCTGAAAGGCCACTCTTCTAGGAAGAAGCCATTACTCCAAAAGAAACATAAAAAAGCCAGATTTGCTAATGCACACAGGAACAAATACCTTAATTTTTGGAGACATGCCCTGTGGTCTGATGAAACTAAAATTGAACTGTATGGCCATAATGACCACCCTTATGTTTGGAGGAAAAAGGAAGAAGCTTTGAAGCCTACAAACACCATCCCAAATGTGAAATACGATGCACTTCAGAAAATAGATGGCATCATGAGAAAAGACGATTATGTGGCAATGCTTAAGCAACATCTCAGACATCAGCCAGAAACTTAAAGTTTGGGCGGATATGGGTCTTCCAAATGGACAATGACTCCAAGCATACTGCCAAACTGGTTGCAAAGTGGCTTAAGGATAACAAAGTCAATGTTTTGGAGTGGCCATCAAAAGCCCTGATTTCAATCCTATTGAAAATTTGTGAGCAAAGCTGAAAAGGCCGGTGCGAGCAAGGTGACGTACAAACATGGATGTTACACCAGTTCTGTCAGGAGGAATGGGCCCAAATTCCTACCAACTATTGTGAGAAGCTTGTGGAAGGATATCCAAAACGTTTCACCCAAGTCATAGAGGTAAGGGCAATAGTACCAAATACTAATGAAATGTAGGTAAACCTTTAACTTTGCAGAAAGTAATAAAAATGCCTTAAAACATTCTCTCTCATTATTCTGGCATTTGGCAAATATAAATATTTTGTGTGCATTAAAATATATCCACATATGGGTCTCTAATTAACTCCGATGTTGCCAATAGACCTATCAGAAGCTTCCAAAGACATGACATCATCATATGGACTGTCCCATATTGTTTAAAGGCATATTACTCTTGGTGTATGTAAACTTTTGACTTTGCAGAAAGCAATAAAAATGCCTTAAATCATTCTCTCTATCATTACTCTGCCATTTGGCAAATATAAATAATTTTGGTTCCTAATTGATCTAAAACTGGAAAGGTTTATTCTAATTTCATGTCAGATAGTAAGAAAAATATGCAGATGTGTCTTTTTAGATAGGGATGTAAACTTCTGGTTTCAACTGTATATAAAGAAGACTGTTTCCGCAGATAAATCTGCCAGGGGTGGCCAACATCCAGCCCGCACGGACTTCACCCACACTTTGGGACGTAATTAAATCAGCCCTCTCCACACTAGGGCCCCACGTATCTGGCACCAGGATTCAACCCAGAGGGTCAGCCAAATTATTATTATTGGGGTCTTTCTCTCCTCACATCTCCCACAGATGTGGGTTGCTCCTCTCCCTGAGGGACTCTCCAGACACTTCTTGTATACGCACCCTTTTTACTAACTAAACTCATCCCTGCATTAACTCTCCCTTGCCAAGAGAGTTCCCGGGAAGCAGTTTTACACATTGTGGCCACCTAGTGGCCACATAAATACCCATTACACCATTATATTAACTTAAACTGTATATACAGTTAGGTCCAGAAATATTTGGACAGTGACACAAGTTTTGTTATTTTAGCTGTTTACAAAAACATGTTCAGAAATACAATTATATATATAATATGGGCTGAAAGTGCACACTCCAGCTGCAATATGAGAGTTTTCACATCCAAATTAGAGAAAGGGTTTAGGAATCATAGCTCTGTAATGCATAGCCTCCTCTTTTTCAAGGGACCAAAAGTAATTGGACAAGAGACTCTAAGGGCTGCAATTAACTCTGAAGGCGTCTCCCTCGTTAACCTGTAATCAATGAAGTAGTTAAAAGGTCTGGGGTTGATTACAGGTGTGTGGTTTTGCATTTGGAAGCTGTTGCTGTGACCAGACAACATGCGGTCTAAGGAACTCTCAATTGAGGTGAAGCAGAACATCCTGAGGCTGAAAAAAAAGAAAAAATCCATCAGAGAGATAGCAGACATGCTTGGAGTAGCAAAATCAACAGTCGGGTACATTCTGAGAAAAAAGGAATTGACTGGTGAGCTTGGGAACTCAAAAAGGCCTGGGCGTCCACGGATGACAACAGTGGTGGATGATCGCCGCATACTTTCTTTGGTGAAGAAGAACCCGTTCACAACATCAACTGAAGTCCAGAACACTCTCAGTGAAGTATGTGTATCTGTCTCTAAGTCAACAGTAAAGAGAAGACTCCATGAAAGTAAATACAAAGGGTTCACATCTAAATGCAAACCATTCATCAATTCCAAAAATAGACAGGCCAGAGTTAAATTTGCTGAAAAACACCTCATGAAGCCAGCTCAGTTCTGGAAAAGTATTCTATGGACAGATGAGACCAAGATCAACCTGTACCAGAATGATGGGAAGAAAAAAGTTTGGAGAAGAAAAGGAACGGCACATGATCCAAGGCCCACCACATCCTCTGTAAAACATGGTGGAGGCAACGTGATGGCATGGGCATGCATGGCTTTCAATGGCACTGGGTCACTTGTGTTTATTGATGACATAACAGCAGACAAGAGTAGCCGGATGAATTCTGAAGTGTACCGGGATATACTTTCAGCCCAGATTCAGCCAAATGCCGCAAAGTTGATCGGACGGCGCTTCATAGTACAGATGGACAATGACCCCAAGCATACAGCCAAAGCTACCCAGGAGTTCATGAGTGCAAAAAAGTGGAACATTCTGCAATGGCCAAGTCAATCACCAGATCTTAACCCAATTGAGCATGCATTTCACTTGCTCAAATCCAGACTTAAGACGGAAAGACCCACAAACAAGCAAGACCTGAAGGCTGCGGCTGTAAAGGCCTGGCAAAGCACTAAGAAGGAGGAAACCCAGCGTTTGGTGATGTCCATGGGTTCAGACTTAAGGCAGTGATTGCCTCCAAAGGATTCGCAACAAAATATTGAAACTAAAAATTTTTTTTGGTTTGGTTTATTTGTCCAATTACTTTTGACCTCCTAAAATGTGGAGTGTTTGTAAAGAAATGTGTACAATTCCTACAATTTCTTTCAGATATTTTTGTTCAAACCTTCAAATTAAACGTTACAATCTGCACTTGAATTCTGTTGTAGAGATTTCATTTCAAATCCAATGTGGTGGCATGCAGAGCCCAACTCGCGAAAATTGTGTCACTGTCCAAATATTTCTGGACCTAACTGTAGCACATTACTTCATTTTACACATAGCGGATTTGCAGGTCTGGGGTGGCTGAGCCTTATACCCCCTTACAGAATAACCCCTTTAACATGTGCACATACTGTTGGTGTGTGAGGGTGGCAGGGGGCCGTAGTTGTGGGCAGGAGCAAACCCCTGCTTCTAGGCAGTGTTTCTCTTCTGGGCTGCACACCTGCCACCTCCACAGTGCAACAAGGGACACCACCACCCCACTTCTTTAGGGTTAATTCAGACACGGAGTCCAATATCATGTTTAACACTTCTTTACTGACAAATTCACACAGTTTCTGTGGAACAGATTCACTGCGTGCACAAAGCTTCAACGTTACAGGCTTGTTACAGTTTCTTTTGACATTTTCCTGCAGACTGCTACATCTACTATAGGACTGTCTTCCTCTCCCGGTAACACCACAGTGGCAGACAATAAATCCATAGAGTCCCACAAGGTTCTAACCGCGTCCCCTCCCACAGGGATTCGTTTCACCACCAGACGGAGTTCCTTCACCACAGTCTCCATGCTGACCCATTCACTCAGGTCTATGTTACTTCACACTGAGACCGGTCCTATTGAAGTCAGTCACTCCCCAGAAGTCCCACTAGAGCCAAGGACCACTACTTCTGGAGATGGGCAGTGCTCTACATTCGACCCCTGCTACTGAAAAGTTTCTTTTCCCACGTGCTCTGGACTTCTTGTGGTGACCCTGAGGGTCTGGCCACATTCACACTGAACTTCTCTCGCAATACCTCCCACAGGTACAGCTTCTGCACTCTACTCACTCATGTCCCTATCTAACTAAAACCAGGAAGTTCTTACTGCCTTATGCTCTACTGTGAGCAGGCATCTTCCCTTTTAACTCTCTCAGCCATGCCACTTCACCTCAGCCCTAAGCTTTCCCTTACAGCTAAGCGACCAGGGACTGGTGACACCTAGTGGTGCCTGGCAAATGGTGTACCCGAAAGCACACACACATATTTCACATCTGTATATATAATTGCCTTATTCTGTCTGTCTGTCTGTCTTGCTCCAAAATGACGTCATTACAGTGACAACCGTCGCATTGGCTGCTCGGCTCGGCTCGGCCCCGCTCCCCTGCATGCATTGGCCGCTCGGCTCGGCCCGGCCCTGCCCCCCGCACGCATTGGCCGCTCGGCTCGGCCCGGCCCCGCCCCCAGCACATGTTGGCCGCTCGGCCCCGCTCCAGCACACATTGCTCGCTCAGCCCCGCACACGTTGGCCGCTCGGCCCCGCCCCCCGCACACGTTGGCCGCTCGGCCCCGCACACCTATACACCTCCCCCTTCACACATTGGGCACCTATACACCTCCCCTCAGGACTACTCCACCTATTAGACACCTCCCCCTAGGACTACTCCATCCATTAGTCACATCCCCCCCAGGACTACTCCACCTATTAGACACCTCCCCTCCAGGAATACTCCACCTATTAGACACCTCCCCCCAGGACTACTCCACCTATTAGACACCTCCCCCCAGGACTACTCCACCTATTAGACTCCTCTCCCCCCAGGACTACTCCTCCTATTAGACTCCTCTCCCCCCAGGACTACTCCTCCTATTAGACTCCTCTCCCTCCAGGACTACTCCTCCTATTAGACTCCTCTCCCCCCAGGACTACTCCTTCTATTATCCTCCTCTCCTGCCAGGACTACTCCTCCTATTATACTCCTCTCCCCCCAGGACTACTCCTCACTTCCAGGACTACTCCTTCTATTATACTCCTCTCTCCCGAGGACTACTACTACTATTATATTCCTCTCTCCCCAGGACTAATACTCCTATTAGACTCCTCTCCCCCAGGACTACTCCTCCTATTATACTCCTCTCCCCCCAGGACTACTCCTCCTATTATACCCCTCTCCCCCCAGGACTACTCCTCCTATTATACTCCTCACCCCCAGGACTACTCCTCCTATTATACTCCCCACCCCCAGGACTACTCCTCCTATTATACTCCTCACCCCCCAGGACTACTCCTCCTATTATACCCCTCTCCCCCCAGAACTACTCCTCCTATTATCCTCCTCTCCCCCCAGAACTACTCCTCCTATTATCCTCCTCTCCCCCCAGGACTACTCCTCCTATTATCCTCCTCTCCCCCAGGACTACTCCCCCTATTATCCTCCTCTCCCCCAGGACTACTCCTCCTATTATACACCTCTCCCCCCAGGACTACTCCTTCTATTAGACTCCTTTCTCCCCAGGACTACTCCTCCTATAATACTCCTCTCCCCCCATGACTACTCCTCCTATTATTCTCCTCTTTCCCCAGTACTAATCCTCCTATTATACTCTTCACCTCCAGGACTACTCCTCCTATTATACTCCTCTCCCCCCAGGACTACTCCTCCTATTATACTCCTCTCCCCCCAGGACTACTCCTCCTATTATACTCCTCACCCCCCAGGACTACTGCTCCTATTATACTCCTCTCCCCCCAGGATTACTCCTCCTATTATACTACTCTTCCCCCAGGACTACTCCTCCTATTATACTCCTCTCCCGCCAGGACTCCTCCTCCTATTATACCCCTCTCCCCCCAGGACTACTCCTCCTATTATACTCCTCACCTCCAGGACTACTCCTCCTATTATACTCCTCTCTCCCGAGGACTACTACTACTATTATATTCCTCTCTCCCCAGGACTAATACTCCTATTAGACTCCTCTCCCCCAGGACTACTCCTCCTATTATACTCCTCTCCCCCCAGGACTACTCCTCCTATTATACCCATCTCCCCCCAGGACTACTCCTCCTATTATACTCCTCACCCCCAGGACTACTCCTTCTATTATACTCCTCACCCCCAGGACTACTCCTCCTATTATACTCCTCACCCCCAGGACTACTCCTCCTATTATACTCCTCACCCCCAGGACTACTCCTCCTATTATACCCCTCTCCCCCCAGAACTACTCCTCCTATTATCCTCCTCTCCCCCCAGGACTACTCCCCCTATTATCCTCCTCTCCCCCAGGACTACTCCTCCTATTATACTCCTCTCCCCCCAGGACTACTACTCCTATTAGACTCCTCTCTCCCCAGGACTACTCCTCCTATAATACTCCTCTCCCCCCATGACTACTCCTCCTATTATTCTCCTCTTTCCCCAGTACTAATCCTCCTATTATACTCCTCACCTCCAGGACTACGCCTCCTATTACACTCTTCACCTCCAGGAGTACTCCTCCTATTATACTCCTCTCCCCCCAGGAATATTCCTCCTATTATACTTCTCTCCCTTCAGGAATACTTCTCCTATTATACTCCTTTCTCCTCAGGACTATACTCCTCCTATTATAGTCCTTCTATTATAGTCCTCCTATTATACTCCTCTCTGAGGGGTGCGCAGCATGAAGGATGGAGCACGATGGGGGGTGCGCAGCATGGGGGGGTGAAGCACGATGGGGGTGCGCAGCATGGGGGGATGAAGCACGATGGGGGGTGCGCAACGTGGGGGATGGAGCATGATGGGGGTTGCGCAGCATGGGGGATGGAGCACAATGGGGGTGCACACCGCCCCCCAAAACACACACACCGCCACACGCACCGCACAAACCACCACACACACACTGGAAACCACAAACACCGCCCTACACAGACACCCACACACACAGACAATGCCACGCACACACAACACCCAACACACAAACACCGTGGCACACACAAATATACGCACACACCATGCAACACACACACTGCACAAAACATACCTCCCCGAAAACACACATACGCACCCCACACACACACACACACACACACAAACCGCGCAACACACACAACGTTGTAGACACACAGCGCTCCACAAACAACGCAACACACACAACGCAACACACAAACACCGCTCTCACTTACCCCCACACCCAGACAACACCCAAAACATTTACAGCGCCCTACACAAACACTTGGCAACTACAGACAACAATATATATATATATATATATATATATATATATATATATATATATATATATACAGTGCCTACAAGTAGTATTCAACCCCCTGCAGATTTAGCAGGTTTACACATTCGGAATTAACTTGGCGTTGTGACATTTGGACTGTAGATCAGCCTGGAAGTGTGAAATGCACTGCAGCAAAAAAGAATGTTATTTCTTTTTTTATTTTTTTTTAAATTGTGAAAAGTTTATTCAGAGGGTCATTTATTATTCAACCACTCAAACCACAAGAATTCTGTTTGGTTCCCCTAAAGTATTAAGAAGTATTTCAGGCACAAAGAACAATGAGCTTCACATGTTTTGATTAATTATCTCTTTTTCCAGCCTTTTCTGACTAATTAAGACCTTCCCCAAACTTGTGAACAGCACTCATACTTGGTCAACATGGGAAAGACAAAGGAGCATTCCAAGGCCATCAGAGACAAGATCATGGAGGGTCACAAGGCTGGCAAGGGGTACAAAACCCTTTCCAAGGAGTTGGGCCTACCTGTCTCCACTGTTGGGAGCATCATCCGGAAGTGGAAGGCTTATGGAACTACTGTTAGCCTTCCACGGCCTGGACAGCCTTTGAAAATTTCCACCCGTGCCGAGGCCAGGCTTGTCCGAAGAGTCAAGGCTAACCCAAGGACAACAATGAAGGAGCTCCGGGAAGATCTCATGGCAGTGGGGACATTGGTTTCAGTCAATACCATAAGTAACGTACTCCACCGCAATGGTCTCCGTTCCAGACGAGCCCGTAAGGTACCTTTACTTTCAAAGCGTCATGTCAAGGCTCGTCTACAGTTTGCTCATGATCACTTGGAGGACTCTGAGACAGACTGGTTCAAGGTTCTCTGGTCTGATGAGACTAAGATCGAGATCTTTGGTGCCAACCACACACGTGATGTTTGGAGACTGGATGGCACTGCATACGACCCCAAGAATACCATCCCTACAGTCAAGCATGGTGGTGGCAGCATCATGCTGTGGGGCTGTTTCTCAGCCAAGGGGCCTGGCCATCTGGTCCGCATCCATGGGAAGTTGGATAGCACGGCCTACCTGGAGATTTTGGCCAAGAACCTCCGCTCCTCCATCAAGGATCTTAAGATGGGTCGTCATTTCATCTTCCAACAAGACAACAACCTAAAGCACACAGCCAAGAAAACCAAGGCCTGGTTTAAGAGGGAAAAAATCAAGGTGTTGCAGTGGCCTAGTCAGTCTCCTGACCTTAACCCAATTGAAAACTTGTGGAAGGAGCTCAAGATTAAAGTCCACATGAGACACCCAAAGAACCTAGATAAATTGGAGAAGATCTGCATGGAGGAGTGGGCCAAGATAACTCCAGAGACCTGTGCCGGCCTGATCAGGTCTTATAAAAGATGATTATTAGCTGTAATTGCAAACAAGGGCTATTCCACAAAATATTAAACCTAGGGGTTGAATAATAATTGACCCACACTTTTATGTTGAAAATTTATTAAAATTTAACTGAGCAACATAACTTGTTGGTTTGTAAGATTTATGCATCTGTTAATAAATCCTGCTCTTGTTTGAAGTTTGCAGGCTCTAACTTATTTGCATCTTATCAAACCTGCTAAATCTGCAGGGGGTTGAATACTACTTGTAGGCACTGTATATATATATATATATATATACATATATACAAAAATCATACATTAACTACACAATAAATTCTAGAATAGTCGATGCGTTAGAATCGGGCCACCTTCTAGTAAATTTATATTATCCATGTATATATCCATATATTAACCATAACGTCTTCAGGGGAGTTCAGGGCCGTATTTGCCACTAGGCACCCGTGGTCCGGTGCCTAGGGCGGCACGTTGCGGGGGGGCGGCACTTTCTGGCAGCAAAAAAAAAAAAAAAAAAAAAAAAAAAAAAAAATTATAATTTTTTTTTTTTTTTTTTTTTAACATCCCCGCCCCCCGCCCCCCCCCCTCCGTTGCACTTCGCTGTGTTCTCGGGTGGGGGGGGGGGGGGTGAGAGGGAGGAAAGGCGCACCTCTGTCTCTTTAAATACACGGAGGGCGCCAGGGCCTGCACTTCCGGGTCAGAGGCGCGCGGGCGCGCCAATCAGCTCACTGCCCCGTGCTGCAGCGTCCAATGCTGCAGACGACTCACGCCGCGGAGGAGGACGCGACTGGAGCTGGAGCCAGCCAGAAGTGGATAATCAGCAGAGCAGGGCAGCAGGCACCGGAGCAGGTAAGGCAGAGGCAGAGCCTAGAATGTATGGGCACCTTACAGGTTAGTTGATGATCGTTGTAATGCCTCTTTTTGGCTGGGAGGAGGCTGGGAAAAGAGAGAGGCTGGGAAGAGAGAGGGGGGGAGGCTGGGAAGAGAGAGAGGCTGAGGCTGGGGGGGAGGCTGGGAAGAGAGAGAGAGGCTGGGGGGGAGGCTGGGGGGAGAGAGAGGCTGGGGGGGAGGCTGGGGGGGAGAGAGAGGCTGGGAAGAGAGAGAGGCTGGGGGGGAGGCTGGGGGGAGAGAGAGGCTGGGGGGGAGGCTGGGGGGAGAGAGAGGCTGGGGGGGAGGCTGGGGGGAGAGAGAGGCTGAGGCTGGGGGGGAGAGAGAGGCTGGGGGGAGAGAGGCTGGGGGGGAGGCTGGGGGGAGAGAGAGGCTGAGGCTGGGGGGGAGAGAGAGGCTGGGGGGAGAGAGGCTGGGGGGGAGGCTGGGGGGAGAGAGAGGCTGAGGCTGGGGGGGAGAGAGAGGCTGGGGGGAGAGAGAGGCTGGGGGGGAGGCTGGGGGGAGAGAGAGGCTGAGGCTGGTGGGAGGCTGGGGGAAGAGGGAGGCTGGGGGAAGAAGGAGGCTGGGGGGAGAGAGAGGCTGGGGGAAGAGGGAGGCTGGGGGAAGAGGGAGGCTGGGGGAAGAGGGAGGCTGGGGGGAGAGAGAGGCTGGGGGAAGAGGGAGGCTGGGGGAAGAGGGAGGCTGGGGGGAGAGAGAGGCTGGGGGAAGAGGGAGGCTGGGGGGAGAGAGGCTGGGGGAGAGAGGCTGGGGGGAGAGAGAGGCTGGGGGGGAGGCTGGGGGGAGAGAGAGGCTGGGGGGGAGGCTGGGGGGAGAGAGAGGCTGGGGGGGAGGCTGGGGGAAGAGAGAGGCTGGGGGAAGAGAGAGGCTGGGGAGAGAGAGGCTGGGGGGGAGGCTGGGGGGAGAGAGGGGCTGGGGGGGGAGGCTGGGGGGAGAGAGAGAGGCTGGGGGGGAGGCTGGGGGGAGAGAGAGGCTGGGGGGGGAGGCTGGGGGGAGAGAGAGGCTGGGGGGGGAGGCTGGGGGGAGAGAGAGGCTGGGGGGGAGGCTGGGGGGAGAGAGAGGCTGGGGGGAGAGAGAGGCTGGGGGGGAGGCTGGGGGGAGAGAGAGGCTGAGGCTGGGGGGGAGAGAGAGGCTGGGGGGAGAGAGGCTGGGGGGGAGGCTGGGGGGAGAGAGAGGCTGGGGGGGAGGCTGGGGGGAGAGAGAGGCTGAGGCTGGGGGGGAGAGAGAGGCTGGGGGGAGAGAGGCTGGGGGGGAGGCTGGGGGGAGAGAGAGGCTGAGGCTGGGGGGGAGAGAGGCTGGGGGGAGAGAGAGGCTGGGGGGGAGGCTGGGGGGAGAGAGAGGCTGAGGCTGGTGGGAGGCTGGGGGAAGAGGGAGGCTGGGGGAAGAAGGAGGCTGGGGGGAGAGAGAGGCTGGGGGAAGAGGGAGGCTGGGGGAAGAGGGAGGCTGGGGGGAGAGAGAGGCTGGGGGGAGAGAGGCTGGGGGAAGAGGGAGGCTGGGGGGAGAGAGGCTGGGGGAGAGAGGCTGGGGGGAGAGAGAGGCTGGGGGGGAGGCTGGGGGGAGAGAGAGGCTGGGGGGGAGGCTGGGGGGAGAGAGAGGCTGGGGGGGAGGCTGGGGGAAGAGAGAGGCTGGGGGAAGAGAGAGGCTGGGGAGAGAGAGGCTGGGGGGGAGGCTGGGGGGAGAGAGAGGCTGGGGGGGAGGCTGGGGGGAGAGAGAGAGGCTGGGGGGGGAGGCTGGGGGGAGAGAGAGGCTGGGGGGGAGGCTGGGGGGAGAGAGAGGCTGGGGGGGGAGGCTGGGGGGAGAGAGAGGCTGGGGGGGAGGCTGGGGGGAGAGAGAGGCTGGGGGGGAGGCTGGGGGGAGAGAGAGGCTGGGGGGAGAGAGAGGCTGGGGGGGAGGCTGGGGGGAGAGAGAGGCTGGAGGGAGGCTGGGGGGAGAGAGAGGCTGGGGGGGAGGCTGGGGGGGAGAGAGGCTGGGGGGGAGGCTGGGGGGAGAGAGAGGCTGGGGGGGAGGCTGGGGGGGAGAGAGGCTGGGGGGGAGGCTGGGGGGGAGAGAGGCTGGGGGGGAGGCTGGGGGGGAGAGAGGCTGGGGGGGAGGCTGGGGGAAGAGAGAGGCTGGGGGAAGAGAGAGGCTGGGGGAAGAGAGGCTGGGGAGAGAGAGAGGCTGAGGCTGGGGGGGAGGCTGGGAAGAGAGAGGCTGAGGCTGGGGGGGAGGCTGGGGGGAGAGAGAGGCTGAGGCTGGGGGGGGAGGCTGGGGGGAGAGAGAGGCTGAGGCTGGGGGGGGAGGCTGGGGGGAGAGAGAGGCTGAGGCTGGGGGGGAGGCTGGGGGGAGAGAGAGGCTGAGGCTGGGGGGGGAGGCTGGGGGGAGAGAGAGGCTGAGGCTGGGGGGGAGGCTGGGGGGAGAGAGAGGCTGAGGCTGGGGGGGAGGCTGGGAAGAGAGAGGCTGAGGCTGGGGGGAGAGAGAGGCTGAGGCTGGGGGAGGAGGCTGGGGGGAGAGAGAGGCTGAGGCTGGGGGAGGAGGCTGGGGGGAGAGAGAGGCTGAGGCTGGGGGAGGAGGCTGATGCTGGGGGAGAGAGAGGCTGATGCTGGAGGGAGAGAGGCTGATGCTGGGGGAGGCTGGGGGAGAGAGAGGCTGATGCTGGGGGAGAGAGAGGCTGATGCTGGGGGAGGCTGGGGTGAGAGAGGCTGATGCTGGGGGAGAGGCTGCTGCTGGGGGAATGGGAGAGAGGGGCCAATGCTAGAGACAGAGAACAAGGGTTGAGGGATAGTGCAATGACAAAATCGATGGGGGGAGTGTAAGGACTCAGAATAAGAGGGGGGCAGCATTGGGAGCTCATTATGGAGAAGGGGCAGCATGCATGGGACATTGTGAGGAGGGGGCAGCATGCATGGGACATTGTGAGGAGGGGGCAGCATGCATGGGACATTGTGAGGAGGGGGCAGCATGCATGGGACACTGAGGAGGGGGCAGCATGCATGGGACATTGTGAGGAGGGGGCAGCATGCATGGGACATTGTGAGGAGGGGGCAGCATGCATGGGACATTGTGTTGTGAGGAGGGGGCAGCATGCATGGGACATTGTGAGGAGGGGGCAGCATGCATGGGACATTGTGAGGAGGGGGCAGCATGCATGGGACCCTGTGAGGAGGGGGCAGCATGCATGGGACATTGTGAGGAGGGATCAGCATGCATGAGACATTGTGAGGAGGGATCAGCATGCATGGGACACTGTGAGGAGGGGGCAGCATGCATGTGACACTGTGAGGAGGGGGCAGCATGGCAGCATGCATGTGACACTGTGAGGAGGGGGCAGCATGCATGTGACACTGTGAGGAGGGGGCAGCATGCATGGGACACTGTGAGGAGGGATCAGCATGCATGGGACACTGTGAGGAGGGGGCAGCATGCATGTGACACTGTGAGGAGGGGGCAGCATGCATGGGACACTGTGAGGAGGGATCAGCATGCATGGGACACTGTGAGGAGGGATCAGCATGCATGTGACACTGTGAGGAGGGGGCAGCATGCATGTGACACTGTGAGGAGGGGGCAGCATGCATGTGACACTGTGAGGAGGGGGCAGCATGCATGTGACACTGTGAGGAGGGGGCAGCATGCATGGGACACTGTGAGGAGGGGGCAGCATGCATGGGACACTGTGAGGAGGGGGCAGCATGCATGGGACACTGTGAGGATGGAGCAGCATGCATGGGACACTGTGAGGATGGAGCAGCATGCATGGGACACTGTGAGGATGGAGCAGCATGCATGGGACACTATGAGGATGGAGCAGCATGCATGGGACATTGTGAGGAGGGGGCAGCATGCATGGGACATTGTGAGGAGGGGGCAGCATGCATGGGACATTGTGAGGAGGGGGCAGCATGCATGGGACATTGTGAGGAGGGGGCAGCATGCATGGGACCCTGTGAGGAGGGGGCAGCATGCATGGGACATTGTGAGGAGGGATCAGCATGCATGAGACATTGTGAGGAGGGATCAGCATGCATGGGACACTGTGAGGAGGGGGCAGCATGCATGCGACACTGTGAGGAGGGGGCAGCATGGCAGCATGCATGTGACACTGTGAGGAGGGGGCAGCATGCATGTGACACTGTGAGGAGGGGGCAGCATGCATGGGACACTGTGAGGAGGGATCAGCATGCATGGGACACTGTGAGGAGGGGGCAGCATGCATGTGACACTGTGAGGAGGGGGCAGCATGCATGGGACACTGTGAGGAGGGATCAGCATGCATGGGACACTGTGAGGAGGGATCAGCATGCATGTGACACTGTGAGGAGGGGGCAGCATGCATGTGACACTGTGAGGAGGGGGCAGCATGCATGTGACACTGTGAGGAGGGGGCAGCATGCATGTGACACTGTGAGGAGGGGGCAGCATGCATGGGACACTGTGAGGAGGGGGCAGCATGCATGGGACACTGTGAGGAGGGGGCAGCATGCATGGGACACTGTGAGGATGGAGCAGCATGCATGGGACACTGTGAGGATGGAGCAGCATGCATGGGACACTGTGAGGATGGAGCAGCATGCATGGGACACTATGAGGATGGAGCAGCATGCATGGGACATTGTGAGGAGGGGGCAGCATGCATGGGACCCTGTGAGGAGGGGGCAGCATGCATGGGACCCTGTGAGGAGGGGGCAGCATGCATGGGACCCTGTGAGGAGGGGGCAGCATGCATGGGACACTGTGAGGATGGAGCAGCATGCATGGGACATTGTGAGGAGGGGGCAGCATGCATGGGACACTGTGAGGAGGGGGCAGCATGCATGGGACACTGTGAGGAGGGGGCAGCATGCATGGGACACTGTGAGGATGGAGCAGCATGCATGGGACACTGTGAGGAGGGGGCAGCATGCATGGGACCCTGTGAGGAGGGGGCAGCATGCATGGGACACTGTGAGGAGGGGGCAGCATGCATGGGACCCTGTGAGGAGGGGGCAGCATGCATGGGACCCTGTGAGGAGGGGGCAGCATGCATGTGACACTGTGAGGAGGGGGCAGCATGCATGTGACACTGTGAGGAGGGGGCAGCATGCATGTGACACTGTGAGGAGGGGGCAGCATGCATGTGACACTGTGAGGAGGGGGCAGCATGCATGTGACACTGTGAGGAGGGGGCAGCATGCATGGGACACTGTGAGGAGGGGGCAGCATGCATGGGACACTGTGAGGAGGGGGCAGCATGCATGGGACACTGTGAGGATGGAGCAGCATGCATGGGACACTGTGAGGATGGAGCAGCATGCATGGGACACTATGAGGATGGAGCAGCATGCATGGGACATTGTGAGGAGGGGGCAGCATGCATGGGACCCTGTGAGGAGGGGGCAGCATGCATGGGACCCTGTGAGGAGGGGGCAGCATGCATGGGACACTGTGAGGATGGAGCAGCATGCATGGGACATTGTGAGGAGGGGGCAGCATGCATGGGACACTGTGAGGAGGGGGCAGCATGCATGGGACACTGTGAGGAGGGGGCAGCATGCATGGGACACTGTGAGGATGGAGCAGCATGCATGGGACCCTGTGAGGAGGGGGCAGCATGCATGGGACCCTGTGAGGAGGGGGCAGCATGCATGAAACACTGTGAGGAGGGGGCAGCATGCATGGGACCCTGTGAGGAGGGGGCAGCATGCATGGGACCCTGTGAGGAGGGGGCAGCATGCATGGGACCCTGTGAGGAGGGGGCAGCATGCATGTGACCCTGTGAGGAGGGGGCAGCATGCATGTGACCCTGTGAGGATGGAGCAGCATGCATGGGACACTGTGAGGATGGAGCAGCATGCATGGGACACTGTGAGGAGGGGGCAGCATGCATGGGACACTGTGAGGAGGGGGCAGCATGCATGGGACCCTGTGAGGAGGGGGCAGCATGCATGGGACCCTGTGAGGAGGGAGCAGCATGCATGGGACCCTGTGAGGAGGGGGCAGCATGCATGGGACCCTGTGAGGAGGGGGCAGCATGCATGGGACCCTGTGAGGAGGGGGCAGCATGCATGGGACACTGAGGATGGGACAGCATGCATGGGACACTGTGAGGAGGGGGCAGCATGCATGGGACACTGTGAGGAGAGGGAAGCATGCATGGGACATTGTGAGGAGGGGGCAGCATGCATGGGACATTGTGAGGAGGGGGCAGCATGCATGGGACATTGTGAGGAGGGGGAAGCATGCATGGGACATTGTGAGGAGGGGGCAGCATGCATGGGACATTGTGAGGAGGGGGCAGCATGCATGGGACATTGTGAGGAGGGGGCAGCATGCATGGGACATTGTGAGGAGGGGGCAGCATGCATGGGACATTGTGAGGAGGGGGCAGCATGCATGGGACATTGTGAGGAGGGGGCAGCATGCATGGGACATTGTGAGGAGGGGGCAGCATGCATGGGACATTGTGAGGAGGGGGCAGCATGCATGGGACATTGTGAGGACGGGGCAGCATGATGTGAGGTCAATGTGCAGATCATATTTCATAATTGAGGAAGGTGTGGTGGGTATAATTTATAAGGGAGGGCAGTGTGGTGTTTATTAGGGGCAATGTGACAGTCACAGTATATAAGTGGGGACGGTGTGGTGGGAATATTTTATACTCATGCTATGTTTTGATGTGCCTGTGGTGATCCCCATTGGGGGGGGGGTTAGTGCCCTTCATTTCTCATTTATACTTTTTAAAAGTGTTTTACAGAGTAGATCTGCCTTAAACAGATGTGATGTGCGAAAACTCAGTGTTACGTTGTCACTAAAGGGCGCGACCACTTAAAGTGCCTAGGGCAGCACGAAGGCAAAATACAGCCCTGGGGGAGTTGCTGGGCACCAGACACCCTCCTACAAGTTTTTGCTTGATTGAAGAGATCTTTGGATCGGTGATAAAAACAAAACTGTAAAATAATTAAAGTTTAGGGATATTATTGTATTAATTGAGTGAAGACCTGAACATTTGGGAACATCAATAAACTAAAATCAGAACATTTGTAGATGTACAGTCATTTTTGGTGTGATAGTTACACAGTAGTTATGAGAAATTGGATTTCCACCTCTATGTTCAGCTCCATCTTATCATCTCCATTACTGGTTTATTCATTATAATATATCAATTTTCCTTTTTTCAATTACAAAGATATCTTTACTTCTTACTTGATAAAGGTTACATACGGTTATCACTTACCTTTCAGCCATACAAATGTGTGTTCACTCGGCAAATACTGCAGTGCAGACGTCTATTAGAAATACCCTTTCTGCAAGGCTTATGGTTCAGTGCAGATAATGAAGGATTTCACTTGACTAATGTAACAATTCTACCTACAAGGACAAGCCATAAATAATTAATTTTCTTGAGATGTACTGTAAAAGCAAAATAGAATGAATAGGACTTATATATTCCTAGAGATTGGAATAAAAATAGTAACTTAATAGTATGCTTTTAGCCGTTCAATAGGAAATTTGGTTTTAAAATATAAAGAAAATATCACTTAGTAAATCCATTATATTATTCTGTGTTGTTAAAGAATTTTCCAGCCAAGTGTATTTTATATTATACATGATAAATTCCAGGCAGGATTGGGGGAAAAAATGGGCTCCCTTTGTCCTCAAAAAAAACCCTCAAACTTGTTCACAAGTTGTTGGCACCATTCTATAGCTGAGCCCCATTCACTTTAAATGAGATGAGCTGTAATACCAGACATGTCCATGGACAGATGTGGCACTGTTTCTCAAGGAAAGCATCTATGTTGTCTAATTCTAGACAGATCCTTTAATACAACATCAAGGAATGGTTGGAAAAAAAGTTCTGGTTTATGTTTTGCCAAGCTTTTTTGCCTATTTGCGTAGCACTTTGAAGGCTAATGTTGACAGAAACTATTGAGATGTTGACTGACATCTATAATTCACCAGCAGGTGAAATAAATATTAAGTACGTCACCAGTTTTGTAAGTAAATATATTTCTAAAGGTGCTATTGACATGAATTTCTTACCAGATGTCAGCAACAACTCATCCAATCCAAACAGGCAAAGAAATAAAACCATAGATGTCCATAAAATTAGTGATGTGTAATAATGAGGAATGTCACAGGCAAGATGTATTGAATACACTAACTGACATTTATTTAATGCTTCGTACAAAAGCCCTTGTTGGTGATGACAGCTTCAAGACACCTCCTATACTGAGAAACTAGTTGCATTCATTGCTCAGGTGTGATTTTGGACCATTCTTCCACACAAACACTTCAAATCCTGAAGGTTCAGTGACCGCCTTCTATGAACTCTGCATTTTAATTTCTTCCATAAATTTTCTATTGGATTCAGGTCAGGTGATTGGCTTGGCCATTCTAGTAGCTTTATTTTCTTTCTCTGAAACTAGTTGATAGTTTCCTTGGCTGTGTGTTTGGGATCATTGTTTTGGTTAAATGTCCAGCCTTGTTTCATCTTCATCATCCTGGCAGATGGTATCAGATTTTTATCAAGAATATCTCTGTACATTTGTTTATTCACCCTTCCTTTAATTATATGAAGTTTACCAGTGCCGTATGCTGAAAAACAGCTCCACACCATAAGGTATGTTGTTTTTGAGGTGATATGTAGTGTCTTTCTGCCTCTCAACATGATGTGTATTATGGCATCTAAAGAGTTCAATTTTGGTCTCAGCTGACCAGACTATATTCTCCTGTCTAAATGCTGTTGAGAAAACGTTGAACACACTTGGACGTGATTTTTGTTCAGCAATGGAGTCTTGCGTGGTCAGCATGCATATAGGCAATGAAGGTTGACTGCATTACTTATTGTTTTCTTTAAATCAATTGTACCTGCTGATTCCAGGTCTTTCTGTAGCTCTCCATAAGTGTTTTTTGGCTCTTGGACAACTCTTCTGATAATTTTTTCACTCCTCTATCTGAAATCTTGCTGGGAACACCTGATTATGGCCGGTTTATGGTGAAATAATGTTCTTTCTACTTCTGGATTATGGCTCCAGCAGTGTTTACTGGAACTTCAGTAGTTTAGAAATTCTTCTGCAAGATTGAAAATATCTTGAGACACCTCATTGGTTTTAACCATCATGAGACGTTTCTTGTGTGGCATCATGGTAATGAGATACTCTTTTAGAGAGCATCAGTTGAACCAGCTGATATTATTTTTCATTAAGTGTCAGGATTGCTTTCCAACTATTTATAGATTTCAGCTGGTGTCATGACTTTTCATGGATTTTTGCACCTCTTTTTCTTCGTCTGTTGAATTTTTTTTCTGTGTCATTTGTCATTATTACACATCACTAAATGTATGGACATTTATGTGGGTTTTTTCTTTGCTTGTGTGTTTTGAATGGGATGTTGCCAATATATGATGAGAAATTTATGTCAATAGGAATGTTAGAAATATATTTACTTAGAAAATTGGTGGTATGTACAATACTTATTTCACTGGCTGTATATTCCAAGCAACTAGACATAAATATGTCTGCTCTGTCACAAAACTATTGAAATAGATATTTGTTGTTGAGACATGTCAAACATTTTAAACAATGAAATCTGGGTGCTGACACGCCAGTGGACACTGAAATTAAGTAATAGAAGATATCAGCCAAGCTCTCTTCCAATGCAGAAAAAGAACAGAAGATGTGTTTACACCGACACCAGAACTCAGCGGTAGAAGCCCTAGTTTAGGTCTGTAAAAATACATACAGCTGCACTCTAGAATTCAAACAATGAATAAGGGAACTCTGGTATTGTGTTACTGCTATAGGAATATAGCATATATTTGAAAAAAGAGATACTTAGCTTATATATTGGCCAATGCATGTGATCCCAATAACCACAACAAGGTGACCTCTTATACAGTGTGTCCTGTCCACCGCCATTAACTTGAGAATGGCGGCAGCTATAGGCATAGAAGTGGTGTATATGTATAGTAAAGTAGCCATGCGCTACGCAATGAAACCACCTATAGCGCCACCTGGTGGATAACAACCGAGTTAGCATTTTTATCTCGAAAACGGAATGAGATAGAGAAAAAAAAGTGAATTACAAAGTTGTAGGGTATCATCAATTCAATACGAATCGACACCTTGCATACAGAAATGCTATAATTAGAACGTGTAAAATTCACAAGGCTGCAGACGTGATGAGATACCTCATGGAGACCTTTCTACAAGTCATTGGGTATGGTGGCTGCGTGGAGTGGCCTCCACGCTCACCTGACCTGACCCCATTGGACTTCTTTCTATAAGGTCACATCAAACAGCAGGTGTATGTGACCCCTCCACCAACATTGCAGGACTACGACGACGTATCACAGATGCTTGTGCAAACGTGTCACCTACCATATTGCACAACATGCAGCAAGATACAGTATGCTGTCCAGAGTTCAGATGTGCATTGCAGCTGATGGTGGCCACTTTGAGCAGCAAAGTTAAATGAGCGCCATATGCGTGACTAGCATTCAATGTTTTAGGGGGGTCATGGGTTTCATATCATAGCATTTCTGTATGCAAGGTGTCGATTCGTATTAAATTGATGATGCCCTACAACTTTGTAATTTATTTTTTTCTCTATCTCATTCCGTTTTCAAGATAAAAATGCTAACTCCGTTGTTTTCCACCAGGTGGCGCTATAGGTGGTTTCATTGCATAGCACATGGCTACTTTACTATACCTAGATACCACTTCTATGCCTATAGCTGCCGCCATTCTCAAATTAATGGCGGTGGAGAGGATTTGGGTGGACACACTGTATATCGGGACCTTAACTTGAAATGCCATTATCTGGGTTGAAAATCTACTTTGGGGAAGGGAAAAACAGGGATTATATGTATGTTTTGGTGTTACCGGCACTGGTCTCCTGGGTCTCTGAGGGTAGGCCCTGCATCTTTGACAGGATGCAGTTCCTTGTAGCGTCTGATGGCTTCAGGGGCGCTACATTCTCCCTTGGTGAATTCCAGCACGTCCTGGGGCTGCAAAGGTGAACAAAGATAAACACTTTAATTACTTTTTCAAACATTAAAAACTTCCTTCCCGTACAAGGGAGGCACTTTGCTTAAACGTTTCATCAACCATAACATATATACAGCAGGCACCCCTCTTGCCACCCATAACCTGGTGTCCCTGGGAGGTATGTCGCTGGTTACTATGACGACTGGGTCTCCGCTGCCTCTGCCGCAGACCCTTCCTGTGACCTGTACTCTCCCCAAAACTTTTGTTGCAAAAATAAGGGTCCTCTTCAAAAGACTTTGCTGCAGAACACATGTCCTCTTCAAAAAGGTTTTGCTGCAGTATTACTCTGGTAGTGTGCACAACTGGTGCAACTATTTACAAGGGCAAGTTTTTACTACTACCAGTCCAGTAGTTTGGGTCCATTTTTATTAAAAGTATGCAAAACCAGGTTAAAGCAGAATCAACATTTTTGACACACTATATGAACATTTACAGTTTAAAACCATTCTTACTTTCTATGGTTACACTATGTATAACTCTATTTACACAAGGACACCATTTTACACATTTTTCTGTTGACACCTATTCTTTGTACCTGATTGGGGGCTGACTAAAGTTGCTACGACTGGATCTACATAACTCTAGTGTCTCAGCTGGTCCCTGTTTTGTTCTGGTGTCTAGTGCAAGTGTCCCAATAATGTTTGTAGGTAGACTAGGTAGTTGTCTGTGACTTCTGAGTCTTCTTGCTGAACTTACAGATTCACTGTTTGTAGAATCTTCTGGTTTTGTTACAACAGGTGGTTCTTACAGAACTTGAACTGGTTCTTCCACTGGTTGTGGGGCAGTAATTACTGGCACTATTATGGCTCCATTGTACTGAGGCCTATTCTCAGGAAAGTCTCCAAGTATTGTATGTATCACCTCTTTCTTCCCAGGTACTTGAGGTGTATAGGGTACTTCTTCTGTGGGTTTCAATGGTTCCCGGCATTTCGTCAAATGATCTGTTGAGACTGTTGATGAAGCTCTTCCTTTATCTTTGCTGATTAAGCAAGTTTTCTTATTAGCAGAATTAGAAGGTAGCACAGTGTTGGGTTCTGCTTCCCACTGATCATCAAGTTTATGGACTTTTCTTTTTCTTTTTAGAACTATTTCTCCTCGTGTTAAGGAAACAGCTTGTGCGTTATTGTTGTAATCCTTCTCTTGTTTTTCTCGACTCTGATTTAAGCTTTTTTTAACACATTATTGTATCCTTTTATACTGCGCTTGGCAATTAGAGTCCCAATCAGCATCTGACGAATCAATTTCTGGAATTACAACTCCCATTTCAAGATCAACAGGTCTTGCTCTCATTAGATATGCTGGTGTACAGTTTTTGGAGCTCACAGGAATGTTGTTGTACATGTCCACTAAGTCAGGTAGCTTTTCTGGCCACATGTTCCTTTCTTCTAGTTGTAAAGTCTTCAACAGGTCGATGACTAGGTGGTTAATTTTCTCACACATACCATTAGTCTGTGGATGGTAAGGTGTAGTGCGGATCTTTGTACAGCCATATAGGTTGCAGAACTCCTGAAATACTTCTGCTTCAAAGGCTGGACCTTGATCTGTTAATACCTGATCCTCTCCTTCCATAGATGCTGGGCTTCAGGTGGAGTATCAGAACCTAGGCACGAACCTGGTTGGGCTATCAGTTCTTTGACCAGTCTAACCGCAAGGTCAGCCAGCATCTTGTGTTTCTTTCCACCCATGATGAGGTATTGGGTTCAACGCAGCCTCCTGGCACTTGGTACAAGACTGCTGATTCTGGCAGGGACTGAGGCAGTGGAAAGCTGGTGACTCGATCTCCTCTAGTTCATCTATGTCTTCTCCCTCATCTGATGGGTGAGGCATCCTGGATACCCCATCCACATTGGTGTTCTTGCGACCAGCCCGATACTTGATGGTGAAATCATAGTTTGCTAGCCGGGCCACCCAACGTTACTCCAATACACCTATACAACATGTATATAATGTCTACTTTTATTGGAAATTTTTCTGCTTTCTGTTAAAATCGCTAAAATCCCAGAAACTGGTATGTAAAACACATGCACACTCATGCTTCCACTGTAAAGGCCCCGTCACACTAAGCAACATCGCTAGCAACATCGCTGCTAACGAACAACTTTTGTGACGTTGCTAGCGATGTTGCTGTGTGTGACATCCAGCAACAACCCGGCCCCTGCTGTGAGGTCGTTGGTTGTTGCTGAATGTCCTGGGCCATTTTTTAGTTGTTGCTGTCCTGCTGTGCAGCACAGATCGCTGTGTGTGACAGCGAGACAGCAACAACTAAATGTGCAGGCAGCAGGAGCCGGCTTCTGCGGAGGCTGGTAACCAATGTAAACATCGGGTAACCAAGAAGCCCTGTCCTTGGTTACCCGATATTTACCTTTGTTACCAGCCTCCTCCGCTCTCACTGTCAGTGCCGGCTCCTGCTCTGTGCACATGTAGCTGCAGCACACATCGGGTTAATTAACCCGATGTGTGCTGTAACTAGGAGAGCAAGGAGCCAGCGCTAAGCATTGTGCGCTGCTCCCTGCTCTGTGCACATTTAGCTGCAGCACACATCGGGTAATTAACCCGATGTGTGCTGTAACTAGGAGAGCAAGGAGCCAGCGCTCAGTGTGCGCTGCTCCCTGCACGTGTAGCTGCGTGCACTGGTAACCAAGGTAAATATCGGGTTGGTTACCCGATATTTACCTTAGTTACCAAGCGCAGCATCTTACACGCGGTGCTGGGGGCTGGTCACTGGTTGCTGGTGAGCTCACCAGCAACTTGTGTAGCGACGCTCCAGCGATCCCTGCCAGGTCAGGTTGCTGGTGGGATCGCTGGAGCGTCGCAGTGTGACATCTTACCAGCAACCTCCTAGCAACTTACCAGCGATCCCTATCGTTGTTGGGATCGCTGGTAAGTTGCTTAGTGTGACTGGACCTTTAATGTGTAAATTAGGCACTTCACGATTGATCACTGCCAAAGAAACTATAGACCCGATAATCATTGACAAATGATACCTTCTTTTCTTACATGATAGTTTTTAATGACGCCATGCGTTTTTTCGGCATTCATTGTGCAGTTGTATAATTTATTTTATTCAGGTGGTGAAAATAAAATTCAGAAATTTGTAAAAAGGCAGATATAACATGTGCTGCCTTTTTCTGAGACCTGTTTTTTTCATCAATAGAGCTACATGAGAGATTTGTGAGGTACCTACAACATTTTCATAGTTTTTTTACTGCATTTTTAGAGTGTTGCAATGACCGAGAAATCACAATTCTGGCATTTAGATTTTTTCCCTGTGCATAAATAATTGTACGGGTTAATTAATGTTATATTTTGATAGATTGGACTTTTATGGATGCAGCAATATCCAATATGGGAGCTGGTGGGAGCCGATGGCAACGAGGCCAATGTACCCACACACCAGCAATCACTCAATTTATATGTTACTATCAGTGATTGACAGTGACATTTAAAAGGTTATACAGCAGCTCAAGCTGATATTACAAGTGTCTCTTGAGCCCCGCCATACATTTGGGCCTGACATATGTTTATTGCAGCATTTTTTGCTGCTTCTTTAAAGGGAATCAGTTAGCAGGTTTTTGCTATGTAAGCGGACTACAGTAGGCTGTAAGGGGTGTTTTGCACACTGCGACATTGCTACTGCGATATCGTCGGGGTCAAATTGAAAGTGGCGCACATCCAGCGCCAGTAACGACGTTGCAACGTGTAAAGCCTAGATGCGCCGAGAAACGATCGCAAAAGCGTCCTAAATCGGTGATCTGTGTAGCGTCGGACATTTTCATAATGTCGCACCAATAGGAGATACGGTGTTGTTCCTCGTTCCTGCGGCAGCAGACATTGCTGTGTGTGAAGCCGCAGGAGCGAGGAACATCTCCTTACCTGCCTCCACCGGCTATGCGGAAGAAAGGAGAAAGAAGAAGAAGAAAGGAGCTCATCTCCGCCCCTCCGCTTCTATTAGGAAGGAGGCGGGTCGCCGGCCAGAGCGACGTCACAGGGCAGGTAAGTGCGTGTGAAGCTGCCGTAGCGATAATGTTCGCTACGGCAGCTATCACAAGATATCGCATGTGCGACGGGAGCAGGTACTATCGCGCTCGGTATCTCTAGCATCGGCTAGTGATGTCGCAGCGTGCAAAGTACCCCTAAGGGTTAAAAAAAAAACATAAAGCAAATATGCCTCTCTTATCTGTGTGCTTTATTGTATGTAGCAATCCTAAAACGCAATATCTTTAAAGAGCTTAGCCACATAACTTAGGATAACCAGACCAGAAACCAAAAACTCTTTTTGCAGACACAAGTTTCATGATCTTTTCCCCTCATCAGTGCAAAGCAGGGGTGGAACACCATGATGCTTTAGGGGTTATCACTGTTGCTTTGGGGTCCTGGGTTCAAATCTCCCTGAATGCACAATCAGACTGCGGTATAACATGGATGCAATACTCAGCCTTGACAGAGGCTCTCCTGATCCGATCTTGACAGCTGCATAGAAACACATGAAGCTCTCATGCTTGGGTCAGGAGAGCCGCCGGTCAGATATGCATTGCGATGCAATCATCATCCATGTTATACTGCCATCTGACTGATTTGAGAAAAACATCTTCAATGAGTTTGCATGTTTTCCAAAACTTCCACTGGGTTTCCTCCCACACTCTAAATATACTGTATACTCATAGGCAAGATTATGATGATGTCCTCAAAGTGATGAAGAATTAATGGTGCTATTTAAGTGAGCAAAGTGGTTTGGCTTGATGAGGGGCCCCTGACTGTGTACCTGAGGGGAAAAGGCTGCTTTACACGCAGCGACATCGCTAGCAATATCCCTAGCGAAAGCCCCTGCTCCCGTTGTTAGTGCGTCACGGGCAAATCGCTGCCCGTGGAGAACAATATCGCTAAGAAGCGTAAAACGAACTTACCTGTGGGTGGCGAACAACCTCTTTTTTAAGGGGGAGGTTCGTGCGCCATAACAGCGATGTCACACAGCGGCCCGCCAATAGAAGCGGAGGTGCAGAGACCAGCCGCATTAACGACACGCCCACCTCGTTGCCGGAGGTCGCAGGAACGGTGTTGTTCGTTATTCCTGGGCTGTCACATGTAGCGATGTGTGCTGCCTCAGGAACTACAAACCACCTGCGTCCAGCACCAGCAACAATATTTTGAAAATGAACGACGTGTCAACGATTTGGTGAGTATTTCTGATCATTAGCGGTCGCTCGTAGATGTCACACGCAACGACGTTGCTAACAAGGCCGGATGTGCGTCACGAATTCCGTGACTCCAGCGATATCTCATTAGCGATGTCGCTGCGTGCAACGGGGCCTTAAGGCTTCTTGTTATAAGGTAAACCCATTTAAATGGTCAATATTGACATTTAGAATTACTACTTCCAATAGGTGTCACTAGAATGCCAGACCTTTTCCTCTCTGAAGAGGCTACTTTCATGAGAGCAAATAGTCAACGACTTCATGTACCTACTAAAATAACATAGGTACTTCACATCACATGGATAACCCTTTAAGCAGGGGCGTAACTACCACGGTCTCAGCGGTCGCCATCGCGACCGGGCCCGGGAGGTTTGGGGCCCGCGGCCACCCGGCAGATCAGCAGCCAGCTCCTGTCAGTGAGAGAGAAGCTGCGCTGATCTGTCACAGTGCACGCGCCCACTATATGACCCGCTGCTGCCCCCAACACCGGGCCCCCCTGCCCGATGTCAGCGGCGGCACCCGTGCCACCTTCCCCCATCACCGCGCACAGTAATAATGAAGCATAAAGCGGCCGGCGCCGCTCTGCATCATCATTCTCCCCCTGTGCCTGCGCGGTGACGTCACTCCTGTGCGACTGCTGTGCTGAGTGCACAGAGCGCAGGGAGGGAGGACGCCGACCGGAGCACCAGGAGAGCAAGGAGAGGGGAGGACGAGCAGCAGTGGAAGGAGGAGAGCGGTGAGTACAGCAGCAGTGGAACGAGGAGACGTCAGGACAGAGCAGCAGTGGAAGGAGGAGAGCGGTGAGTACTTGTTGTTTATATATATATATATATATATATATATATATATATGAGTACACGGTGGTCAGAGGCCTGGGGTGGGGAGGCTGCATGATACTGTACATGGAGGCCTGGGGTGGGGAGGCTGCATGATACTGTACATGGAGGCCTGGGGTGGGGAGGCTGCATGATACTGTACATGGGGTCCTGGGGTGGGGAGGCTGCATGATACTGTACATGGAGGCCTGGGGTGGGGAGGCTGCATGATACTGTACATGGAGGCCTGGGGTGGGGAGGCTGCATGATACTGTACATGGAGGCCTGGAGTGGGGAGGCTGCATGATACTGTACATGGAGGCCTGGGGTGGGGAGGCTACATGATACTGTACATGGAGGCCTGGGGTGGGGAGGCTACATGATACTGTACATGGAGGCCTGGGGTGGGAAGGCTGCATGATACTGTACATGGAGGCCTGGGGTGGGGAGGCTGCATGATACTGTACATGGAGGCCTGGGGTGGGGAGGCTGCATGATACTGTACATGGAGGCCTGGGGTGGGGAGGCTGCATGATACTGTACATGGAGGCCTGGGCTGGGGAGGCTGCATGATACTGTACATGGAGGCCTGGGCTGGGGAGGCTGCATGATACTGTACATGGAGGCCTGGGAGGCTGCAATATACTGTACATGGAGGCCTGGGGAGGCTGCATGGTGGTGGCCGTCTGCAGGAGTACTGGTACAGCAACCGGTGGAACCGTAGGGACTGGGCCAGGGTTGGAGCCCGCCGGTCCTGAACCGGGGAGTCAACCAGGTACTGGAGCACCAGAAACCGGGTACTCAGACCCCGTCCTAGCTTAGAAGCCACTGAGTTTAGGCAAATTGACTGATTGCTGGCTGGACCTCACGGGTTCATCCACACCCAAAGTCCCGAAAGAAGGCAAAAGCCCACCGATACCGGGTGAGTGCCACCGCCAAGGGCCAAACATCTGACAGGCCAGCGCCTGCGGGCAATCGAGGGCTCCTCCGGCAGCTCAACGCCGGGGAGTGGGCTACCACTGTCCAGGCAGGGGAGCCGAAAAACCACAACAAGAGGTGCAAGGGAAAGGGGCCACCATCAACCTCACGGGGACACAAGCAGCCGGCTTTAGGACCCGACCATACCCGAACTTTGGTTTACCAGTGACTCTGAGTGTGAATTAATCGTGAGTACACCAGTGCCATCCGGGCACGACACTGCACCGCAGCACGGCACCTTGCATCCCGACAACAACACCGTCGCCATCAGTCTCCCCACTACCGGGCCCCGGGACACACCGCCCCTACCCACGGAGGGGCTAACATCTAGGCTGCGGCCGCAACACCGATCCCGGACGAGCCCACCCTTCACTCCAGCCGCAGCGGTGGTGCATCCCGTCACCACGACCCGTGGGTGGCGTCACGACCCATAGGACGACAATGTGGCCCACCCGGCTGCGCACCTCGTCCCGCACCACCACCACCCTACTGCCTCCCCCCTTTAACAGAGCGACGTGGCCCCCAGTCCAGAGGCGCTCGTGCCACCGACAACCCAAGCCCGGACCTCAAGGGGCTCGGCCCGAGCAAGCGGAGAAGCAGCCGGGCCCCTCTCAGGGCGGTACATATGTCCCCAAAAACATCATGGAGATATGTCTGTTTTTGATCAGCGTCACAGATCCCAATTACTCATAAAAGTCTCTGATAGCAGAAATACTCGAAATGGATCATAACTAAAAAAAAAAATATGAAAGATATCATGTGTTTCCAGAATAGATAACAACTTGTTGATCTGTGGGGGACCAACACCAGTCGACAGAAGAGGGGACTTTTATTCTCATTAGATTTGAGCAGCAGATCTCATACTAAAACTGGAGTCACATTTGCGAGAGACCTGCGCGAGTCTTGCGTCACATCACCCTGCATGGCCGCACTCTCTCCTGACAGGAGCGGGTTGGCTGCATGTATCTCTATGCAGTTGAGAAGCTTGGCTGAGATGCTCGTGTCAGGAGAGTATGCGGCCATGTAGGGTGAACCAATGCAAGACTCGCGTGAGTCTATTGCAAGTGTGACTCCGGCCTAAAGGCCCCATCACACGCAGCGATATCGCTAGCAATATCGCTAGTGAGCGTACCCGACCCCGTCGTTTGTGCGTTACGGGCAAATCGCTGCCCGTGGCGCACAATATCGTTAGGAGCCATCACATGGACTTACCTGCCTAGCGACGTCACTGTGGCCGGCGAACCGCCTCCTTTCTAAGGGGGCGGTTCGTGCGGCATCACAGCAGCGTCACTAAGCAGCCGCCCAGTAGAAGCGGAGGGGCGGAGATGAGCTGCCGTAACATCCCGCCCACCTCCTTCCTTCCTCATTGCCGGCGGCCGTAGGTAAGCTGTAGCTCGTCATTCCCGAGGTGTCACACATAGCGATGTGTGCTGCCACGGGAACGACGAACAACCTGCGTCCTCAACAATCAACGATTTTTTGAAAATGAACGACGTGTCAACGATGAACGATTTGGTGAGTATTTTCCATCGTTAACAGTCGCTCGTTGGTGTCACACGCAACGACGTCGCTAACGATGCCGGATGTGCTTCACAGAATCCGTGACCCCGGCGATATATCGGTGCGTGTAACAGGGCCTTTAAACTGCCGTTTATTACCTAGAAGCTGCGTGCTGAGCTATGCACTTGGCTTCTTCCGCTAGCCCCATAGAGAATTAATGGAATGATGGTTGGGTGACATCTTGTAACAGGAATAAAAATTTCCTACCAGATATAAAAATTTCCTTACCTGAGTCCCATCGGTGAGACTTTCATCGATCAGCAAGTTACCATCTATCCTATGGATAAGTAGAAATTAAAAAGTTTGGTGCAAACCCTTAAGTTTTTATTTAATCCATTGAATCTATTGAATATTCTATGGCAACGCAGAAATAAATCAAATTTATTTCAGTACTCAATACTCCATTTTGCAACTCGGGGTATCACAAGCTTTGGACTTAATACTGGAAGAGAACAATCAATTCCCCTACATCAGCACAGAGCTGTAAAACTCAGTGGGATTTTCCATTTTGATTTCCCAGTGTGTGAATAGTCTTCAGTACTCAGAAAAAGGAGGTCACCAGATCTTATCGTCAGACGCTACATGAGGAGTTCTGTGCAGATCCCCTGCTGTCATAAGCTTTCACAGTTTTTCACTAGGAATTAGGAAGCAAAGCATATGATTAAGATTTAATCACTTTATGATATGTTCATGCCTTCAGCGTAGCCTCAGTCACGTATACACTACCCCGCTGAATCATGGAATTCAGGCTGAAGTCTTTATCATGAAACCAATTGCCTGAACTACCCAAATGAAATCTTCTTCCAATTCCAGCTGGACGTGACTAATGTCATAGTCGCGCAATATGCTAAATTGCCAGAATTCTGCTGAACTGGGGGAATGTTGTCAAGATGAAATCTGTGTTCCTTGAAATGTTTTTCTCAGTGGGTAGCCGGATAGAGAAGGAAAATAGCTGTTACAATCTCTTGTTGATTGCCCATATTTTTAAGTAGCTTCCACCTTCCATTCATTTGCATGTAAGATCTTGCATACATTACACCAATTTCTAAAAGTTTATTTTTATCCACTTTAAAAAAGTGCCATGAATTTCAAGCGTTTTATAGAAAATGTAAATGCAAACATTCTACTTCTCCATGCTCATATTATTAATGCAAGTCCAAATAAATATGATACTGTAGTTGTACAAAAACTCTAGGGGTCATATCCTCAAATTGCAAATGTGCAAGGAAAAAAGGCCACCTAGTTTGTGAGTCACATAAAATTACATGACTTTGGTATAGTGGAGTTCCGGTGACCCCTTATTTTCGCCTCTTGCCCACCACCTTAGTAACCTAAACCACTATGAAATAATCACAGACATGAAGTTGGATGAAATGGCCACAGCAGCCTTTATTTAACAAAATATACAAGAATAAACATTAATAAGGGTTTGGTCCTCGAAGCCCATAAATCTGATGATTAACAACTCAAACATTACCTTACCAAAAACCACACTTAGGGGCACTTTGCACACTGCGACATCGCAGGCCGATGCTGCGATGCCGAGTGCGATAGTCCCCGCCCCCGTCGCAGCAGCGATATGTGGTGATAGCTGGCGTAGCGAAAATTATCGCTACGCCAGCTTCACACACTCACTCACCTGCCGTGCGACGTCCCTGTGGCCGGCGACCCACCTCCCTGTTAAGGGGGCGGGTCGTGCGGCGTCACTGTGACGTCACACGGCAGGCGGCCAATCGGAGCGGAGGGGCGGAGATGAGCAGGATGTAAACATCCTGCCCACCTCCTTCCTTCTGCATAACCTACGGAAGCCGCAGTGACGCCGGTAGGAGATGTTCCTCGCTCCTGCGGCTTCACACACAGCGATGTGTGCTGCCGCAGGAGCGAGGAACAACATCGGACCGTCGCGTCAGCGTAATTATGAATTTCGCCGACGCTGCACCGATGATACGATTACGACGCTTTTGCGCTCGTTAATCGTATCATCGAGACTTTACACACTGCGATGTCGCATGCGATGCCGGAAGTGCGTCATTTTCAATTTGACCCCACCGACATCGCACCTGCGATGTCGCAGTGTGCAAAGCCCGCCTTATTCTCAGCCGCAACCACCAACTCGGGAGCACCAATGTAAAAAGAGGAGGGGGAAGGGTTAAACCACCACATACGGGACCCGACAATCCATAGCCGGCATTACCCCAGAATCACAAGACCACCACCCAAACCAAGAAATTAAAGGGATCCACCTCTCTCTGCACCCCCAATCCAATTTACACCGACTTCGAAGACCCCACCCCAACCGCCAACAGCCACCATGACCCTGCAAACATTGAACGAGGGAGGGTGGGCGGGACAATCCCCAGGGGAACCGCAGGCCAAGAGGTCCTTCCCCCCCAGGCTATCCCTTATATACCCAACGGTCCCCTTTAGTATTACCCCTCCCCCACTAGTCACCTCCCCCAAACCAAAGTTATGCCGCCCTCCTCCCACCACCAGGGGTGGGAGGGTACCGGCCGTGTACTTTGTATTATGTGCCAAATACTTACAGCATTAGTAGAACCAACTTTTTAACATTGTCTTTAAAGAGAACCAGCCACTCAATTAATTCTGCCCAAACCACAGGCAAAATGAATCAGAACCCTGCTGCACCACTGCATCTACAGTAGGTTTGTTTTTCTCTGAAATGCCAAAGCAGAGTTGGAGTTCCTGGAGGGATTTTAGGCAGAGATGAGACTAGTCCGCTGTTACTTTCACACCGATGTGCAGGGAAACTCAGCGAGTGGCACAACATGATGGGAAAACTAGAGAAGAGGTACAACAAGAGCTTAAGGTTGAGGGAAGACAGGTCACCTCCTAACACTCACCTGAGTCTGATTGCAGCACTCCCTGACATCCTTAGATGGGTCCTCCCCCTGTGCGTCATCATGTGCCTAGGCCCTCGCTGGCCCTGATGTGTATACCAGTGAGAAACTAGTCTCGCTACTGCAAAAAAAACAACAGAAGGAAGGTAAGACAAACATATGGGGACAGACACAACAAATTGCACTCCGTGGCTTCACTAGCAGGAAACTTCTCAGCTGCAACAGAAACGAACACCTCAGCTTCTCCAAATACAGGCTCCTTCAGAGTGGTCATGATAGATGATCTATAACCAGCATTGAGGGAAGCCAGGAGTGGGTAAATATAGTAGAAGGGAGTAACTATAAGATGTTACAGCTGCAGTTAGGGCTATGTAATCTCAACTAAAAGTGAAAGGGTCTTGAATTCCTTCAGCATTAAATGAAAATAAATCCACCCCAATACAGGATAACAGTCAAGTGGTCTCCACAGAGGACCTGCGATCAATTAAGTGTTGAGATCAACTGATCCTAGATTCCACAACAGACATAACACACTTGTGACAATCATCCTCCACAGGCTCTTGAAACTATGTTTTCTCTGAAACATACCCATTTGCATTTGGGCAGCCAAACTCTGATTCATGCTGCCTAGTAGTTTGGATGGCATGAATCAAATGATAGGAGAGTTCAATATCCAGGAGGGATCTTAGGCAGAGACAGTGGATTTTACAGATTGGGTTACTAAAAGTAGTTTTTATGGTGTTGCTGACTGCACTAATTATTTTTTGTATTTTTCCTAGCATTAACTCAGGACCTTGAAACTAAAGAAGTGGAAAACTTTCAGCAAGGTTTGTAAATCTCTTTCTATAAGTCTGTCACTCTCTCTCTTGCCTCCTCTTGCTACGCCATAAGGAAAAGAAGGAAAAAGCTGCTTCCCCTCACACTCCCTTTGTCAATATATGGGTATCACCAGGTCCACCACTAGGAATTTGAGGGCCCCATACTGGCAACATTTTCAGGCCCCAGTCTCACTGCCACACTTGGAAAAACATGTGTGTATATATATATATACACTGTGTGTGTGTGTGTGTGTGTGTGTGTGTCTGTGTGTGTGTGTGTGTGTGTGTGTGTGTGTGTGTGTGTGTGTGTGTGTATATATATATATATATGTATATATATATATATATATATATATATATATATAGACATATATATAGATATATACTGTGTGTGTGTGTGTGTGTGTGTGTGTGTGTATATGTATATGTATATATATATATATATGTATGTGTATATATATATATATATATATATATATATATATATATATATATATATATATATATATATATGTATACAGTCATGGCCAAAAGTGTTAGCACCCTTGAAGTTGTTCCAGAAAATGAGGTATTTCCCTCAGAAAATGAATAATATACCCCTTACATCATCCCTTTCCATAATATCTCTCCCACACTGCCTCTATGTATATTATTCACACACACACTGGCCCTTCCCCCTCACACACACACTGCTACTTGCAACACTTTGTTAGGCCCCTTTCACACGTCAGTGATTCTGGTACGTTTGTGCTTTTTTTTAAACGTACCAGAATCACTGGCATACGCAGACCCATTATAATGAATGGGTCTGCTCACACATCAGTGATTTTTCACTGCACGTGTCTCCGTGCGGCGTACCCGCGTATCCGTGATTGCCGCACGGAGACATGTCCATTTTTTTTCTGGCATCACTGATGTCCCACAAACCACGCAGTGGTGTGATCCGTGAAACACGTGCCAGAAAAAAACGTGCTTTTAAAATAAAAATCATTTTTACTCACCCGGCTCCAGCGACGCTCTCTGCAGCCCGTGCAGCCTGCTGCTTCTGAGTCGGCTCATTACTGTCGCGCATATTCATGATGCACGACACAGCCGACCCGGAAGCAGCTGCTGTGGAGGTCAGCGCCGGCCGGAAGCCGCACCGCGGGAGCGATCAGCACCATGGAGAGCGGGAGCGGGCACAGGTGAGTTAATCTCTAAGTACAATCACGGGCCACGGAGAACGGAGCCCGGATTGCACTTAGACAACCCACGTGTGCCGTGAATCACGGCACACGGAGGGACATATGCGTGTTTTACACGCCAGTGAAAAACGTCAGTGTTTTTCACTGACGTGTGAAACGGGCCTTAAGAAAGAAGTAGTGGGCACCACAATGTAATAAATATAAATAAAGGGAGAGGTGCTAACAAAAAACGAAAACTATGCAAAAAAAATAATGAATTATAACATGAGAGGAAAAAAGCTGCAAAGTAAAAATGTGCACACCCAGCTATTTACCGTATATATAAATATGGCTTGATACAAAACATATAAGGCTGACAAAAACAAAAGTCAAAAACACAATTATCAAGAGAAAAATAATGGAAGAAGAAGGGGGATGGACATAATAATCCTGTACTTATCACCAATGAAGTATCAGGGCACTGATAATAGAATGTACAATAAGTATGTAAACAACACCCAACTGTAGAGCCTCATCTTAAGGGTAATGTGGCAGTAAGTCAATAGAGGGTTGTTTTTGTCAGCCTTATATCTTTTTTATCAATAAAAGCCAAATACATATATACAGTATATATATATACACACACACACATATATATATATATATATATATATATATATATATATATACAGTACAGACGAAAAGTTTGGACACACCTTCTCAATCAAAGAGTTTTCTTTATTTTCAGGACTCTGAAAATTGTAGATTCACATTGAAGGCGTCAAAACTATGAATTAAAAAATGTGGAATTAAATACTTAAAAAAAATGTGAAACAACTGTCTTATATTCTAGGTTCTTCAAAGTAGCCATCTTTTGCTTTCATTACTACTTTGCACACTCTTGGCATTCTCTTGATGAGCTTCAAGAGGTAGTCACCGGAAATGGTTTTCCAACAGTCTTGAAGGAGTTCCCAGAGATGCTTAGCACTTGTTGGCCCTTTTGCCTTCACTCTGCGGTCCAGCTTACCCCAAACCATCTCGATTGGGGGTTCAGGTCTGGTGACTGTGGAGACAGGTCATCTGGCGTAGCACCCCATCACTCTCCTTCTTAGTCATATAGCCCTTACACAGCCTGGAGGTGTGTTTGGGGTCATTGTCCTGTTGAAAAATAAATGATGATCTAACTAAACGCAAACTGGATGGAATAGCATGCCGCTGTAAGATGCTGTGGTAGGCATGCTGGTTCTGTATGCCTTCAATTTTGAATAAATCCCCAACAGTGTCACCAGCAAAGCACCCCCACACCATCACACCTCTTCCTCAATGCTTCACGGTGGGAACCAGGCATGCAGAGTCCATCCGTTCACCTTTTCTGCAAAGACACGGTGGTTGGATCCAAAGATCTTAAATTTGGACTCATCAGACCAAAGCACAGATTTCCACTGGTCTAATGTCCATTCCTTGTGTTCTTTAGCCCAAACAAGTCTCTTCTGCTTGTTGCCTGTCCTTAGCAGTGGTTTCCTAGCAGCTATTTTACCATAAAGGCCTGCTGCACAAAGTCTCCTCTTAACAATTGTTCTACAGATGAGGTGTGTCCAAACTTTTGGTCTGTACTGTATATGATGTCCCCTCCTGATATATATGTCCCCATTTAGGTATATATGTCCTGCTATGGGCCCCTCCTGCTCCCTCCCTCCCTCCTCCCCCTCCTGGGCACATTGTGGTATATCTGTCCTCTTGCTAGTACATATGACCCCATCCTGGGCCACTTCTGGTATATATGTCCCCATCCTTGTTTATTTGTCCCTTTCCTGGTATATATGTCCTCCAGGTATATATGACCCCTTCCTGGGCCACTCATGGTGTATATGTCTTCCTCTTGGTATATATGTCACATCCTGGGGGTCTCCTGCTGTGTGTATATATATATATATATATATATATATAGATATATATATATATATATATATATATATATATATACAGATAGAGATATATATATATAGATAGAGAGATATATATATTATTATATACTGTATATATACATCTATATATATATATATATATATATATATATATATACAGTTCCCTCCTAGGCACACTCTGGTATATATGTCAGATCCTGGGGGTCTCCTGCTGTATATATATACAGTATATTACTTCCCTTCCCTCTTAGGCACACTCTGGTATATATGTCCAATCCTGGGGGCCTCCTGGTGTGTGTGTGTGTGTGTGTGTGTGTGTGTGTCTGTATGTGTATATATATATATATATATATATATATATATATATATATATACAGTCATATGAAAAAGTTTGGGCACCCCTATTAATGTTAACCTTTTTTCTTTACAACAATTTGGGTTTTTGCAACAGCTGTTTCAGTTTCATATATCTAATAACTGATGGACTGAGTAATATTTCTGGATTGAAATGAGATTTATTGTACTAACAGAAAATGTGCAATCAGCATTTAAATAAAATTTGACCGGTGCAAAAGTATGGGCACCTCAACATAAAAGTGACATTAATATTTTGTAGATCCTCCTTTTGCAAAAATAACAGCCTTTAGTCGCTTCCTGTAGCTTTTAATGAGTTCCTGGATCCTGGATGAAGATATATTTAACCATTCCTGTTTACAAAACAATTCCAGTTCAGTTTAGTTTGATGGTCGCCGAGCAGGGACAGCACGCTTCAAATCATCCCACAGATTTTCAATGATATTCAGGTCTGGGGACTAGGATGGCCATTCCAGAACATTGTAATTGTTCCTCTGCATGAATGCCTGAGTAGATTTGGAGCGGTGTTTTGGATCATTGTCTTGCTGAAATATCCATCCCCTGCGTAACTTCAACTTCGTCACTGATTCTTGCACATTATTGTCAAGAATCTGCTGATACTGAGTTGAATCCATGCGACCCTCAACTTTAACAAGATTCCCGGTGCCGGCATTGGCCACACAGCCCCAAAGCATGATGGAGCCTCCACCAAATTTTACTGTGGGTAGCAACTGCTTTTCTTGGAATGCCGTGTTTTTTTGCCTCCATGCATAACGCCTTTTTGTATGACCAAACAACTCAATCTTTGTTTCATCAGTCCACAGGACCTTCTTCCAAAATGTAACTGGCTTGTCCAAATGTGCTTTTGCATACCTCAGGCGACTCTGTTTGTGGCGTGCTTGCAGAAACGGCTTCTTTCGCATCACTCTCCCATACAGCTTCTCCTTTTGCAACGTGCGCTGTATTGTTGACCGATGCACATTGACACCATCTGCAGCAAGATGATGCTGCAGGTCTTTGGAGGTGGTCTGTGGATTGTCCTTGACTGTTCTCACCATTCTTCTTCTCTGCCTTTCTGATATTTTTCTTGGCCTGCCACTTCTGGGCTTAACAAGAACTGTACCTGTGTTCTTCCATTTCCTTACTATGTTTCTCACAGTGGAAACTGACAGTTTAAATCTCTGAGACAACTTTTTGTATCATTCCCCTGAACAACTATGTTGAATAATCTTTGTTTTCAGATCATTTGAGAGTTGTTTTGAGGAGCCCATGATGCCACTCTTCATAGGAGATTCAAATAGGAGAACAACTTGCAAGTGGCCACCTTAGATACCTTTTCTCATGATTGGATACACCTGCCTATGAAGTTCAAAGCTCAATGAGGTTACAAAACCAATTTAGTGCTTTAGTAAGTCAGTAAAAAGTAGTTAGGAGTGTTCAAATCAAGAAATTGATAAGGGTGCCCATACTTTTGCACTGGTCAAGTTTTGTTTAAATGCGGATTGCACATTTTCTGTTAGTACAATAAGCCTCATTTCAATCCAGAAATATTACTCAGTCCATCAGTTATTAGATATATGAAACGGAAATAGCTGTTGCAAAAACCCAAATTGTTATAAAGAAAAAAGGTTAACATTAATAGGGGTGCCCAAACGTTTTCATATGACTGTGTATATATATATATATATATATATATATATATATATATATGTGTGTATATACTGCAAGTATTATTATTATTTATCCCTTTCCTGGGCATATGCGGGTATATATGTTCCCAGCCTGGTTTCTGCCCTTCCTGGTGCATATGTCCTCCTCCCGGTATATATGTCCCATCCTGGGGGCCTCCTGTCATATTTGTCTGCTGCAAAAAAAACATTTTACTCACCCTCCCCAGATCCCACGTCGCACGGCGTCCTCTCTAAGCAGTGAGCCGTGATACATTTCAGCACTCTCCTGTGCATCTAGCTCAGGGGTGGGGAACCTTTTTTCTGTCGGGGGCCATTTGGAAAATTCTACCAACCTTCGGGGGCCGCAAAAAATTATCAGCTTGAAAATTACCCTAATATTTATTGGTCAATTAATTAATTAACCCTTACTGTGGTGGCTGGAGCTGTTACTCCTTGGTGCAGCTGTGATGTTCGGTGATATTGATCATGTGGCTTCTCAAAACTGGTTTTCCAGGTTTGTCTCGATCTGGAGAACAGTCAACAGATTGGTAAATCATATACATCATGTAGGAGACGCTGAAGGCACATACATCACAGGAGGGGCTGGGGGCATATATATACATCACAGAAGGGGCTGGGAACATATACACACATCACATCAGGAGGGGCTGGGAACATGTATATACATCACAGGAGGGGCTGGGGACATATACACACATCACAGCAGGAGGGACTGGAGGCATATACACATCACAGGAGGGGCTGGGGCTCAGACAGTTCTGCTGGGCACGGACAGCACTGGCGGTGGCATGGACAACACTAGAGGGGCACAAACAGGACTGGAGGACATGAACAGGACTGAGGGAGCACAGACAGCACTGGTGGCTGTGGCACACAGCACTGGAGGGAGTGTGGCACACAGCACTGGGAGGCAGGCACACAACACTGAGAGGCATACACAGCAGCAGGAGGCATATGCGGGAGGCTCACAGCTCTGGGAGGCAGGAGGCTCACAGCATCGGGAGGCAGGAAGCTCACAGCACCGAAAGGCAGGAGGCTCACAGCACCAGGAGACAGGAGGCTCACAGCACCGGGAGGCAGGAGGCTCACAGCACCAGGAGGCAGGAGGCTCACAGCATCGGGAGGTAGGAGGCTCACAGCATCGGGAGGCAGGAGGTTCACAGCACCGGGAGGTAGAAAGGCTCACAGCACCAGGAGGCTCACAGCATCGGGAGGCTCACAGCACCAGGAGGCAGGAGGCTCACAGCACCGGAAGGCAGGAGGCTCACAGCACCACAGGAGGCAGAAGGCTCACAACACCGGGAGGATGGAGGCTCACAGCACCAGGGGGCTCACAGCATTGGGAGGCTCACAGCACCGGAAGGCAGGAGGCTCACAGCACCACAGGAGGCAGGAGGCTCACAGAACGACGGGAGGCAGGAGGCTCACAGCAACACAGGAGGCAGGAGGCTCACAGCACTGGGAGGCAGGAGGCTCACAGCACAGGAAGGAAGGAGGCTCACAGCAGAGAGGCAGGAGGCTCACAGCAGAGAGGCAGAATACCACGGGGCGGAGGTTCCCCATCTCTGATCTAGCTGAGGCAAGACAGGGGCTGGGGTCTGCAGGCCTGAGGTCAGCAGACGGCCCCGGGCAGAGAACAGTGGGCCCCCCCTGGGCTGGGATCACCCCACCACCACCTCACCACCTCACCATGACTTAAAGGGCTACATCAGATAAAACAGTGTTTTATTAAAACTACAGTACGAAACCCAGTATATGACACATCAATGGAATTAGAGGGTCTTTTCCCCAACATTTTGAAGGGGGAGATAGGGCAGAATAATGTGGTGACAGTTTTTGGTTAATTTTTAGCCACAAATAAAATTTGTTGATGATTATTTTGCACAATACATTTTCATTGAGTGTTTTCTTGCCTATAAGGAAACTGGACTGGAGGAATAAAGTTAATACTCAATCCACCAGTGATAATACAAAGACTACCGGTCATCAATATTAGACTCAGTCACAAACTGCTAAAAAGATTAAATACACACAAGACAGGCGGACCACTGTCGTTTCGCACCAGCTCGTGCTTCTTCCTGCTCCCTGTGTAACTTCCTTAAGGTACATAATTTGTATATTATTGGAGAATTTCACACACACCTCCATTACATAATTAAAATAGGCAGTGAATAGATCAAATATGGCAGCAATAAAAAAATGAAGACATGCTGCCATAGTCATACCCAATTACAAAAACGTGCTCAGTCATTGTGCTTATTCATCCTTAATTGGACGAGTGCATCTGTACAAATAATCCAATGTGCTTCTCTATTTAATAGCAGGGTATGTTTCCCTATAGAGATTGGACTCCTCAACACATCTTCAATTCCTACAGAAGACATAGCCATATGTTCACTCACATGTGCCTCCCGGAAATGTTTAACCAATGTAGAACATACTCCTCTGATACATTGCACAATTTCCTTTATACTCTTATATGTAGGACAGATCATACATTTTTCTACAGCTATGTCACATTGCCTCTTATTTATTTATTTTTTTACTTGGACCAACACTTCTATTTGGCACAGGCGTTTTTAATCACCAGTAGTGATGGGCGGACTCAAAGATAACCAGAACCGGCTGATTAAAAAAATCCGGTTCAGGCCCAGAATTAATCCCAGATATCTGGATGGAGACCGGTCCCCATGTAAGTCTATGGGGACGAGAATGTGGTGCATAAAAATGGTAAGTAGGGGAATTGGAGCAAGAGCTTCATACTTACTGAGTCTCTGGCACGGCTGTAACTACTCACTCCACTTCCGGGGCCGCTCATTATTGCTAATCCATATTCACTGCTTTCCCTGCCCCCGGCAGTCCTCGTGTCTGTGATTGGTTGCAGTCAGACACATCCCCAACCTGTGTGGCAGCGTCTGACTGCAACCAATCACAAACCCTGTCTAAGGGTCACTGTAGATTGGAGTAAATATAAGTCAAAAAAACTGGCATAGCATCCCCACATATTATGATATAATACATGATAAAGCATATAACTACAGGCTGCAGCCCCTATCTGTGTGCTTATCGTGGCTGTGTAGCAAAATAAGAGGAACCACATGCGGCTTTTTTTACAATTGATTTATTGTTATCCCCCAATTTTGATACCCAGCCATAATAAAGCCCGACAGCTGGGGGCTGACCCATGCTTACTGCCCCCCCCCCCAATTTTGGTACATAAAAATGGTGGGTAGGGGATTTGGAGCAAGTGCTTCATACTTACCGAGTCTCTGGCACGGCTGTAACTGCTCCAGCGGCCGCTCACTCAACTTCCAGGGCCGCTCATTATTGCTAATCCATATTCACTGCTTCCCCTGCCCCCGGCAGTCCCCGTGTCTGTGATTGGTTGCAGTCAGACATGTCCCCAGCCTGTTGGACAGCGTCTGACTGCAACTAATCATAGACCCTGTCTAAGAGTCACTGTAGGTTGGAGTAAAAAAATCAATAAAAAAACTGGCATAGCGTCCTCCCATATTATAATACCATCCATGATAAAGCATGCAACTACAGGCTGCAGCCCCAGCTGTGTGCTTATCGTGGCTGTGTAGCAAAATAAGAGGAACCGCATGCGGCTTTTTTTAATTGAATTATTGCAGTCCCCCCAATTTTGATACCCAGCCATGATAAAGCCCGACACCTGGGGGCTGACCCATGCTTATTGGTCCCCCAAGCCTAAAAATAGCAGCCTGCAGCTGCACAGAATTGCTGCATTCATTAGATGGCACAAATGAGGTGACTTAACGAAAAACATGGCCATATCTATAGTAAACCCTCCCAGTGTCCTTCAACCATGTCCTTTTTGTCACCTCAAAATAGCCTCCCACCAGATGGTTGCTAGTATTCTTGCTTCTCCGATAGCATAGAATTATCTTTTAACTCTTTTGTTTCTGTGGCATTGTGTGCACATTGCATTTTTGATGTGTTCTTTATGTGCAGTTTTGGATGCAGTTTGTTGCCCAAATCTGCATTTTTATCCTTATGCCAGCAAAGTCAATGAGACTTCTGAAATGCTGTGCGCAGAACGTTGCTTCTTTTTTTCTTGCAGTTTTGGGTGCATAAAAAAGAAGCAGTATGTCAATTGTTGGTGGTTTTTTTCCTGCTAAACAGCCCTTCCAGCCAATGATTTCACTAAAAAAAAATGCAGTTTTTGGTGCGGAAAATTTGTGCAACCAAAATCTCAACATGAGCATATACACTAAGGGTATCAAATTCCATCATTTGCCAATTCTTATGTATGACCATCTTTCTGCCATAGGTCTGTACCGAATGGAAAATGCAAATCTTCTATCATTATCCTTTTTACTTTTCCAAATTACACAGGAGTGATTCTGTCGTACAGTCAAGCAAGATCCATTGCTTTCTAAATTCGTTTTGGATGGTACTCCCTTAGCCTAATATTTAATTCTGCAACTTGGATTTTATTTGAATCATTTATCCTGCGCAATCTGAAAAATTGGCTATAGAGCAATGTTCTTTTAGATGCACATATAGGTAAATAACATAATAAAGCAATGTATTTCCCAATATAGACTTCCTAAACACATTGGTTATCAGTGCTATTTCTCCCCCCCCCCCCCCTCAATGAAGTAAAACTCGTATTGAAAACATTGTGATTGATTAATTTGCCAAAATTTGTAAATTAGCTAGAATCACAGTCCCAGATTATCACTATATAGTGAGTGTAATCTATAGAAAAGTTTGAATTTGGATTAAAAAGGATTGTTCACAGTATATACAATCTTCCAAAAAAGATGCTAGGAACAGGATGGAAGTCATCGCTGTAACCAGTGTCCCCATCGCTGTTCCTGACAGCTGCCCAAATCACTGTTGCTTAATTTGAAATACATTATAGGAGAGAATGAGCCTAAGGACATCACATAGAAACCTCATATTGATCATCCTTATCAGTTCTATTCAGGAATCTTTTAACCATTGGTATCTTTCTATTAAGCAATGGAAGCTCCGACAGCGAGCCTAATTATTGTCTTGGGGATCAATTCAGCAGAGACCATAATTGACAGATGTTCCTTTGTATGTCATAGACACTAATGATTTTTTACAAATTATTGAGTTCTTTAAATGGGAGAAAGGTTATGGTGTAGCCACAAAAGCTGTAGAAAGTCGAACCGGCAAGAGCAAAGGTACAGATGGGTTAAAGATTCCAGAATAGGACTTTCAATCTGACGTTTATTACATTTAGAGGGAGGGTTTCAGAAAATCGAGCTTCTTTATGGTATAGTAGAAGAAACAGATACACTATTGATTATATCAGTGGCTTTAGAAAGTCTATAGTCATTTTGAGGCAAGAAGAAGGACATGGTTGGAGGACACTACTAATGAGTAACTGGATGCAGTAGGTGCTCATGTTGTCCGTTAATGAAAAGGCAGAAAATACTAAATATGGGATTGGTATGTCATCAGGTTCATGATTTTATGACATGTAAAATGTATCTTCTTGTTTATGTGGTTTTCTGTTCATTTGGTCAATACTACATAGGCAAGACAATCTTTCCTTTGTGTAAGAGGATAAAGGAACATATGCAATGTATAAGAAGAGGATGCCCTACACTGGTAAAACATTTCCAGAAGGCATATATGAGTAATCCTATGTCTTTTGCAGGGATTGAACATGTGACATGGATTCCAGTCTATTGGGAAACATACCCTGCTATTAGAGATGAATGAGTGCAATGATTTGAGCACATTTTTATTAGTGGATATTGTGGAGACACGGGGGTCAGTGGGTGCTCTCATCCACTGACCCAGCCACCATTAGAAAGACAGCATGGCCCAGGGCTCATTCCAACTTAACGCCTGACCTCCTTAACCATGGGCGTAACACTACTCAGACAACACAGGATGAGGGAATCACAATATTAAGACTTTATTGGTTACCCAAACAATTAATGGCACATAGCAGATAACCAGCAAAACCACAAAATGTAACCAGCAACAGTTTTTCACCCTTCCGCTGGCTTACCAGTGATTAGAATGTCCATGCTTCAGAGCTTCCAGGGCTACTTACTCCAAACCAGCAGCACCCCGCTTTCAGCGGGAACCCACCGATAATGGAATAACGCCAGATTTAGGAAGCTGTCTGAGGACCGCAAAGCCTGTAGTCAGGTGACTGGATTGTCCCAAGCTGGATTCCTTCCTTAGGTAGTCTTTGATATCTCAGCCGAATCCTTGCATTCGATGCTGAAGTCCATGTAGTGGTTATAATCCAGGTTCGGTTATGGCTTGCCAATCGGATCCGCAGGTCCTAGATTGGTAGCATGTAGCAAGAGTCTCTCTGGGCAATGGACAGTCCTCCTTCTTATATGCTTGAGCTCTCCATTCAGACCATTGGGGTTTTCACAATTGGTGGATAAGACTGGGCTCTTATTTACTAGATTTCAAGCCATATACAAAATATCCAGAGACAAGAGAGAGACAGCTAAGTTACATCACATCTAGCAATTCACATAGTAATACAATGGGAAGTTCGCATAATTGATTTATCTAGGTGTCTGACCTTCACTGGCCAATTTTGGGAATTTAGGCAATTACATGAGTCAATAAGAACTGTAACACTAGACTCCTAAGAGTCTTGTAGAAACAATGAGGGGCTTATTCCTCATCTATAAACAAACTATCTTCATGTCTGGTTGAATTTTAAGAAATGTAACCCATGCTAGGCACTGACAGAGTCCATGTCATCACAGATATGACTGTGGTAGAATGTCTTTATGATTTTCTTTATTGCTGCCATATCTGATACACTTACTGTTCTCAGTCAACTCAGCTGAACCCATTGCCGGATTGCTGGACTGTCGGATTGCTGAACACGGCCTCACAATAGTCTAGAAAACAGGCAGCGGATTCAACTTAGTTCGCTGACGGCAGCAGGGGAACTCCCGAATGGGAACTCTGGTGATCTGACTGCTGGATTGCCGGACTGCTGTGCCACTGTGTCCCGCAATATGGCAGTCAGGCAATTGGCAGCAGGTTCACCAGTTTTCACACTTGGTACCGTGGGAACTCAGATGTGAACTCCGGTGACCTGACTGACATCAACCCTTCTCACAGCCAAGTCTCCCACTGCCCTCAGTGTGTTCCAGATTTGTGTTTTGCTTTTTATTACTTACTGGGTGGTAATGGGGGGGGTCTCATATACACCTCTCCATTACCAACCTAGGGTTTGATGGCAGCTGTGATTTTTGACAAGTTACAGCTGACATCAACACCTTATATTACCCCGATTGCAACCGCACTATGGCAATCGGGATGAGCCAGATAAAGCACCGCAATTGTTGCATCTAATGGATGCGTCAATTGTGGGGCAGCTGCAGACTGCTATATTCATACTAGGGAGGGCCCAATAAACGTGGACCTTCCCAGCCTAAAAATACTTGTCACCAGCTGGCTGCTTTAGCTGCGCTAGTTATAAAAAAATGGTCAGGATCCCACGTTGTTTTTATTATTATTTCTTTAAATAATTGTAAAAGATGGCGTGGGGGGGCCTCTATTTTTGATAACCAGCTAAGATATAGCACACAGCTGGGACTGAAGCCCATGGCTGTTTGCTTTACCTGGTTATCAAAAATGAGTGGGGGATCACATATCGAAGTAGTGTAATACTCTGACAACATTATTCCCAAGCCACCTGTTTCAGAGATGCATCTAGGCTCCTTCTCCATGCTGTTCCCATTCAGTTTCAGCACTTTTCCATCCATTTCAGCATTTTTACAACCACACCAGACATCCTGGGAGGGGTCCCCTGTAAAAATATTAGCGTTTCCACTTGACTTGAATTAGATTTGTTATTTGTGGCGCATACACGAATAGTACGAAATATTCCAGACGAATAATCCGATACCGAATATTTCACTATTCACTAATCACTAATAATTATTGAAAAAGCATATAAAACAGTCATAGTATAAAAACTACAACAAGAAGCCCACATAAAGCTGGAATCAGAATCTCTGTCCCTATATTATGCTGTCCTAAGATTGACTTGTATAAACCTGGGGACAGTTTCGAAATGTAAATATTTTTTCTATTCTTTATAACAATTCAACATTTAAGTTTGAAGAAAAAATCTTCTTAATTTCTGTTTTCAACTATGACTGGGTCATTTTCCACTGTATAGCACAAGACAGGATGAAATATTGTAGTACAGCATTATACATTGCAGATTACATTATTTGATAAGCTCAATGCTTGTTTTTAATTATGTAATAAAGGCATTTGTAATCCTCCAATCACAAAAGAAAGGTGTGTTTTGGTGTCAATATTCAGGGACCATGAAGATGCACCTGCCGGTGCGAAACGACAGTTGCCCACATGTCAGCTCTGTATACATTATCCTCTTTTTTTAAAAAAAACATTTGCAGTTATAAAATAATGTTTTACTGACCAGTGAGGGCCACAAAATTTCTGCTACTTGAGGATAAAATGATTAATAGTCCTTTGTTTCATCCTTGCTAGTATATTCCCGAGACCATTCATTAATGGCATTATGTAACCAGCTGAAATTCAGTGAAATATTAATGTGCTTATAATTTTTAGTACTGCAAACTATTCCACTAGAACATACACATCAGCATATCTGTGCAAACAGAAGCGGAAAATCCTAACAGAAAATGCTGCCCTTCCATTCCTTTATGTGTAACCTTTATCACCCACAGTGCTGTTTTCCAGTATCTAATATCGTTTCAGGTCGGGATCCAGTCCTTTAGAATATGGTCACATGTTGCGGATACCATACAGATTTTGCGTCCTGATTTGTAGACAGAAAATCCACAGCGTATTAAAATTAAAGCAATTTAAATTTGACCAAATCTCATCTTTTATACTGCAGAAGAATATTGTGGTGAAAATAGCCATGTGGTCTGGATTTTAAATCCACATCATGCAGACACTTTAAAGGGAACCTGTCACCACTTTTTTGGCCACCACCACCGGGCTCTTATATACAGCATTCTAACATGCTGTATATGTGGCGCCTCTGACCTGGGTCATGCTGGGTCAGTACAAACAGGTAATCCTGATGGCTGAATAGGGTGTGGATACACAGACACATAGTGGCTAGTTCACACACACACCATAGAAGGGACCTCTGGGCAGACCCAGGAGGGGGCGGGGGGGTGGAGAAGCTGGTTGTTAGGTTGCAGTAGCAGGCACAGTGGGGAGGTAGTAGTGAACCAGTCTGAAGTGAGGAAGCGCAGTGTGCAGTCGCAGAAGGAGGACGTGCGCGGTGTCACTAGTCAGACCCTGCACGTATAGTGCCTGTCAGCGGGGGAGTTCGGTTACCACATAGTCAGACTGAAAGGCACCTCAGGAAGGAGCAAGGTGACTGAGTAAGTGGACTCCTGGTAGACCAGGCTCGCACGGGGAAACAGGTCCCTAGAGCATCAAACCAAGTATTCGGTCTGCTAAACCTGCTGGTGAGTGCTGAATGTTCCTCACCAACCTACACAGAGTCCGCAGCATCAGCAGCAACGAGGGGGCCCATAAGTGAGACGGGGCAAGAAGCCAGTTTTTTACTTGGTCTACGCTGCCAGCAAATGGGCCAGAAAGGGGAGAAAGGCAGTTGCAACTTCCCAGGGTGATTCCCGCAGTACTCCAAGTCAGGGGTCATCCGAAACAAGAAGGGCTAGGAAGGCGAGTTGACAGACACCCCTCGATCAGCCTGAAGGATACCTGGATCCACCTGGTTCGTCATAGCATCGCCCAGGTTGTCTCACTCTACCAGCAAAAAGTGAGTAAAAACCCTGAAAGACATTGCTGCCTGTGTGTGAGTTCTTCTGCGACCTGTGGTACTACACACTTACACTTGAGCCCCTGGGGCCAGCTTGACTCTCGGGAGGCCATAACACTAGACTGTGTTTACCATCAGCCCCAGACGCTCTCTAAACTGCAGTGGCGGTCACCCATTGACCGCAATTACCGAGAGTGGCGTCACGAGTCCTATTGACGTTAACCTGACATACCTATTGCCGGAAGATTCCCAGCACGTGAAGACCCTGAGGCAATCTGCAGGTGAGCGGGGGCTTCACACATCTAAGAACCCAGGCCGGGGGTATAACATAATAAACATGTTATAATACTTACCTAACGGTCGCACGGTGGGCCTTATGGGCATCTCCGGTGCTGGCGCCTGCCCTTTCGGCCATCTTCATCCTATTTCTGAAGCCTGTGTGCATGACGCGGCTACGTCATATACACTCGCCGGTCCTGCGCAGGCGCACTACAATAGTTTGATCTGCCCTGCTCAGGACCTGAATGCCGGTGAGCGTGTAAGACGTTGGACCCGTCATGCACCGCGGCTAGAGAAGGAGAACAAAGATAGCCAAAAGAGGCGGCGCCGGGACCAGACAATGGAAACGCCCATAAGGCCCACCGCACGACCGTTAGGTAAGTATTATAAAGTGTTTTTTATGTTATACCCCCGGCCTGGGCTCTTATATAAAGCATGTTAGAATACTGTATATAAGAGCCCGGTGGTGGTGGCCGCAGCTTATAGGCCAAAAAAGTGGTGACAGGTTCCCTTTAAGGCAGATTTAGTTAAAACGGTTAAAAAATTCATGACTGCTATTTACCAAAAACATCCATACCAGATTGTGTTAGTGTCGCACCCAGAGAAGGGGGTACTCTGTCCCGGGTGATTGGAAATGGGAATGTCACTCTGGTGGCCGTTGCCTGGTCCCGTGCCCTGGGTCTTCTTTTGTAAAAGGGGGGTATTTACAGGGGTGAATAGAGTTAATGTCATGTGATGCCACCTGCGGGTTGCGGTTAAGGATAGAGAACCGCCACTGCTAAATGTGGGTACTCCCAGAGCTGGTGGTGATTGCAGCAATGGTGTTAGGCCCTCCGCAGGTAGGGCCGTGCCTGGGAGATGATGAGGGATAATAACGGAGACCACACCAGGTTGTCTTTAACAGTCTATACTCACTTGGACCCAGGGGTTGCTGGTTCAGGTCCCTTGGAGTATTAGTGCCAATGTAGTGACCCAGGTTGTTCTGTCCCCAGCACTCTCTGTTGGTTGGGTCCCCGTAGCGTGGAGCGTTTGGGGCCTGACTGTCCCTTTTGGGGTACAGTCTCCTTCTCCATACAGCGGGCAGTGCAGACCCTGTGGTGTTATGATCCGGAACCATGGAAGACCACCACAAATCATTGGCAAAAGGTGACAAGAGCATTGGCAACTAATCTGGCCGCCATCCCCTTACTAACCATCACAACTAGAAGTAGCCTAGGGGTGAACTAACATCCTGTGCACCGCGAACCCAGCCGGAGAACTAACTATCCTAAAGGTAGGAAAGATGAATAACTCTCTGCCTCAGAAAAAAAACAAGAATAGCAAGCCCCCCACATTAAAAGACTGCGGTGATATAGGAAAAACACAATACACAGATAGATGACAGGATTAGCAAAAGGTGAGGCCCCCGCTGACTAAAATAGGAAAGGACAGGAAAGGGACTGATGGTGGCCAGAGAAAAACCCTGCAAAATGCCAACTTCCTGATAGTACAAAAAGGCCCTCAGATCGCATGATCTGAACTCCGTCCTATACCAGGTGTCCTTGTCATACCAATGAACAGAAAACAAGAATCATAACAAATTCAAAAAGCCACAAACACATGGACTCAAAGGAGCTATACTCCACACAGAACTGCAGGGAGTTCCCCAACAAACCACTGAGGGGGAAAATCCCTGCGTGCAAATAAACTGACAACAACCACAGCAAATGACAACCCCAGATAAGCAAAAGAACTAGACAATAAATAAAGAGCAAGCACTTATTTGGGATAGATGTGGTGTAGAGCAGGATGAAGCAGACTGGAGATACAAAGAACAACTGACATCCGGCAACAGCCTGCAATCAGACCAGGATTTAAATAAGCAGAGAGTTAGCAAAGGAAACACCCATTGCACAACACACCTGGTCCAAGTCCAAACCATTCCTGGCCACCAGAGGGAGCCTCCCAGCAGCCAAAACATAACTAACATTCACAACAGTACCCCCCCCCTTGAGGAGGGGTCACCGAACCCTCACCCACGCCACCGGGTCGCTCGGGATGAGCATGATGGAAGGCGCGAACCAACCTGTCCGCATGAATGTGAGAAGCCACAACCCAAGAGTTATCCTCCTGCCCATAACCCTTCTATTTCACAAGGTACTGAAGCTGACGCCTACTGCGACGGAAATCCAGAATTTTTTCAACCTCATACTCCAGATCCCCTTGTACCAAAACAAGGTCAGGAGGCGCCGCTGCAGGAACTGCTGGCTCCACATGTTTATTCAACAAGGACTTATGGGAGACATTGTGAATCTTAAATGACGCAGGCAGAGTAAAACGGAAAGATACAGGGTTAATAATCTCCGAAATCTTATAAGGTCCAATAAATCTGGGCTTAAATTTAGGAGATGGAACTCTCATATGAATATTTTTAGAGGACAACCACACCATGTCCCCTACTTTAAACCGGGGACCAACAGTCCGACGCCGGTTGGCAAACTTTTGGGCAGTTTCTTGGGACTGAAACAATTTATCCACTACCTGCCCCCAAATCTGCTGCATTCTGTTGACCAACGAATCCACCCCCGGACAGTCAGACGCCTCAAGCTGCCCTGAGAGGAACCTAGGGTGATACCCAAAATTGCAGAAAAAGGGGGACACCAGTGTGGTAGAGCTAGCTCTATTGTTAAGGGCAAATTCAGCCAAAGGGAAAAACGAAACCCAGTCATCCTGATCCGCAGAAACAAAACATCGTAAATAGGTCTCCAGGGTCTGGTTAGCCCTTTCAGTCTGACCGTTGGTCTGAGGATGAAACACCGAGGAGAAAGACAGCTGAACACCCAATTTGCAGCAAAAAATCCTCCAAAACCTGGATACAAACTGCACCCCTCTGTCAGAAACAATGTTTTCGGGAATACCATGCAAACGAACAACATGTTGGAAAAACAAAGGCACCAACTCTGATGAAGACGGCGACTTAGATAGGGGAACCAAGTGGACCATCTTGGAGAATCTGTCACAAATCACCCAAATCACAGTCATTTTCTGAGAGACGGGAAGCTCTGAAATAAAATCCATAGAGATGTGCGTCCAAGGTTTCTTAGGTACAGGCAAAGGTAATAATAGCCCACTAGAATGTGAACAACAGGGCTTGGACCTAGAACAAACTCCACACGACTGCACAAAACGACGGACATCTCGGGACAGGGAAGGCCACCAAAAAGAGCGTCTCACAAGATCCAGAGTACCAAAAATACCAGGATGACCCGCCAAAACAGAGCAATGAACCTCAGAGACAACTCGGTCTCTCCATTGGTCTGGGACAAACAGTTTCCCTGTAGGACATCTCTCAGGTTTATCCCCCTGAAATTCCACCAGTGCCAACCGCAGATCAGGCGAAATAGCCGAGAAAACTACACCATCATTCAGGATAGTAGACGGTTCGACAACCTCCAAAGAGTCAGTGCAGAAACTCCTGGAAAGGGCATCGGCCTTAACATTCTTGGTGCCCGGCAAAAAAGAGACCACAAAATTAAACCGGGTAAAAAACAAAGCCCACCTGGCCTGCCGAGAATTCAACCTCTTGGCCGATTCCAGATACATAAGATTCTTGTGCTCCGTAAGCACCACAACTTGATGCCTAGCCCCCTCCAACCAATGCCTCCACTCTTCAAATGCCCACTTCATAGCCAATAATTCCCGGTTCCCCGCATCATAATTCCGTTCAGAAGGAGCAAACTTCCGAGAGAAAAAGGCACAGGGCTTAAGTTTACCCGAAGTAGCGTCTCGTTGAGACAGAACAGGACCTGCTCCGATCTCTGAGGCATCGATCTCAACTTGAAATGGGCAAGACACATCAGGTTGCTGCAGAACTGGGGCAGAAGTGAATCGCCTTTTAAGCTCCTGGAAGGCCACAATTGCCTCAGGGGTCCAATGCTCAGCATCAGCTCCCTTCTTTGTCAAATCTGTCAGAGGTTTGACAATGGCAGAAAAATTGGCTATAAATTTACGGTAAAAATTAGCAAACCCCAAAAACCGCTGCAGGGATTTTAGAGAAGTCGGTTGCACCCAGTCGTAAATAGCCTGAACCTTAACCGGGTCCATTTCAATAGCGGAGGGAGACAGGATGAAGCCCAAAAAGGAAATCCTTTGCACCCCAAAGAGGCACTTTGACTCCTTAACGTACAGTGCATTATCCTTAAGTATCTGAAAAACATCCCGTACTTGCCCAACATGAGAGTCCCAATCATCAGAAAAAATCAAGATGTCATCCAAATACACAATCAAAAATTTACCAATAAGGTCCCGAAAAATATCATTCATGAAGGCCTGGAAGACAGAGGGTGCATTAGTGAGCCCAAAAGGCATCACTAGGTACTCAAAATGCCCCTCAGGAGTATTAAAAGCCGTCTTCCATTCATCACCCTCCTTAATACGGATGAGATTATACGCACCCTTGAGATCCAGTTTCGTAAACCATTTGGCACTCTTCACTCTAGAGAACAGATCAGACATCAGAGGCAAAGGGTACTGATATTTGACCGTAATTTTATTAAGAAGACGGTAATCAATGCAAGGCCTCAAGGAACCATCTTTCTTAGCAACAAAGAAGAAGCCGGCACCCAAAGGAGAAGATGAGGGCCGAATGTGCCCCTTCTCCAATGATTCCCTCATGTATGACCGCATGGCATCATGTTCGGGCACAGACAAGTTGAAAATCCGCCCCTTGGGAAATTTACAACCGGGCACCAACTCAATGGCACAGTCACAGTCCCGGTGTGGGGGCAGAGAATCAGATTCCTGGTCATTAAATACATCACGGAAATCAGACAAGAAGGCCGGAACATCAACTGCCTGAGCAGACGTGGATGACATGGAAAGGTCCTGATGCACACCTTGACAACCCCAACTAGCTACCGACAAGGATCTCCAGTCAATAACCGGATTATGGGTCTGCAACCACGGAAATCCCAGTACCAAGGTATCCTGTAGATTATGCAATACTAAAAATGTACAAGTTTCCTGATGCGCTGGTGCAACTCTCATAGGCACCTGGGTCCAAAATTGGGGTTTATGTTCTGCCAAAGGGGTAGCATCAATGCCCCTTAAAGGAATAGGAGTTTGCAAAGGAACCATGGGGAAACCACAATCCCTAGCAAACCCAAAATCCATCAAATTGAGCGCTGCCCCTGAGTCCACAAAGGAAATGCAGAAAAGGAAGACAATGAGCAAATCAATGCGACAGACAAAAGAAACTTTGGTTGCAAAGAACCCACAGTAACAGAAGTAGCCAATCTCCTTTCACGTTTAGGGCAGAGAGAGATGTTATGAGAAGCGTCTCCACAATAGAAACACAGTCTATTCTTCCGTCTGAACCCCTGCCGACTAGCATTAGAAAGGACCCTATCACACTCCATAGGCTTCAAAGGCTGTTCCACAGGCATAAAACCAGCAGGTATCTTCCTGCGCTCACGTAAACGCCTATCAATCTGAATGGCCAAGGTCATAGAGGCATCAAGACCAGAAGGGACGGGATATCCTACCATCACATCCTTCACAGAATCAGCAACACCCTTCCGAAAAAGAGCCGCAAGCGAATCATCATTCCATTTGGTAAGCACCGCCCACTTTCGAAATTTCTGACAAAACGTTTCTGCAGAATCCAAACCCTGAGTTAAGGACAACAAGATTTTTTCTGCTTGGTCCACAATATTGGGTTCGTCATATAATAAACACAAGGCCTGAAAAAAGGAGTCCACATCACTGAGAATCGGATCATCAGACGCTAAAGAGAAGGCCCAGTCCTGAGGGTCACCACGCAGCAAGGAGATGACAATCTTAACCTGCTGTACGGGATTCCCTGAGGACTTAGGCGGGCTTTGCACACTGCGACATCGCAGCCCGATGCTGCGATGCCGAGTGCGATAGTGCCCGCCCCCGTCGCAGCAGCGATATGTGGTGATAGCTGGCGTAGCGAAAATTATCGCTACGCCAGCTTCACACACACACTCACCTGCCGTGCGACGTCCCTGTGGCCGGCGGCCCGCCTCCTTGTTAAGGGGGCGGGTCGTGCGGCGTCACTGTGACGTCACACGGCAGGCGGCCAATCGGAGCGGAGGGGCGGAGATGAGCAGGATGTAAACATCCTGCCCATCTCTTTCCTTCCGCATATCCTACGGAAGCCGCAGTGAGGCCGGTAGGAGATGTTCCTCGCTCCTGCGGCTTCACACACAGCGATGTGTGCTGCCGCAGTAACGAGGAACAACATCGGACCGTCGCGTCAGCGTAATCATGGATTACGCCGACGCTGCACCGATGATACCATAACGACGCTTTTGCGCTCGTTAATCGTATCATCTAGGCTTTACACACTGCGATGTCGCATGCGATGCCGGAAGTGCGTCATTTTCAATTTGACCCCACCGACATCGCACCTGCGATGTCGCAGTGTGCAAAGCCCGCCTTAGAGCGCAGGTCAAAAAATAATTTACAATTATTTTTGAAGCTCAAAAATCTCGACCTATCTCCCGAAAAAAATTCAGGAACAGGAATCTTAGGCTCTGCAAGTGGAGTCTGTGCAAGATAAGACTCTATACGACGAACCTTAGCATCAAGATGAGCAACACGCTCATCTAATTCATCCATGCTAGACAAAAGAAATCTTCCACAGAACCCAAAGAAGAAAAGGAAAAACACCAAAAAAAAATAAAATTTCTCAGCAGCTTCTTTTTCCTTTTTTTTTTTTTGGAAGACCACCACAAATCATTGGCAAAAGGTTACAAGAGCATTGGCAGCTAATCTGGCCGCCATCCCCTTACTAACCATCACAACTAGAAGTAGCCCAGGGGTGAACTAACATCCTGTGCACCGCGAACCCAGCCGAAGAACTAACTATCCTAAAGGTAGGAAAGATGAATAACTCTCTGCCTCAGAAAATAGACAAGAATAACGAAGCCCCCCCACATCATTAAAAGACTGCGGTGATATAGGAAAAACACAATACACAGATAGATGACAGGATTAGCAAAAGGTGAGGCCCCTGCTGACTAAAATAGGAAAGGACAGGAAAGGGACTGATGGTGGCCAGAGAAAAACCCTGCAAAATACCAACTTCCTGATAGTACAAAAAGGCCCTCGCACGATCTGAACTCCGTCCTATACCAGGTGCCCTTGTCATACCAATGAACAGAAAACAAGAATCATAACAAATTCAAAAAGCCACAAACACATGGACTCAAAGGAGCTATACTCCACACAGAACTGCAGGGAGTTCCCCAACAAACCACTGAGGGGGAAAATCCCTGCATGCAAATAAACTGAAAACAACCACAGCAAATGACAAACCCAGATAAGCAAAAGAACCAGACAATAAATAAAGAGCAAGCACTTATCTGGGAGAGATGTGGTGTAGAGCAGGATGAAGCAGGCTGGAGATACAAAGAACAACTGACATCCGGCAACAGCCTGCAATCAGACCAGGATTTAAATAAGCAGAGAGTTAGCAAAGGAAACACCCATTGCACAACACACCTGGTCCAAGTCCAAACCATTCCTGGCCACCAGAGGGAGCCTCCCAGCAGCCAAAACATTAACTAACATTCACAACACTGTGGGGAGGTAAGTGTCTGAACCCCGATCCGAGTTTGCTGCTGATGCCCCCGGATTATTTGGTTCGGTGAAGTCCGTGAAGGTGTCCTCACTGGGCAGGTATTTGTCAAGCCGTGTAGAACTGGTGCCTGATCTAGGGCCCTGTGCCCCGTGCATGCTCCGGCCCAGCGGTATCTCCGGTACCCGACCTCTCTCCTGTGCCTTCAGGTCACCGTTGCCCGGATCCAGCTCAGGCACGTCCGCACACCTCTCTGTGTGCCACACTTCTCTAGACTCTTACTGACTGCTGACCCCTCCCACTAGACTGGCTAATCCCAGGGACTTGTTCCTTTCCATGGCGACCATCCCCTTACATGGTTAACACTCTATGCCCGGTGTGGATTGGAGAACTAGGATTTTAGTTGTGCTTTGGTGGTATCGGCACTGGAACTCCAGGTCCCAGGGGGTAGGTCCTGCATTCCCTGGAGGATGAAGTTCCTTGTAGTGCCCTGAGTGTCTCAGGGGCGCCACATTAGGTATTACAGTCCAAATCCATTAGTTTCAATAGAATCTATCAGCAGGTTTTTGCTATGTAATCTGAGGACAGCTTGCTGTAGGGTTAAAAAGCAAAAATCAATTATGCCTCTCTTATCATGTTTCAGGCTGTTTTTTACTTAAAATAATGGCTTTAACACTTGGTGATTATCATTGCTAGGTCTAGGTGGCACATGCAGGGCAGACTGGCACACCCCCTCCTCTGATAGACACCTTACAATCAATGTACAATCTCTATAGAGAGCCTGGTGTGGGCAGGACAGCTCTCTTGGCTCTGCTACATGAGTAAATTAAAACTTCAGAACTGCTGCAGCCAGTAATCTAAGTGATACATTATTGGATTCAGAACCTCCTACATTGCTGCTCCCAGATGAGGTAGCCAGAACTGCTGAGAGATTTCCTTTAACCCCTTCAGCCCCCAGCCTGTTTTCACCTTAAAGACCCGGCCATTTTTTGCAATTTTGACCAGTGTCACTTTGACAGGTTATAACTCTGGAACACTTCAACGGATCCTGGCGATTCTGAGATTGTTTTTTCGTGACATATTGTGCTTCATGTCAGTAGTAAATTTAGGCCGATATGTTTTGCGTTAATTTGTGAAAATTTCGGAAATTTGGCGAAAATTTTGAAAATTTCGCAATTTTCAAAATTTGAAATTTTATGCCCATAAATCTGAGAGATAGGTCACACAAAATAGTTACTAAATAACATTTCCCACTTGTCTGCTTTACACCAGCGCAATTTTTGAAAAAAAAAAAAATTCCGTTAGGAAGTTAGAAGGGTTCAAAGTTCATCAGCAATTTCTCATTTTTCCAACAAAATTTACATAAAAAAATTTTTTAGGTACCACATCACATTTGGAGTGATTTGAGAAACCTAGGCGACAGAAAATACCCAAAAGTGACCCCATTCTAAAATCTGCACCCCTCACTCTGCTCAAAACCACATCCAAGAAGTTTATTAACCCTTTAGGAGCTTCACAGCAACCAAAGCAATGTAGACGAAAAAATGAAAATTTTACTTTTTTAACACAAAAATGTTACTTTAGCCATAAAAATTAGTATTTTCACAAGGGTATCAGGAAAAATGCATCATAAAATGTATTGTGCATTTTCTCCTGAGTACGCAGATACCTCATATGTGGTGGAAATCAAATGTTTGGGCACACGGCAGGACTCGGAAGGCAAGGAGCACCATTTGAATTTTTGAACGCAAAATTAGCTGCACTCATTAGCGGACGCCATGTCGGGTTTGAAGACTCCCTGAGGTGCCTAAACAATGTAGCTCCCCCACAAGTGACCCCATTTTGGAAACTAGACCCCTCAAATATTTTTTCTAGATGTTTGATGTGCACTTTGAACCCCTGGGGGCTTCACAGAAGTTTATAACGTTGAGCCGTGAAAAGAAAAAAAATTTTTTTTACCACAAAACTGTTGCTTCAACCAGGTAGCTTTTTTTATCACAACGGTATCAGGAAAAAATGCACCATAAAATGTATTGTGCATTTTCTCCTGAGTACGCAGATACGCCATATGTGGTGGAAATCAAATGTTTGGGCACACGGCAGGACTCGGAAGGCAAGGAGCGCCATTTGAATTTTTGAGTGCAAAATTAGCTGCACTCATTAGCGGACGCCATGTCGGGTTTGAAGACTCCCTGAGGTGCCTAAACAATGGACCTCCCCCACAAGTGACCCCATTTTGGAAACTAGACCCCTCAAATATTTTTTCTAGATGTTTGATGTGCACTTTGATCCCCTGGGGGCTTCACAGAAGTTTATAACGTTGAGCCGTGAAAAGAAAAAAATTTTTTTTTACCACAAAACTGTTGCTTCAACCAGGTAGCTTTTTTTATCACAACGGTATCAGGAAAAAATGCACCATAAAATGTATTGTGCATTTTCTCCTGAGTACGCAGATACCCCATATGTGGTGGAAATCAAATGTTTGGGCACACAGCAGGACTCGGCAGGCAAGGAGCGCCATTTCACAGCAAAATTGGTTGGAATTATTAGCGGACGCCATGTTGCATTTGGAGACCCCCCTGAAGTGCCTAAACAATGGAGCTCCCCCACATGTGATCCCATTTTGGAAACTAGACCCCTCATGGAATTTATCTAGCTATTTAGTGAGCACTTTGAACCCCTGGAGGCTTCACAAACGTTTGTAATGTTCAGCCGTGAAAATATTTTATTATTTTTTTTACCACAAAATTGTTTTTTCAAACAGGTAGCTTTTTTTTCACAAGGGTATCAGGAAAAAATGCACCATAAAATGTATTGTGCAATTTCTCCTGAGTACACAGGTACCTCATATGTGGTGGAAATCAATTGTTTGGGCATACGGCGGGGCTCAGAAGAGAAGGAGCGCCATTTCACAGTAAAATTGGTTGGAATTATTAGCAGACGCCATGTTGCATTTGGAGACCCCCTGAGGTGCCTAAACAATGGAGCTCCCCCACATGTGATCCCATTTTGGAAACTAGACCCCCCCCCCCCATACAAAAAAATTAGTTTGGCGAAATAAAAAATACAGACATCAGTAAAAAAAAAAAAAAAATGAATAAAAAAAAAAAAAATATGAGCGCCTGCCACTAAGACCAGTGCCAAACGTGAGAGCAATGCACGAGTCTCGCATCGCATCATCCACTCCAGTCTGGAAGCAAGCAACTGCGCTGGATAATGCGATGCGAGAGGGCGGGGCGGCAGATGAGAAAGGGCGCAGCGGATGGAAGATGGGAAAGTGCGCAGCGGATGGAGGAGCGGCAGAGGATGGGAAAGGGCGCAGCGGATGGAAGATGGAAAATGGCGCAGCGGATGGAGGAGCGGCAGAGGATGGGAAAGGGCGCAACGGATGGATGATGGGAAATGGCGCAGCGGGTGGAGGAGCGGCAGAGGATGGGGGGGGGGGAGGTGAGATGGGGATACCTACCTTACAGGATGGATCTAGGCAGCAGGATCACAGCAGACAGAAGAGGCAGCAGATGAAGGAGGCAACAGATTGAGGAGGGTGAGAGGGGGCAGTAGATGAAGAGGATGGGAGAGAGCAGGCAGCAGATCGGGGAGGGGGGCAGAGTCTGATGGGAGAGAGAGATGGCTCATGGAGGAGGGGGGGGCCCCAGAACATGGAGGGGGGAGGGGGGAGGGTGGCTTGCAGCACATGTGGGGGGGGAGGGTGGCTTGCAGCACATGTGGGGGGGGGGAGGGTGGCTTGCAGCACATGTGGGGGGAGGGTGGCTTGCAGCACTGCAAGCCACCCTCCCCCCCCACATGTGCTGCAAGCCACCCTCCCCCCCCCACATGTGCTGCAAGCCACCCTCCCCCCCACATGTGGAGCACTGCAAGCCACCCTCCCCCCCACATGTGGAGCACTGCAAGCCATCCTCCCCCCACATGTGGAGCACTGCAAGCCATCCTCCCCCCACATGTGGAGCACTGCAAGCCACCCTCCCCCCACATGTGGAGCACTGCAAGCCACCCTCCCCCCACATGTGCTGCAAGCCACCCTCCCCCCCCACATGTGCTGCAAGCCACCCTCCCCCCCACATGTGGAGCACTGCAAGCCACCCTCCCCCCACATGTGGAGCACTGCAAGCCACCCTCCCCCCACATGTGGAGCACTGCAAGCCACCCTCCCCCCACATGTGGAGGACTGCAAGCCACCCTCCCCCCACATGTGGATCGGAGCGGCGGCCGGGACAGCGGTGGATCGGAGCGGCGGCCGGGACAGCGGTGGATCGGAGCGGCGGCCGGGACAGCGGTGGATCGGAGCGGCGGCCGGGACAGCGGTGGATCGGAGCGGCGGCAGGGACAGCGGTGGATCGGAGCGGCGGCCGGGACAGCGGTGGATCGGAGCGGCGGCCGGGACAGCGGTGGATCGGAGCGGCGGCGGGGACAGCGGTGGATCGGAGCGGCGGCCGGGACAGCGGTGGATCGGAGCGGCGGCCGGGACAGCGGTGGATCGGAGCGGCGGCGGGGACAGCGGTGGATCGGAGCGGCGGCAGGGACAGCGGTGGATCGGAGCGGCGGCCGGGACAGCGGTGGATCGGAGCGGCGGCGGGGACAGCGGTGGATCGGAGCGGCGGCCGGGACAGCGGTGGATCGGAGCGGCGGCCGGGACAGCGGTGGATCGGAGCGGCGGCCGGGACAGCGGTGGATCGGAGCGGCGGCGGGGACAGCGGTGGATCGGAGCGGCGGCAGGGACAGCGGTGGATCGGAGCGGCGGCCGGGACAGCGGTGGATCGGAGCGGCGGCGGGGACAGCGGTGGATCGGAGCGGCGGCCGGGACAGCGGTGGATCGGAGCGGCGGCCGGGACAGCGGTGGATCGGAGCGGCGGCCGGGACAGCGGTGGATCGGAGCGGCGGCGGGGACAGCGGTGGATCGGAGCGGCGGCAGGGACAGCGGTGGATCGGAGCGGCGGCCGGGACAGCGGTGGATCGGAGCGGCGGCGGGGACAGCGGTGGATCGGAGCGGCGGCCGGGACAGCGGTGGATCGGAGCGGCGGCCGGGACAGCGGTGGATCGGAGCGGCGGCCGGGACAGCGGTGGATCGGAGCGGCGGCCGGGACAGCGGTGGATCGGAGCGGCGGCCGGGACAGCGGTGGATCGGAGCGGCGGCGGGGACAGCGGTAAATCGAGCGTGGCGGCGGGGCGATCGGAGACAGGGGCGAGCAGCTGGGACAGGGGCGGGCGAGCGGCTGGGACAGGGGCGGGCGAGCGGCTGGGACAGGGGCGGGCGAGCGGCTGGGACAGGGGCGGGCGAGCGGCTGGGACAGGGGCGGGCGGGCGGGCGAGCGGCTGGGACAGGGGCGGGCGAGCGGGGTCAGCAACTTACCGATGGGCACCCGCAGAGCTTCGGCTTCCAGGGACGGTCACAGGCCGCAGATCCACATTGATTGGAGAGAGCGGTCACAAGACCGGTCTCTCCAATCAGAGCTGGGGGCGGGTGAAGCATCGATCACCCAGCTCCAGCCAATGGCCAGTGCTACAGCAGCACTGATCAGGGCTGGATTTCAATGTTCCAGCCATTTTCAATGGCTGGAACATTACAGTGGCTGTAATTGGCTGAGCGGCGTTCGTCAGCCAATCACAGCCTCTGTAGGTTCGGGGAGGAGGCACCACCCCTCCTGACGTCAGGCAGAGGTCCCCTCCTTCCCGAATCCACCGTTTAAGTAAATAAATTTCACTCCCCGGGGCTCCGGGACCGCGATTTCGCCAGGACGTACTGAGTACGTCATGGGTCCTTTAGCACCATGTCACCATGACGTACTCAGTACGTCCAAGGTCGTTAAGGGGTTAAATTGCAATACCAAACACAACCTGTGAACAAATGTGGTGCTGTTTTGGGGAGTAAGGTTATTTTAATATTGGACAACCTATTTAATTTCCTTAGACCAGGATAGAGCAACTTTCCCATGATATCCCTTTACTTACACTAAAGTGAATCTGTCACTCAATTTTATTTCAGGTTTTCCCCTGAGTATTCTGTTTTTTTAAATCGGCCATACAGTTCCAGAAATATGGGCCCTTTTATTTAGTGGAAATTTGTTTGGTCTTTACCAAAAGGTGCGATGCTCACAGAGTAATAAAGCAGATCAGACTTAAGCCCCCACTCCCAGATAATCCTTTCAGCACCACCACCTTGTCAAAATCATAAAAATTTGCACTAAGCAAAAAGGCTCTGGAACTGTATGATGAATTTAAAAAAAAAAATGAGAAGGAGAAGAAGGAGCTACGGAGGTTGGAGGAATTCAGGACAAAGCTCTAAAATGCTGGGACAGCAGGACTGAGCCTTCAAATCGGGACAGTCCTGTTCAATCTGGGATGGTTGGAAGCTCTGAATCTCTTCAGCCTTCGGGCCACCCCTATAATGATGGTTAAAAAGCTCACAAATGTTTCAAAATTTGAGATCTGATCTCTGGAACCACCAATATTAAGGTGCCTCAAGTTCTCATTCTCCACGGAGCTGTTTTGTTTTATACTTTATATCACAGTCATTGGGGAGGGGGATTTACAATTTGGAAAAAAAAAATCACCAAAAACTAACATATCTTGTAGAAAATGTATCATGTGTTTTAGAGACTTTGTTTGCCTTGTCTGACAAGGGAATAAGGCTTCTTAAGAAATGGATGTGGCTTAGTGGGGAAGGACCGTGGCATTATATGTAATATTATGCGCCAATAAATATGTTGCAAATATCTATCGCAAAGCAGGAAAACTAATAGATATTGTAACATTAGCGCAGAAATCCAAGGATGATCCAAAGGTATCAAACTGTGTAAATCACTGATAATTGTGATGCATTTTAAGACTGTCTGGACGAAGTTTACTCTGTCTAACAATTGGGTAGTTTTAGTAAGGCTGGATTCACACGATGGTATGGCATCGGATGCGATATGCTAATAACCCTCGGCTCTTGCTGTGCGGCTAGCATGAGCCGTGTGTCATGCAATTGTGATCCGATCCTGCAATTGGAACACAGCTGAGGAGGAGGAGGAGAGATTAATCTCCCCATCTCCTCCACTGTCAGCTGATATGATTATCGCACTGCACTCCAGTGTCATCCGAGTGCAGTCCGATGTTTCACTCACACCTACAGACTTATATGGGAGCGATTGACATGGCTCTCGCTGACAATCACATCATGCTGCTACTTTTCTCTCATCCAGAATCTGGATGAGAAAAAAGCAGACCATCTGCTCTCCATCACTGAATAATATTGGTCCGAGTGCAATGCGAGATTTTATCGCATTACACTCGTCCGAGCCATACGCTCGTGTGAGTGTACCCTAAATCTGACAAATGTAAATGGAATCGTAGAGAACAACAAAATATGAGTGCTCATTGTTTTTGACGGTCCCATTCTAGAAAGCCTGGTCAGCTCTTTTACAAGGAACATAGAACTGATGCCCCTTTTTTTTCTAGTGGTGGATTTCTGGAGCTTAAATCCTTTCCCTATCATATTTTTTTTAAATCTCTGCCTGTATTGCCCTAACCTGTAAGACAACAACTTTAAATGGACACTATTTTTTTTCTCATACATGAGAAAAGGACCATATTTCATCAGTTTGCGGGATCTGACTTTTTTGAATTTTTCTCATGTGCCCAAAAAACCTTCCGAGCTTCTCCCACTCATAATGGTAAAAAAAGAGCATGACACATGGATGGTACCAATGTGCTGTTTTTTTTCACAGACTCATTAATTTTAATAGATGAGTTTTTGGAGCCAAGACTTGGTTAAAAAGAGACAAGCCTATGTTTTCGGGTGTTTTTTGGGCGGGAGGGACAAAAAACACAAATATGTTAAAAATCCCTTAGATTATAATGGGTACATGTTCTTTCCATAGAAAACATGGGCACAAAATGTGAAAAAATGGACATGAAAATCCCAGCAATTCCCCATTTGCCAGCCCTCTTTCGTGATGTATTTATTTTTACCATTTTTAGGTTGGGTCTCTTTACTGTAAATCTTCCTATACTCTTTATATGCAGATATGGAATATTAATGCTACACTTTTGTAAGGTGACCTATTTTTCTGTTCCTCAATGTTCTACATGTAGAAGCACAACTTAGGGAGAATATGTGATGAATAATTATTTTCTCTCTTTCATCTTTGTGATGGTATTATACAGAAGACAGTGTCCCAGTCACTCCTTATTATAGCTGGATATGCCAACAAAAAAATGCGAAGCGCGTGGGTTCTGACTGAGGTTGCAATATTTGATAACAGGAATTCTCCCAGTTGACATTTTTGTAATGGTTTCCTCATGGATCACCATAATAAAACAAGGAGAATTTTCCAATTCCCCCTTTCCCATCCTGGCACTTTGCATTGTTTAGGTACAATATACCAGTCATGTATTCACCAGTTCTCTGCCATCTCACAAAAGCAGCTATGTACATAGTTATTACTTCTGCTATAAAGATCAAGACTATAATTATGAGGTGCCGAGTAGTATTCTCTCTTGGCTCTGCAATCTGGAAAATGAGAACTATGGCTAGAACGCCATGCCAAATTTGTTTTCTAAATTCCGGGTGGCTGCAACCATTGTTTGATCTGTTTCACTATGGAGAAATATCCCAACAGGGTCACAGTATGTGTGATGTTAATGTGAATGCTGTGCAGCCAAAGGTCACCACAAAGCCCTCGCCTGAGGTTGAGGCTACAAGGCGATCCTGGGTTGCAAGATAACAATCCTCTAAGTTACATGACTAAAACCTATCTCTATTAATTGCTCTCATGGTTATTCTCCTCAATGTTTTTTTTTATTTGTATTATTAAAAACTATTAGACTACAATAATACATGTATTCCAAAAGACTTCTTCAGAAGTAGAAAACAAAAGTACAACAATATGCATTGTTGATCAAAAGATATATGGGGTATATGCAGTACAGACCAAACGTTTGGACACACCTTCTCATTCAAAGAGTTTTCTTTATTTTCAGGACTCTGAAAATTATAGATTCACATTGAAGGCATCAAAACTATGAATTAAAACATGTGGAATGAAATACTTAAAAAAGTGTGAAACAACTGAAAATATGTCTTATATTGTAGGTTCTTCAAAGTAGCCACCTTTTGCTTTCATTACTGCTTTGCACACTCTTGGCATTCTCTTGATGAGCTTCAAGAGGTAGTCACCGGAAATGGTCTTCCAACAGTCTTGAAGGAGTTTCCAGAGATGCTTAGCACTTGTTGGCCCTTTTGCCTTCACTCTGCAGTCCAGCTCATCCCAAACCATCTCGATTGGGTTCAGGTCTGGTGACTGTGGAGAACAGGTCATCTGGCGTAGCACCCCATCACTCTCCTTCTTAGTGAAATAGCCCTTACACAGCCTGGAGGTGTGTTTGGGGTCATTGTCCTGTTGAAAAATAAATGATGGTCTAAGTAAATGCAAACCGGATGGAATAGCATGCCACTACAAGATGTTGTGGTAGCCATGCTGGTTCAGTATGCCTTCAATTTTGAAATTTTGAATAAATCCCCAACAGTGTCACCAGAAAAGCACCCACACACCATCACACCTCCTCCTCCATGCTTCACAGTGGGAACCAGCCATGGAGAGTCCATCCGTTCACCTTTTCTACAAAGACACGGTGGTTGGATCCAAAGATTTCAAATTTGGACTAATCAGACCAAAGCACAGATTTCCAGTAGTCTAATGTCCATTCCTTGTGTTCTTTAGCCCAAACAAGTCTCTTCTGCTTGTGGCCTGTCCTTAGCAGTGGTTTCCTAGCAGTTATTTTACCATGGAGGCCTGCTGCACAAAGTCTCCTCTTAACAGTTGTTCTAGAGAGGAGAAGGTGTGTCCAAACTTTTGGTCTGTACTGTATATATATATATATATCTATATATATATATATATATATATATATAGATATATATATATATATATATCTATATATATATATATCAGAGCTGCTCTGGTACTCGCACCATTACATGGATTGATATTAGTAAGTCAATTAAAAGCCATGTTGTGTTGAAGAAGCATAGAAACAATATATATGTTACCAGCTTAGGACTGGCTACCGGAGGAATCTCCAGTAATACCAGGCCTGGCCGCGGTTACCTGCACTGAACTCTGGAGCTCTTTCCTGAGCTCTGGAGTGCAGCCTGGACTGAACCGTGTGCGCTGAGTGATTGATTCCCCGGCGATTGCGGTTCAGTTCATGACAACTGCAGACAGGCCAGGCTGCACTCCGGAGCTGTCAGCTGAGCTCCGGATTGCTACCCGGCCTGTCTGGAGCTGTCATGAACTGAACCGCAATCGCCGGGGAATCAATCACTCAGCACTCGTGGTTCAGTCCTGCAAACCCCGAGTTCTGTCTAGCCTGCACTCCAGAGCTCAGGTGAGAGCTCCGGAGTTGAGTGCAGGTAACCGCGGCCAGGCCTGGTATTACTGGAGATTCCTCTGGTAGCCAGTCTGATGCTGCATGTTACTGTTCTGTCATAAAACATAAAGTACAAGCTCAGAAATTAAGCTGTTTAGATGTAACAATTACAATAAAACCATAAAACCTTTTGCTGCCTACTGTAAGATTCCCACCTACATCTCCAAACTATATGTAACCTTTAACTGTCATGGGGTATGTACTGACTGAATAGGGGCCCCTAGGCTGGCCCTCAGACTCCAGACCCTGCACTGTCCCTTATCTCAAAGGTAGGCTTGATGGTAGCCAGTTTCAAGCCCCCAGCATGACCCTGACACCTGTCTGAGCTCTGATCTTACTTTGCCCACCCTGGGAGTGGGCCAGAAACCCAGTAAAGAAAACCCCACAGAAATGACACAGGCAAGGGGGAACAAAAACTCATACACACTGCACTCAAACACAAAGGAGGGACATTATGTGTACAAGGGAATAAAGTAAAGGGTAGGAAATAAACACACAACTAGGGAACTTTCACACCACACAAAAAAGCTACTATATAGATCACCATGAAATTGGATAACCACAAAGACTGGGATCGCTGAAACTATATCCAGCGACCAGCAACAGGATCCAGAACCTTATAAGGGTAAAGGCAGCTGTGGAGGGTCATTAGCAGACTGAGGTCCTAGCAACTGTTCACAAGTCTGCAGGAATTAACTCCTGCTGCACTGGAGAGCAGTGAAGCAAAACACAGCCGACGCCTGCGGCAGGCTGTGTAACTAAGAGATCCGAGGCTGCTTGTCAGACTTTGCGGTGTGAGCAGAGTGTGACACCGCCATGACACCCAGTGAATGCAAAGCCGAACACCGCATTACATTAATCTAATATATAAAGCTGAGTGTGTGTGTGTGTGTGTGTATACAGTTAGGTCCAGAAATATTTGGACAGTGACACAATTTTCGCGAGTTGGTCTCTGCATGCCACCACATTGGACTTGAAATGAAACCTCTACAACAGAATTCAAGTGCAGATTGTAACGTTTAATTTGAAGGTTTGAACAAAAATATCTGATAGAAATTATAGGAATTGTACACATTTCTTTACAAACACTCCACATTGTAGGAGGTCAAAAGTAATTGGACAAATAAACCAAACCCAAACAAAATATTTTTATTTTCAATATTTTGTTGCGAATCCTTTGGAGGCAATCACTGCCTTAAGTCTGGAACCCATGGACATCACCAAACGCTGGGTTTCCTCCTTAATGCTTTGCCAGGCCTTTACAGCCGCAGCCTTCAGGTCTTGCTTGTTTGTGGGTCTTTCCGTCTTAAGTCTGGATTTGAGCAAGTGAAATGCATGCTCAATTGGGTTAAGATCTGGTGATTGACTTGGCCATTGCAGAATGTTCCACTTTTTTGCGCTCATGAACTCCTGGGTAGCTTTGGCTGTATGCTTTGGGTCATTGTCCATCTGTACTATGAAGCACCGTCCGATCAACTTTGCGGCATTTGGCTGAATCTGGGCTGAAAGTATATCCCGGTACACTTCAGAATTCATCCGGCTACTCTTGTCTGCTGTTATGTCATCAATAAACACAAGTGACCCAGTGCCATTGAAAGCCATGCATGCCCATGCCATCACGTTGCCTCCACCATGTTTTACAGAGGATGTGGTGTGCCTTGGATCATGTGCCATTCCCTTTCTTCTCCAAACTTTTTTCTTCCCATCATTCTGGTACAGGTTGATCTTTGTCTCATCTGTCCATAGAATACTTTTCCAGAACTGAGCTGGCTTCATGAGGTGTTTTTCAGCAAATTTAACTCTGGCCTGTCTATTTTTGGAATTGATCAATGGTTTGCATCTAGATGTGAACCCTTTGTATTTACTTTCATGGAGTCTTCTCTTTACTGTTGACTTAGAGACAGATACACCTACTTCACTGAGAGTGTTCTGGACTTCAGTTGATGTTGTGAACGGGTTCTTCTTCACCAAAGAAAGTATGCGGCAATCATCCACCACTGTTGTCATCCGTGGACACCCAGGCCTTTTTGAGTTCCCAAGCTCACCAGTCAATTCCTTTTTTCTCAGAATGTACCCGACTGTTGATTTTGCTACTCCAAGCATGTCTGCTATCTCTCTGATGGATTTTTTCTTTTTTTTCAGCCTCAGGATGTTTTGCTTCACCTCAATTGAGAGTTCCTTAGACCGCATGTTGTCTGGTCACAGCAACAGCTTCCAAATGCAAAACCACACACCTGTAATCAACCCCAGACCTTTTAACTACTTCATTGATTACAGGTTAACGAGGGAGACGCCTTCAGAGTTAATTGCAGCCCTTAGAGTCCCTTGTCCAATTACTTTTGGTCCCTTGAAAAAGAGGGGGCTATGCATTACAGAGCTATGATTCCTAAACCCTTTCTCCGATTTGGATGTGAAAACTCTCATATTGCAGCTGGGAGTGTGCACTTTCAGCCCATATTATATATATAATTGTATTTCTGAACATGTTTTTGTAAACAGCTAAAATAACAAAACTTGTGTCACTGTCCAAATATTTCTGGCCCTGACTGTATATGTCCGCTAAAGGAATCCGCACCATCGCATTTACAATCACGAAAGTTTGCACAGACGCCCCATGTGACTCAGGGAACGTTATAGACTATGTTTTGACAGGAAAATTTAACCCCACGCTTTACAGTTACTCTCCAAAAACATGTCTCCATTAAACTGAATGGAGGTGGGAGCTAGAGGCTATTAATAGCAACTGTCAGTGGTTGCTATAGGAACAAAATAAACTGTTAGTATAAGAAGCTTATGTGTGAGATAATAATAACCACAATGTCAGTGGGGAGACGGATAGAGAGAGACAGAAAAAGACTGACAGACAGACAGATGGGCAAAAAGACAGATGGGCAAAGAGACAGACGGGCAAATAGACACATGTGCAAAGAGACAGACGGGCAAAAAGAAAGCCCTGGAAAGAGACAGCCCGGGAAAAGAGACAGCCCGGGAAAAGAGACAGCCCGGGCAAAGAGACAGCCCGGGCAAAGAGACAGACCTGGAAAGAGACAGACCTGGAAAGAGACAGACTGACAGACACAGAGAAAGAGAGAGACACAGAGATAGAGAGAGACAGACAGAGAGACTGACACAGAGAAACTGATACAGACTGAGACAGACACACAGAGACAGACAGAAACTCGAAGAGAGACAGTTACTGTCCCGGGCAACGCCCGGGTACTTTAGCTAGTTGGTCATATAAATGATACCTAAATTGTTAAAGACGTATGTGCCGATGAGTTCCATATGTCCCATAACTTGTCAAATTCCTGAGGGCATCCTCTATTATCCTACACTTGTGTTCTCATATGTGATTATTTTGTTTAGGCTGAGGCCACACGGGGATTACTGCGAGTCCTCGCATGACACTTGGCACACGCTCGTAGCACAGAGGGAACCGTGTGTCATGCGAGGGTCATGCGACTGTGGTGCAACCAGACCACAGATGCGAAGAGGAGGGCCAGCGCTGCAGAGGGGAAGGGAGGGATTTAGCTCCCTATCTCCTCCGTTGCCAGCTATTGCGATTCTCACATTACACTTGTGTAACGCGAGTGCAGTGCGATGTTTCTCTTGTCCCATAGACTTGAATGGGTCCGAGAGAAACAGGATCGCATTACACTCGCAGCATACTGCGACTGTGTTCTCGGTCCGATTAGGGCTGAGAAAATAATCGCTCATGGGACCTGCCCCATAGAGTAATATTGGTCCGAGTGGAATGCGATTTTTTTTATCGCATTCCACTTGCTCCGATTTTCTTGCTATGTGTGTACTAAGCCTTACTCAGCCCAGGCCCTTTACTTTGGGGAAGAATTACCCATCCATCTTGTAGCTATCAATTTTCTGAAACACACGTGTCAGAGAAAAAAATAACAAATCTTTAATCACCTTGTCCAGCCCTCCTGACTCTGCCGCTGCTGTCACTTGCTGCCGACCGCTGCTCATTATGCTCATTTAATATTCACTTCACTGAGGCAGAAGCAGCAGCAGCGGGGAGTCGGCAGGGCTGGAGAGCGAAGTTCAGCACCACGGACAGCAACGCCAGGGACAGGTGAGTTGAAAGGTCCCGTTCTCCGTGTGTTATCACGGATAACACACGGAGAACACACGCAGTGCCATAAACACGGCACACGGAGGGGAAAACGCACCTTTGACACATCCGTGAAACACGTGCGTGATTTTCACGGAAGTGTGAAGGGGGCCTAAGAAAGATTTTGGTATGATGACTCCATATTTCCTCCTCACTAGCTGAAATAAACATATTTTAGGATTTACTGGAACAGGAATGAGTATCAGGGAGGATAGGAAGGTGATTATACTTTGCAAGAAGGAGAGAATAATTGGACAAACCTAACCCATGTGCCAGAAGGTGTAGCCATGCGCAAACATGCCGAGGAGGGTGATCTACCCATTCGGTGCAACCCATATTATGATACACATCACAGATAAAGCATATGGCTGCAGCCCCCAGCCATGCGCTTATCTTGTCTTTGTATCAAAATAAGAGGGACAGCATGCAGCTTTTTAACAAAAAAAATAATAATTTACAAAACCAGCGTGTGGTCCCTTCCAATTTTGAAACCTAGAAGGGCCCTCCAGCCTAAAAATAGCTGCCTGCAGTCACCCGGAATTACTGCATCCGCTCGATGTGATAATTCTGGAAATTTGCTCGGCTCATCCCGATTGCCCTGGTGTGGTGGAAATCAAAGGAATAAGGGGTTAATGTCAGCTCACAGCTGCCAATAAGCCCTAGATTAGTAATGGGAGGCCTCTATGAGACCCCCCATTACTAATCTGTAAGTGAAAAGAAGTAAACACTTAGGGGTACTTTGCACACTACGACACCGCAAGCCGATGGATGCGATGCCGAGTGCGATAGTCCCCGCCCTCGTCGCAGCTGCGATATCTTGTGATAGCTGCCGTAGCGAAAATTATCGCTACGGCAGCTTCACATGCACTTACCTGCCCTGCGATCTCCGCCCCTCCGCTTCTATTGGACGGCTGCCGTGTGACATCGCTGTGACGCCGCACGAACCGCCCCCTTAGAAAGGAGGCGGTTTGCCGGCCACAGCGACGTCGCAGGGAAGGTAAGTCCGTGTGACTGGTGTTAACGATCTTGTGCGCCATGAGCAGCGATTTGCCCGTGATGCACAACCGACGGGGGCGGGTACGCTCGCTAGCGATATCGATACCGATATCGCTGCGTGTAAAGTGGCCTTAAGGCACAAATCTAACTTCAGTCCCCGATTGGAGTAGAACTTCTGGTGAGGCGTATCTCCCTTTCAGACACGTCAGATTCACTAAGAGGTTTGCACCTCTTAATGGATCACGAACGTCTGATTCCAGCACACCTACTCCTTATCAAGATCGGAAAAATTCCAGGCTTGATGAATCAAGACCCATGTGTTTCATTTACTTGAAGTGCAACATCAGATGAGGTCCTCCAGAGTAAAATACCTTCTTAGTAACTAATTTCCATTCCAGCCAAGAGGTTTGTATCCTGATAATTCCTTGAGAAAATGTTTAAGACTAAGCTCACACTTCCGTTCTTTTGCATCAGTCACAATCAGTTTTGTGATTGATGTGACTGATGCGCTGCAAATTGTGGTACAACTGATGGGACGGATCCGTTAGAAAAACGGATCCGTTACCTGGTAAAGAGGAGAGAGAGAGAGAGCCCCCACACCGCACACACCGGCACTACTGCCCCCATCATCATTGCGTACACCATCACTACCGCCTCCATCATCACCGCACACACACAGGCACTACCGCCCCCATCATCACCGCACACACACAGGTACTACCGCCCCCATCATCAAAGCACATACACAGGCACTACCGCCCCCATCATCACTGCACACACTGGCACTACCGCCCCCATCATCACCGCGTACACAGGCACTACCGCCCCCATCATCACCGTACATACACAGGCACTACCGCCCCCATCATCACCGCACGCACCCCCACTACCGCCCCCATCATCACCGTGTACACCGGCACTACCGCCCCCATCATCACCGCACACACACAGGCACTACCGCCCCCATCATCACCGCACGCACCCCCACTACCGCCCCCATCATCACCGTGTACATCGGCACTACCGCCCCCATCATCACCGCACACACACAGGCACTACCGCCCCCATCATCACTTTACACACACCGGCACTACCACCCCATCATCACCACGTACACCGGCACTACCGCCCCCATCATCACCGCACACACACAGGTACTACTGTCCCCATCATGACAGCACACACACTGGCACTACCTGAGTGATGTCACCGCTGACAGCGCGACTCACTTCAGTTGCTCTGTGGAGCTCACAGTGAGCGGCGGTGTTCTACAGCTGCTCCTGTCAGCTTCCAATGTAGCAGAGCTGAAAGCGTCGTGGGACTTCTTGTGGATTACATCGGACCTGGAGGGGTATTTGGGGAGTAATAAAGTGGTGAAAGAGGGTGTTTTTTGTCTTTTCTTTCAAATAAAGGATTTTTCGGCATTTGTGTTTACTTACTTTCACTACAGTTTAGTGATGGGGGGTCTCATAGACATCTGCCATCACTAAGCTAGGACCTAGTGGCAGTTATAGGCTGCCATTAACTCCTTATTACCCCGATTGCCATCGCATCAGGGCAATTCGGGATGAGCCGGGTAGCGTCCCGAGACTGTCGCATCTAATGGATGCGGAATTTCCGGGCAGCTGCTGGCTGATATTTTTACGCTGTGGGGCTCCCCATAACGTGGGGCTCCCCATCCTGAGAATACCAGCCATCAGCCGTGTTGCTTTACCTTGGCTGGTATGAAAATTGGGGGGGACCGCACGCCATTTTTTTTAAATTATTTATTTATTGTACTGCAAGATATAGACCCGCCCACCGGCGGCTGTGATTGGTTGCAGTGAGACAGCTGTCACTCAGTGTGGGGGCTCATCTAACTGCAACCAATCATAGGCGCCGGTGGGCGGGGGAAGCAGTGAATACGAGATGGAATAATGAGCGGCCGGCATCTTCAAAACCAAGAGAAGCCGCCGGAGTAGTGTGACAGCCGTGCAGCGCCGCGCCGGTGAACGGTGAGTATGAAGGGGGAGAGACCGACAGAGAGAGACCGACCAACAGAGAGAGAGAGACCGATTTCGACAGAGAGAGAGACCGACCGACAGAGAGAGAGAGAGAATTTTGTACTAACCAGAAAGGAATTTCCACTTCTGAGCATGCTCTGTTGCTAAAAATGGATCTGTCGCCAGAATCCGTTATTTAACGGATACTGACAGATTCCAGCGCCCAAAGGCTTCCATTATAACCATGATGGGTGCCAGACTGAATCCTGTGCGGTGTGTTTTTTTTGCCGCTACAAAAAAATGTTACATTCTGTGTTGCTTTCGCCCGACTGTCAGACATTTCATGACTGATGAGTCGCATAGCGGATGCAACGCAGGGCCATCAGTCACAATCCATCGTTAATACAAGTCTATGGGGAAAAACTGAAGCTCTGCAGGATTCAGTTGTTTCTCAAAACGTCGGATTGTGACTGATGCAAAACAACGGAAATTAAACTATGTTTAAATATAAAGTCTTAGATGGTAATGAGTGACTCTAGTCCTAAACCTGTCACTAATCTCCAAAGACAGAGAGACGAACGTGACATTAGCTGAGCATTTATGGACTGTGGTTATCTTTGTGTCAATCAACTCCTTTACCAACACTAACACAAATCTTGGTAATATCGTCCCTAATATTTTACCTAATGTACCTGTAATGGCGGCATAAATTTTAATACCCAGTATCTATAGTGTAGGATTTTCTTGAATGCCTGTGGTGTGCAGCGTTTTACCATGTACACAGGTTTCTTGGTCCGCACACTTATGTACTGTGCTTTGCTGCCACTTAGTGTTGTGTCAGATCTACCAGAAGATGCATCTTAACAGATTAACTCCAGGATGCTCGTGCTAAAAATCTTTCAGCCTTGGAAAAAATAAAAGCAGCAGATGTAAAAAATAACAAAACAAACTATAGTCACCTCTATTTTCCCCACCGATCCAGTGCAGAATCCACGGCAGTACGCTCGATCTCTAATTATAAGTGGCCAGTATGTGGCTGCTGTGGTCATCTGCTTGTATATAAAAATAAGGAGCATGTGCACCGGATTTCTGGAGAGACAGGTGGGAGGAGAGTTGTTATTTCTTTATTTTATCACAGCCTCTCTAAACTGGCACCACTGCCATGATCTTCTGCTCCTTTAACACTAGAAGTCTTAGAAATTTCGAGCTCCCTCCTGAAGTCCCGAAAGAGGGTCAAATGACCAAATACAATAAACTGAATAGAACGAACTAGAAACTAAATGGCTAAACTCAATGGAGAACAACAACCTCCTGTGGTGCGACAGTAATGGCCTTAATTACAGAACAAACTACGGTGATTATAGGATGTTAGCTAAAATCCTTCAGGTCATTCGACCCGTCTCTGGGTTCCAAAGGTAGAAATGTTAAATGACCCCTCTCTGGGACTTCTAGTGTTAAAGCTGAGGCCAAATTTTGATGTTTCATAGAATCTACAGTCAGTGTGCTAGAGATGTTGTGCAGACAAGTCATTATAGACGAGCTATAATCCCACCTAATTTGTCTTGATTGATGTCCCTGAGGACAGGGTAAGTCTTCTCAAAGCCAATCTTCTGGCACATCAATCATGTCACATTGGACAGGGTTGGATCACAGCCAGGTTACTTGTCTCCCAAGATCAATATATTTTTAATTGCAAAAAGGTGATTTGCATATGGCATGAGCGTTCTTCAAAGGGAATATGTCATCAGAACATGACCTATTATTTTGGAATTTTCTTTCCGCTGACCTCTTGGACTATTTTAGACTCCTACTTGTTGTTTCAGGAATTCACTTGTACATTAGCAGCAATATAAAGTATTCACTAAGACCCTATGTTTTTATTGAAGCAACTAATGAGCCTGAGCGAAGGTCCATGTGAAGGGAGGGGAGCTGTGAAATCGCATATTGTAAATAGTGGGTCCTGTGTTATCAGCTGTGTAGAGAGGTGTTATTAGTAGTGATGGGCGAGCGTACTCGGCACTGTTTATTACTCGATCGAGTACCTGAGTGCATGGGTACTCGAAGAGCTCAGTCGACTATCGCAGGTGCTCGGATGTTTCATCCGTGAAATGCCCACAATGCATAGGGTTCTTTCACTGCATGATGTGTGCAGGCGCCCCAGGGAGAGCCATTGGAAGTCTCTGAAAGGCTGTCACTGGGTGTAAAGCAACTTTTTCGGATGTAGAGTGTCAAATGAAAAAATAATAATCCGCCCAACCTCTCCCTGGAAATGCTCTGTTTATGGTTGTCTGTTTGTGGGTGAGAGCCGAACTGGCCAATTGTTGACTTCCATAATACTCGTTACTCAAGTTGAGCTCTTTCGGAGCATCTAACCTGCTGGACTCGCGTACCGAGCACCTGAGCATTTTAGTGCTCGCCCATCTCTATTTAATAGTCTTTGTAATCCTGCCTGTTATAGTAATGAGTCTGGTGAAAACTCTTCTTGGAAGGACAGAAAGTATGAGCCTAAAATAGCCACAATTGCCAGTATGAAAAATGCAATATTTCTAATTTTGTTTTTTTGTTTTTTTTTTTACAGATTGTGATATGAATAAAACAAGTGCCAACAATTAAAAAAAAATACATTTAGTTGAAAATATGATTTAAACAATGTCACTTTTCTGAGGATTCATATCCTTTAACCTTCTTTGTAACAAAATTAAGCATCTGCTTGGGCTACTAAATATTTACACCCTATTCACATGTGCAAATAAAAAACAGTGTTTTCCATCAGTGTGCCATCTATGTGCCATCCGTGTGTCATCCATATGTTATTAGTGTGCCATTCATGTGTTATCAGTGTACCATCCATGTGTCATCAGTGGGCCATACATGAGTCAGCCGTGTGCCATCCATGGGTCATTCGTATGCAATCCATGTGTCATCAGTTTGCCATCCATGTGTCATCAGTGTGCTATCCAGGTGTCATCTATGTGCCATCCACAAGTCAGTGTGCTATCCATGTGTCATCAGTGGGCCATCCATGTGTTATCAGTTTGCCATCCATGTGTCATCCATGTGCCATCCATGTGTCATCAGTGTGCTATCCATGTGTCATCAGTGTGCTATCCATGTTTCATCAGTGTGCCATCCATGTGTCATCAGTGTGCCATCCATGTGTCATCAGTGTGCCATCCATGTGTCATCAGTGTGCTATCCATGTGTCATCAATGTGCGATCCATGTGTCATCTATGTGCCATCCACGTGTCATCAGTGTGCCATCCATGTGTCATCAGTGTGCAATCCATGTGTCATCAGTGTGCCATCCATATGTCATCAGTGTGCTATCCATGTGTCATCAATGTGCCATCCATGTGTCATCAGTGTGCTATCCATGTGTCATCAGTGTGCTATCCATGTGTCATCCATGTGCCATCCATGTGTCATCAGTGTGCTATCCATGTGTCATCAGTGTGCCATCCATGTGTCATCCATGTGCCATCCATGTGTCATCAGTGTGCTATCCAGGTGTCATCAGTGTGCCATCCATGTGTCATCAGTGTGCTATCCAGGTGTCATCAGTGTGCCATCCATGTGTCATCAGTGTGCTGTCCATGTGTCATCTATGTGCCATCCACATGTCAGTGTGCTATCCATGTGTCATCAGTATGCCATCCATGTGTCATCAGTGTGCTATCCATGTTTCATCAGTGTGCCATCCATGTGTCATCAGTGTGCCATCCATGTGTCATCAGTGTGCTATCCACGTGTCATCAATGTGCGATCCATGTGTCATCTATGTGCCATCCACGTGTCATCAGTGTGCCATCCATGTGTCATCAGTGTGCAATCCATGTGTCATCAGTGTGCCATCCATGTGTCATCAGTGTGCTATCCATGTGTCATCAGTGTGCCATCCATGTGTCATTCATGTGCTATACGTGTTTTTCAGGTATGGCTAAAGAAAAAGATATTACAAAGCTTGTCCTATACGTTCACATATAAACATATAGTACATGGATGGCACATAGATGGCACATTGTTGCCATCCGTGTGCTGTATGTGTTTTTCATGGACTCGTAGACTTGTATTGGCCCTGCCGGAAAGAAAACAGACGTGAGCAGCCTCATAGGTTATAGTGAATATGTGTATATCCATGCTCAGACTGGCCCACAGGAGAACAGGAGAATCCTCGGGTGGGCCCCTTTGCCATAGTAGTACATCACTTATCCCCCAACCATGATCAGAAGTTGGCACAATACACTTGTTTCCCTATGTTCAGACAAAGGAAGCATCTCATGATTTATTTTACAAGCTACCCAGTATGTTATTATCGAGAAATATATGTAAACTTGTGAATGTAATATTTGCATGTCGTTGATCAGTGTACCCCCAGAGTTAATGTTACTGGTGGTCCCCTGCCGCCCCAGTTTGACACTGGTAGTATTCGTGAAGAAAAAAAAAACGACTACAACACATACCAGAAACATGGTCCTTAGAAAGAACTTGGGCAGAACATTATGGTACTGGTGGCCGTATTGGGGGCAACACCAGATTCCTGGTATCACTCAGCTTTTATACCCACACTGTTCAACATTAACCTCCTTTCCACTATTGAAATATTTGATATATGAGAATCATCAGCTTTTCTAATTATAATTACAGGTTCTGCAGCATTTTATCCATTACGTCCTAATTTTACCTCCTCCTTTCCCAGACACAGACATGGAACACCTTATGGCATGAGAACACAAGCGTCTTACAGGCTCAGTGCTGTATACAGCACCTCCAGCCAGACTTTTGGCTATAATATACCATAATTAATAGAAGCAGTACTAATTAAGACTTGTTTTAGCCGGCTCCTAAAATGTGTCTGCCTTTAACATGTAAATTTTGCAGCTGTGACTCATATGAAAGAGAATATTTATGTGTCTGTTGTGTTGGGTGGAGGTATCTGATGGGCTGGTGAAGCCTCCGCGCATTAGGATGGATGATGTATAACAACAAGTTATACGGCTTCATTTCAGCAATTACTGTATGTGGCTCTCATAACCATTACATATTAAGATACAAAAATGTAAAATTAAAATGTGCCTTCATGATTAATACTTAAACTGGATTTTAATGGTAACTCACTTTCAAATATTTGTTATATGTTATTCAATACTGTTAACCATTGGGGGGTTTGGGTCCTGAGAACCCAACCATATGCTCAAACCAAAAGTATATGTACAGGATCAATACAAACCGGTGCACTGGTTAGCTTGAACTCGAGCAAATGCTATCGGTGGTTTGGCTATTGTGGGTCATCTCCTAAATAATATAGAAAAATGGCTATAGCATAAGAAAAAGTCTATAATATTTTCATTATCCTTTAAGCTGTAATTTGGATAATATTGTAAAAATATTTGCTTTATGGGGGAATCAAGTTTAAAAAAGAGATGCCTACATACTTGTGAGAAGATGGCAATGTTGGGATCCAATAGTTTTTGTAGCTTATTTTCTCATATACAACTCGGACAGTTTTGCTATTAGAAATCTCATGACACTAAACATTCAACCTTCATTTCACTGACTTTTACAAATGTATGAAATGAGACAAGAAGGTTAAGATGGTCTTTAATTTAGGTTGAAGTTCAAGTTCACAGACTCTACCACTGAGATAGTTTCACAAGTTCCTGACCTATTCACAGATCAATTTTGAATAGATTTCCCTGTTTATGTCTGTCATCAACACAAAAACATCACAAAACGCTATACTTTATAGAGGATTTTATCTCAGTTTGGTCACAACTACCAATTCATCCAATGAGACTGAAAATCACTAAAGAGACGTTTACTGTCTAATCCATGGTAGCTCAGTGGTTAGCACTGTTGCTTTGCAGTGCTGCGGTCCTGGGTTCAAATGACATCTGAAAGGAGTTTCAATATTCTCTCAATTATTTTGCATCAGTTTCCTCCCATACTCCAAAGACCTACTGATAAGGAATTTAGATTGTGAATAGAGATGAGAGAACCCGAAGTTTGGTGTTCATACCAAACACAGACTTTACCAAAAAAAATGAGTTTAGATTTGGAGTTGGGGTGCTTTACACATGCAAACCACTCGTGTGAGCATCGCTGTGCTCGGGTACTCTCGGTGCTCAGCCCATGGAGCTGCTCGCAATGTTTAATCGACTCACACTGGGGGTAACAACAGTGGGATCAGGTGTAGTGTGCACCAAAAACAAAATAAAGGGAAAAACCGTGCTCACCCACCCCAAAAGTGATGGGCGGAGATCCGAACTGCCTAATTGGTGACTTCCATTGGGGTTCAGATCAAGTCCGGGTCCCAAACCGAACTTTTTCAAAAGTCCAGCTGAACCCCCCCAAACCAAACTTCCACAGGTTCGTTCATCTCTAATTGTGAACCCCAATGGAGACAGTTATGGTGTTATATAAGCAAGTAAAATTGTAGCATGTGTAAGTATGCAGTGCGTAAAAAAATAATGCTGTATCATATTAGAATATGTCATAATTTCTCCAAAGCAATATTAGACACTGCTAACACATCTTTATAATTTTTCAGATCAACTTGAGTTTGAAATGGAGGAAAAATGCAGAATTCTGGAAGCCAGATACACCGAAAAAGAACAGCTGAACCTCCAGTTGAAAAAGGATCTCTATCTCCGGGAGAATCGAGTTGCAGCTTTGAGATCTAAATTAAGAGATAAAGAAAGGCGTTTCCTGGAAGAGCTGAAGAGAAGAAGTCACAGAGTGACCATCTTAAATACTGAGCTCCATAAACAAACTGAAGCTGCAGCTTATCTGTCTTTCCAATTGCATGCCTCCAAGCAAAAACCGCAAAGCTCACAAAACAGCTACCAGATGACCTCCCGGCCGCTGGACGTCGTAGGAGTCAAGCAACCTTACCACGAGGGAAGAGTCAGACGGAGAGTACATAAGAACCAGAGTGTCTGGAGACCTGACTGTTCCTTGGGCATTGAAAAGTCAAGAGACAGTTTTCAGAGAGAGCAAATGACTAATTATGATGATTTGGAAGCTATGCCAGACCCAGCTCTATTTTTATACCCTAAAAGGTATATGCAGCCTCATCGACAGAGATCAGACTCAAAACCCCACTTTGATAAACGGGCCTCAGGCCCTACTGGTGGTGGTCTGGCAGCGGGTACTCAATGGTCGGAGAGACTTTCATCAGATAACGAGGATACGCCACCTCCTATTCCTATTGTCAAAGCAAAACTTCCAAAAAGTGAGAGAGGAAAGAGGAAGGCATTGGCCCGACAAGACTCACGAGATTCGGAATAAAGCAGTACATATATATTTTATTTGAAGAATATGCAGCAGAATCTTATAGGCCATAAACTGGCTGACGGAGAGAAAAAGCGGGTACTTCAGTAATACATACGTCCACTGAACATATCTGTTTGTTATTGTCTTCCTGTGTCCCAATGCCTAACGAAAGAGGGTCTGCTGTGTATACCGGACAGCACATCTCCTGCAATGCCCTTCTTTTAATAGGTCTTGTGACCTTATTTTTGTTATAATTCTATTTTTATATCATTCATCTCAGTTCTGAAGGGATTCGTTAATTATAACCTAAACAACAATAACCATCAATTTACAATTCCTACAAATTCTTAACCTCGCAAAAGAAACACTATGCACTACTCTGAGGATGTCTTTATTTTTTTCCCAGTACAGTATTTGTCTATCCTTAAGACTCACATACAGCCGGTCTCTTTGCTGCTTGGCCTTGCTATCTACCATAGGAGACAATTGTTTCATTGACCCCTGGTTCAGGATAATCTAAGTTATTTTATTTATTTATTTATTTTCAAATTCAAAAAAGTTTAAATTTCCAAATTTTTATTAGATCGGATGTCAATACTAAATCATATTACATGCTCAAGGAATTCAGGAATCGGGTGAATGAACTGCAGTATGACTTTTCTACAAGGAGAAAGATGCTCTATTTATTTTTACATTGTCCGAAACTGTATATTAACCTTCCGGTTTGCACAACTAAACATGAATGAGCTGGTTTCTCAATAGCTGATTTGCATCAATCGCATTTTTCTAGTTGATACCAAAGTAATAATTCCATGAAAACTAGCCGAAGTATTTCCTATAGAGCCGTATGCCACGTAGACAGTATTATTGTGCTTAGAATTACGTGATTGCATCATTGATGGCAAGAAGACACTTTTACTTATTCATCATCTAATCTCTATAAAAATAATTACCTTGCTCCATCCTTGCATTTCAATCTTCATTAAATTTTCATCCAGTCCTTGCTTTTTTACCTTACGTAAATCCTAAAGTAAATGCCCAACATGCACATGATAAGACAAGGCCGGTCTCATTCATCGATTTATCCTCAGGCAATGTGGAAGCATTAAGAGATTACATTTAGAATTGCTTTGGGAATATGTGATTTATTTTTATTTTTTTATGTCTGTGCAACTTGCATGTATATAAATCAAAGAAAAGTTTTGCATTTGAAATACTTGACACTTTAGATTTTGCTTTGTTTTTACCTTTGACAAGTTTTTAACAAAGAATTGCTGGAACATCCCTTTGCTCAGAATTATGGAGACTCATTTTTTACCTGCGAAGGTCAACAAAAATGTACCCATCCCCAGTGTACATATCTGCATTTCAATAGATAACCTTGTCTTGTGATAGGCATGACCCTGATCCTCATTTCTGGTTCCGGCTCTTTAGACAACAACATTGAAGCCCCACCATCAGATATTGGACATAGGACAGGAATGGCAGCAGACAAGAGGGACTGTCAATTGGGATTGGGCCAACAGAGATTTCCTCTTCTGTTGAGATCACCATTCACACAGTGAGATTAATTTAGTACAATAACAGGTGGGTTATACATTATATATGGGTGTCACAGCCAATGGCAATAAGCTCACATCCTTGTCCTTCATGTACAACCACCATAGACATTTCACTGTGCTCATTCATCTAATCATTAATCATAAATCTGTAACCTTGTGTGGTAGACTCTTACAACAATACAGTTAATAGTTCACATTATAGTTCTGCTCTATGAGATCCAAAACAGTTGCTTGATGCAATTGTCTTTATACCGTCACATGCGCTTTCATATTTTGACGATACAATGTATAGTACCTACTATATTTAGGCTTAACTACGATAAAAATGGCTTAACGTGTAGCTCAATTGGCCCCATTGCAGAATCTCTATCAGGACCCCCAATAATCACAGGTCTTTAGTAGTATTGGTCTCACCATATGGGCCAAAAGGACCTTTTGGGCCGCTCTAAGCTTCAGTATCCAACTCCTACAACTATTATAGTTACATCTTTATTAACAGATCATATTATTTCATAATATATATATATATCTATATTGTGAGGTAGCAGCGTTGCTTGGGCAAAAACGTGAGGCAGTGAGGCAGCAGCGTGTTCACGCCAACAGTCTATTTATTGTTGCAGCATAAATAGATCCAATTTCCCACTGTCAAAGTCTCTTCCGGATCACAGCCGGTGCATATAGACAAATTCTTTGCATCAAAATGTCTTGTTACCTTAGGACCTTGTTAACCGCAGGGATCTGTGTAAGGTTCTCCTAGGCTCACACTCTTGGCCTGTGTTCACTCTACACAGAGCCAGCCCAGCTCACATGGCATGTGTTAGCTTCACCAAGCCTGGCTCTCAACTGAGACACACCCTGCTGTGCTCTGCATGATTTAAACGAAATTGCCGGACATGAGGATTGCTACAAAACCTGGACTGGGAGGAGGGATCTGTCTCCCTGTTACCCTTTGTGCTATACTCCCAGTAATAGCTATAGCAAACTCAGAGGGTTTCCAGACACATTCTGGGGGACACATAGCGGTCTTCAAATATTACCCCTGTCACTGCCTCACAATATATATATATATATATATATATATATATATATATATATATACATATATATATACATATATATAATGTAACATTGTACTATATATATATATTACAATAAATATTGTATATATATATTACAATATTACAATATTTACAATATTACAATTTTACTTTCATGTAAATTGTTATAGAAACTTTATACAAAAATGTTTTAGAATGTGAATATTTCAGTTATGTACATGAAGATGTGAACAGCTCACCGGACTGTTGACTGAGGGTACGGTGCCCGGAAGCCTGACCGGCAGTCAGGTAGAACTTGAGAACAAAGTAAAGGAAAATCCAGCATCCGCATATAAAATTAAAACATGGCTTTATTGAAAAAATTAAAAACTAGGAAAAACCATGTCAATATTCCAAATAGACTAGATAGTCCGACTACGCGTTTCGAACAGTTAACCTATTCTTAATCATGACAAATCATGATTAAGAACAGGTTAACTGTTCGAAACGCGTAGATGGACTATCTAGTCTACTTGGAATATTGTCATGTTTTTTCTAGTTTTTAATTTTTTTCAATAAAGCCATGTTTTAATTTTATATGCGGATGCTGGATTTTCCTTTTACTTTGTTCCCATAGAAAGTATGTGTTTAAAATGGTAAGATGTACAATTTACATGTATGCTTTACAGTGTACCCCTATTGCTGGCCATTATGTGACTTGAATCCTGTAATTTCTATTAGTTTTCCCCTCTGCAGGCTCTGTCTCTAGTTTTCAGTTATCTCTGAGCTAGTGGTTAGGAACAAATACATGTCTATCTGAGATGGTTTAGTGAATCCTGCATTGAGTAGGGGGTTGAACTAGATGACCCTGGAGGAGGTCCCTTCTAACTCTAACATTCTATGATTCTATCAGTAGCTTGGATATATCCCATACACAGTAGACAGAGACATCAGGGAATCGCACACTTCTTTCTTTCTCTGTTTAGGACATGTGGAAAATTAGCACATTATACCACATTTTTGAGTGATTTTTGAGCGGTGTAGCTGTGAATCCAGCTCTGAGATAATATATATTGCTCACTAACTGCCATATGGCTTGATTTTCTCAAACTGCTCCTCACTTTTCCTCCCCTCTTTGTAAATTATAGGTGGTGTTAGCTGACATTTCTGGTGATGACAGTCCATGATTCTTTGATTAAGTGAGCTCTATTCTCTGTGAATGCTGATGCAGAGACAAAATGGGGGCTAGCTTAAGTATTGCAATGAGCCAGTAAGCCAACCCCATCATACACAGCACCGAAACACTGCCCTATGTTAAGCACAAGCTAGGGACCCGGTCTGACAATGAAGATTGGGACATTTTTATTCATTGACATATATAATAAGTTAGATACTTTGCTATTGTAAAACACATTTATTTTTTTAAATGGACAACCACTTTAACTTTTGTTTGCCTGTGTGTTTTATCAGAAAAACTGAGGCTATAGGGTGCATTACATGCTGCGACATTGCTAACTATATATCGTCGGGGTCACTGTGTTTGTGACGCATATCCGGCGTCGTTAGCGACATCACAGCGTGTGACAGCTAGGAGCGACGATCAACGATCGCAAAAACGGCAAAAATCATTGATCGTTGACACGTCGCTCCTAATCTAATGTCGTTGGTGTTTCATTCCGCAGGTTGTTCATTGTTCCTGCGGCACCACACATCGCTGTGTGTGACACCGTAGGAACGACGATCAGCCTACCTGCGTCCATCGGAAAGAAGGAAGGAAGGAGGTGGGCGGCATGTCCCGGCCTCTCATCTCCTCCCCTCCTCTTCTATTGGTCGGCCGTTTTGTGATGCCGCTGTGACGTCGCTGTGACGCCAAACACACCCCTCTCTTGTAGGAGGGATTGTTCGGCGGTCACAGTGACGTCGCTGAACAGGTATGTGAGTGTGACGCTGCCGTAGCGATATTGTTCGCTACGGCAGCAATCACCACATGTCGCACGAACGGTGGGGGCGGGTGCTATCGCTCGCAACATCGCTAGCAATCGCTAGCGATGTCGCAGCGTGTAAAGCACCCTTAACTGTCACACTGAAATATTAAAAAATGAATCAGCACATAATGTAGGATCTAACCAACTGATCGAGGATTCCTACTCTTCTGTTTTTAAGCCATCCTTATATGTTCTCAGAGATATCTGTCTCTTACAGTAGATGTATAATTACAAAATAATTCTCAAAGAACTGTAATGAAAAAACATATCTATGTCATCTGTAACCAAGAAAACCTGTATTTCTCCATAATGATTATCCAACATTAAATGTTTAAGATGCTGTAAGAAATTTAGTAGTCAAGTAAGCTAACATCTAGGAGACATTTGCTTAAAGGGAATCTGTTAGCAGGTTTTTGTTACCCCATCTGAGTGCAGCATGATGTAGCCAAATAGACCCCGATTCCAACGATGTGTCACTTAGTTTACTGGGTACAGCAATTCTGACACAAAGTTTTTGATTTAGCAATGCAGCAGAGCTGAGAAAGCGGCCCACACCAGGGTCTCTATGTAAAATATCTATAGACAGTGAGCTGCTAATCACAGAAGGGGGGTGTTGCACTAGATGACCTCTAGCTTACTTAGGGGTGCTTCACACACAGCGAGATCGCTACCGAAATCGCTGCTACGTCACGGTTTTGGTGACACAACAGTGACCTCATTAGCGATCTCGCTGTGTGTGACACTGAGCAGCGATCTGGCCCCTGCTGTGAGATCGCTGCTCATTACACACAGCCCTTGTTCGTTTTCTTCAAAGGCGCTCTCCCGCTGTGACGCACAGGTCGCTGTGTGTGACAGCGAGAGAGCGACGAAATGAAGCGAGCAGGGAGTAGGAGCCGGCATCTGGCAGCTGCGGTAAGCTGTAACCAGGGTAAACATCGGGTAACCAAGGGAAGCCCTTTCCCTGGTTACCCGATATTTACCTTCATTACCAGCCTCCACCGCTCTCGCTGCCAGTGCCGGCTCCCTGTTCTCTGCACATGTAGCTGCAGTACACATCGGGTTAATTAACCCGATGTGTTTTGTAGCTAGGAGAGCAATGAGCCAGCGCTAAGCAGTGTGCGCACTCCCTGTTCTCTGCACATGTAGCTGCAGTACACATCGGGTTAATTAACCCGATTTGTACTGTAGCTAGGAGAGCAAGGAGCCAGCGCTAAGCAGTGTGCGCGGCTCCCTGCTCTCTGCACATGTCGCTGCAGTACACATCGGGTTAATTAACCCGATGTGTTTTGTAGCTAGGAGAGCAATGAGCCAGCGCTAAGCAGTGTGCGCACTCCCTGCTCTCTGCACATGTAGCGACGTTATGATCGCTGCTGCGTCGCTGTGTTTGACAGCTAAGCAGCGATCATAACAGCGACTTACAAGGTCGCTGTTACGTCACAGAAAATGGTGACGTAACAGCGACGTCCTTGTCGCTGTCGCTATGTGTGAACCCAGCCTTAGTCCGACAATGGTAATCTCCTGAAGCTAAAACAAACATAGCAGGTAAAAAACAGCAGGGACCTTGATAAGAAAGGCATCACTAAAATCTGTGTTTTGACCTGTACAGCATGCTGTCTTCAGATTAAATAGCAAAAACTTGCTGACAGACTTCCTTTAAGTCTAGCATTTTTATAAATCATTGGAATAAAATGCATCAAATGTAGTAAGACATATAGTCATCTTAATAAATGTGTTGTATCTTTTGCATGCCTAAGCTGCCGAAGAACAAATTTATGTCAGCTATGGGCTTTTGTAAATTTGTGATATTTACATCAGTTTCTGGTGAAAATTAAAGTAAAAATGTCAGGCTGCAGTAGGCCATACCCCTCCACTAAGACAAATTTGTAAAAATAAATTTCCACCAGAATTCTGTTGCAAATTGTTTAATAAATTCCAATTTAGGGTCATAACAAATTGTATAAACTGTATTTTTTAACTGGCTAGAATATTAAACTAAAAGGTATATGCCCAAATAACTGTACAGATGATACTTAAAGAGTAATTAAACTTTTTTAAATTATCTATCAGTCTTTCTATTATTCTCTTTTCCCATATTTTGCTTCCCCCCCATATTTTATGTATAAAGGGCTGTTTTGACTACCTTGTTCATGCACTTAGGGGTACTTTGCACGTTGCAACATCGCTACTGCGATATCGTCGGGGTCAAATCGAAAGTGACGCACATCCGGCGCCAGTAACGACGTCGCAACGTGTAAAGCCTAGATGCACCGATAAATGATCGCAAAACCGTCGTAAATCAGTGATCTGTGTAGTCTCGGTCATTTTCATAATTTCGCTGCAGCGACAGGTACGATGTTGTTCCTCGTTCCTGCGGCAGCACACATCGCTGTGTATGAAGCCGCAGGAGCGAGGAACATCTCCTTACTTTCCTCCACCGGCTATGCGGAAGGAAGGAGGTGGGCGGGATGTTTACGTCCCACTCATCTCCGCCCCTCTGCTTCTATTGGCTGCCTGCCGTGTGACGTCGATGTGACGTTGCACGACCCGCCCCCTTAAGAAGGAGGCGGGTCGCCGGCCAGAGCGACGTTGCAGGGTAGGTAAGTGCGTGTGAAGCTGCTGTAGCGATAATGTTCACTACGGCAGCTATCAGAAGAGATCGCATCTGCGACGGGGGCGGGGACTATCGCGCTCGGCATTGCTACAATCGGCTTGCGATGTTATAGTGTGCAAAGTATCCCTTAGAGTAGCTCATTAAACTGCTGTTCTAGCAAATATCTTTGCTCCAGTGTGAGCTTCTCTGCACCCCTTCCTGTGTTCAGACGGTGTTTGTAAACACAGAGAGGGTTTGTAGAGCCTGAGCATAGGAAAGGTGAGCAGAGAAGCTCACACAGGAGTACAAATATTTGCTTTACCTGCAGTTCAAATCAGCTTCTCCAAATGTATGAACAAGGCAGGTAAAACAGTCATTTCGGCATACAATTTGAGGGAAAACAAAGCAAAATAAGGCAATGGCGTGTATTACAAAGATTCATAGCTTTACAAAGACTGAAAAATAATTACATTAAGAGAAAAAGTTTAGTTACTTTTTAAAAGGTAATGAAAAATATCGTTAAGTATTTGTATGACAGTATGCAAAGTGGATAATAAGTTAAGCCCTTGACAGGCAGGTAAAACATTTACAGCTAGATTTGGATCACACTTGGATACTTTGAATAGATTTTTTTATACCTAAGGCAAATGAGGTATACCATGTAAATAAACATTCAGGAAATCTATATACTTGGTTCTCTAAGACCGTGCTATGAGTGCTTCCATGTAATGTGTAACAACTTGTGTGATATTACAATACCACAGGAAATTTCACTAATAATCCCTGAAACTAATAAGATTTAAGCAATCATTTCCTATATCTGTCAACTATCTCCAAAGGTTATATTCCCCTTTGAGGGGGGTGCATTAGTGAAAAAATACTGTGCTATGTGTTACGGGAGGAATTCCATTAATATGTCCAAGTGGCGTGGAACTTCTTGGCATCCAGATTTGGGTGAAAATTTTTGTTATAGAGTTTAGAAAATAAAGGGATGTCACAAATTTTGTGATTTTGGAAAAAAAATGGGTGTTATTATACGTAAAAAATACGATTGCAAGGTGCAATAATAAAACAGGTGTTAACAGACAGGAAATAGAAATTAAAAAAACTAGCAAAAATGTTTCATGCGTCAGTTTTATGTCTTGTATGTAGACAAGTCATGCAGTTACCACTCATCTATAGCTATGAAATTAAAAAGAATTTAAAAAGTAGCCATTTTCATGATTCTAGAACTCTAAAAGATAACATAACTCTGCTCGCAGTAGCTGCTTCCTACAAAATGATGAAACTCAGGACTTCTACAGGACTGGTGAGAGGATTTACAGCTTATGGTGGGATTAGGACAGTTTGACCTTTTTATGATCACTTTAGTGGAAGAGAAAGAAACACAATTATTGTTATCAATATACAAGCAATAAATGGGGTAAAGCCATGTAAGAAATGAAAAAGCCATTACGCTTTATAAATAATAATAATAATAATAACATAGTTACATAGTTAAATAGGTTGAAAAAAGACCTAAGTCCATCTAGTTCAACCACCCTCCACCAGTTCTACATTTTGTCCCTACGTCACTTATAACCAACAATGTTGTGTGTAGTGAGGAAATCATCCAGCCCTTTTTTAAAAGCTGTTATAGTGTCGGCCATTACTATCTCTTGTGGTCGGCATTCCACAGTCTGACTGCTCTAACTGTAAAGAACCCTTTCCTGTTTAGCTGCCGGAATCGCTTTTCTTCCATTCGCAGTGAGTGCCCCCTGGTCCTTAGTACTGTTTTTGGAAGGAATAAGTCATGTGCCAGTCCTTTATATTGACCACACATGTATTTATACATATAAATGACATCTCTTAATTTTGCTTTCATAAATCATTCTAGTAATGCTTCATATTACAGTTTCTTTGCAGTATGTGCTCAAAGACTAAGTTTCATCAAGACAGCTCCATTTTACATTGAAGCCGACCGACCAGACATAAAATATAGTTCAAAAAATGCCTGCTATTCTGATGAATGGTCAACCAGAAAAAACATGGCCAGATATGTTAGAGTGAAAGATGCCATTTTTGATAGTAATTATTTATATTGGATAATAAAAGCAGGAGTCTGAGCATGAAACACTAGTCAATCGCGGAAAGGGTTATCTTCATGATGTCGTCATTAGAGATTTGTGATCCTCATGGCAATCTATCCATTTCATGAAAATGTAACCTTGAGTATGGATTCTAGCTGGAACCCTGGCTTCAGAGAAAGGCCACCAAGTCTAGATGAAACAATATTACCATCTGGAAATCATACAAAAATTAGTCGCCAAACCCAATTTACTTCCAGCTCATTGGCTAATCCAGCCAATTTAGTTTGCATTCGCTGTATGATCGACACAAACTTGAGATTCTCATCCAAATTCACTCAATTTAACTGAATCTGTAAATATCTCATGTATTTTGTCTGCCCACGGCATTCATTGAGTTAATAAAACTGGCCATACGCATCATCTGGAATGTGAGCGATCATTTATACAGTGGATTGTTTATACTAAAGATCTGACCATAAAGATGGCAGACTACACAGGTAGATCAGGGAGGTCATTTGAAGTAAGTAAAGCAATAGAGTGGGCTTAACGTAATGTGACAAATGATTGGCCGAATTATGCTGATCTTACCATACACACTTGAGCACAAGTATTGGGCAATTTGTATTTTTAATGATTTATTATTGCTCAACAACAGTACTGTCGGACAATCCAAAAGGTTAAGAAACCTGAATATTGAAGAAAGTAAAAGTGATGTTTGGTTTTGTCTCTCTTAAGATACTATCGATGTGCGCAGAATTATTGGTCAACTATTAGCGTGCAGAATTATTATGCAACTAAATGAAAACCGTAATTTTCCCATCTCAATTGCTTATTTTCATCTGTTAAAGTCAGAATAATAATTTACCAACTCAAATGAACATAACTACATTTCTGACATTTTAAAAAAATATATAGCTGCCCTTCTTTTCAATATCAGTCATAAGTCTGCCATCCACAGTGTCCGTCAGTTTCTTAATCTATTGATGATCAACTTTTTGGACAGCACCAACCACAGCCTCCCAGACACTGATCAGAGAAGTGACTGTTTTCCTTCACTATATTCTCTCATTTAAGAAGAGACCACAAGTTCCCAATAGGTTTTAGGTCAGGTGAGGAAGATGTAGTGTCATTATTCTTTCATCTTTAAGGCCTTTACAGGCAGCCAAGCAGTGGAGACTTTGATGCATGTGATGGAGCATTGTCCTGCAAAAAAATTGTGGTTTTCTTGAAAGATGTAGACTTTTTCCAGTATAAAAAAAACTGTCAGTAGGTTTGGGAGTTGATTTTGAGTTCATCTTCACACTGAAAAGGTTCAACTAGCTGTTCTTTAATGATACCAGCCCTAAGCAGTGCCTCACCTCCACCTTGCTGGCATCTGAGTCCAGCTGGAGGTGTGTGACCATTACTGATAGAGCCACGACCCAATACTCTGGCCCCTCTAGAGTCACTTTCTTCTCATCAGTCCATGAAACCCTTGAAGAATCTGTCTTCAGAAATTTCTTTACTGAGTCTTAAAGTTTTAACTTTTGTGCCTTGCTCAGTGATGGTCGGTTTCAGCCTTCCTTATCTTGACCATGTCTCTGAGCACTGAACACCTTTTACTTCTGAGCCCTCCAGGTAGGTTGTAGTTGTGGAAGATGACAGCACTGGAGAATAATGGGTTCCTGGTCACTTAACCCTAGAACGCTTACCTGGCCTGGCCTGGCCTGACGCCGGCCTGCTAGGTTACTTGTTTTCTATTGTACATTTCTATGGTGTGCGTTCTAGGGTTAACATTTGATACTTGTCAAATTTTAGTAGCTATTGTGTGTCTTGTTTTTCTTAAAACGTTTTGTTGTGACTTTTTGTTGACTATTTGCAACAAAACTTTAGCTGGGTTCTATGATTATGCTCCAATATCCTAGCAATTTCCAGAATACTGCATCCCACTGTAAGATGTTTAACAAGTTATAACTTTTCAGAGTTCCTGAAATCTCTTTTTGGCCCATTTTGACTGAGGAAAACAAGTTGCTTAATAATTCTGCACACTTTGATAAAGGGTCTTAATATCCTTAGGCCGCACTGTCCCTCATTACACAAATACACATAACTTGACCTGCTTCATCCAATAAGTTTTCAAGTTTCTACCACTTGGAATTGGAAAGTATGCTCATAAATATCTGGTCAAAATACCCAATTGACTATTAAATGTGCACATGGGGTACTTATAGCTGAAAAAAAACCCTAAGGGAACCTATTTTTTGGAGATGGGAGTATGTCATTGGCCATCGCGAACGATGGATAGTTTGTATATAATTTGTAAGTAATCTTTTAGCTGAGATTATCAACATTGACCATTTCCTATTGATGGTTTTTGAGTTTATGGGCAATTTAACACATATGCGTATATCTCATTTACCACTGAATATGTAATAGTCATTGATCAAAATATTGAACCTTCTTTGAACATCTGTCAGAGGCCAAGAGACTAAAAAACTGTTTCAAAACCTATTAGGGAAAAAGGAAAATCTTGTATTCGATAACTTCAGACAATGTCCATATCGAGTATAGTCAATATAGTGTTTGTGGCTGCTAATTACAAGAATTTTTATGCAATTTGTGGCAACTCAGTAATCGTCATTCTAGTTGATCAGGTACTTTACAATTTCATTCTTTTCAATATTCTTACTTTTTTTTTAAGACGTTCTGGCTGTCCATTTTCTTGTTAAACATTTATACTGATGTAATGACATCAATCTGTCTGGGCTTTCTGCCAGGATACGGCTATTCCAGCTCAATCGAAAATAAAATCCACTTTAGAAGAAAATTTAGCACATTAACACAATAGTCTAATTTGTTTGTTTTCTAAAAAAAAAACCAAAAAAAACACCTTAATTTAGAAAGATATCACTGAGTACTTATAGTAAATACAGTATATACTGACTTCTAGTGCATTATTACAAGCACTAATTGTTGTCTCCATATTGCCCAGTACTCAGGTGCACATCTCTGAGCGATCCGCTCTCGCCGTACCTTTGGATCAGTCATTGAAAATGTATTCTCTACAACATATAGGGTTTGAGAAACATGTATAGATTTTGTTACTGTGTACTAAAATAGGAATATGTGCAGGACGACAAAAGATACAGAAAGAGAAAAGTTTCATTATATGGCCCAACCTACTCCGTGTATATCCATATATACATATGATGTGCATACAATATACATATGACTTGGCCTTGGATCATAAACAGGTTATTTGGGACTCATGTTTTTACACAGGAGCTTAAAGGGAAGGTGTCATTAAAAAAAATTCAATAATTGAAAAAAATGTAAATATTAATGTTTTCAATTTAAAAAAAAATATTATCATTTGTTTTAAATGGAGTAAATTATGAAAAATAATTTAAAAAGGTTTGATATTTTTTTGCTATTAAACACAAGGGGAGTAGCTGCAGAAATTTGCCAGGAAAACCTAGTGCGGAGCTATTTTGTTGGTGACTGCAAAGTGATACTGACAAGTAGACAGTGTCCCTGAGGATTTCTGGCAGCACTGATTCTGTTATTTGATGCTGCTTGCTATATCATACACTTAGGCGGGCTTTGCACGTTGCGACATCGCAAGCCGATGCTGCGATGTCGCACGCGATAGTCCCCGCCCCCGTCGCAGGTACGATATCGTGTGATAGCTGGCGTAGCAAAAATTATCGCTACGCCAGCTTCACATGCACTCACCTGCCCTGCGACCGTCGCTCTGGCCGGTGACCCGCCTCCTTCCTAAGGGGGCGGGTCGTGCGGCGTCATAGCGACGGCAGGCGGCCAATAGCGGCGGAGGGTGGAGATGAGCAGGATGTAAACATCCCGCCCACCTCCGTCCTTCCACATAGCCGCCGGTGGCAGGTAAGGAGATGTTCCTTGCTCCTGCGGCTTCATACACAGCGATGTGTGCTGCCGCAGGAGTGAGGAACAACATCGTACCTGTCGCGGCACCGGCATTATGGAAATGTCGGAGGCTGCAACGATGATACGATAACGACGCTTTTGCGCTCGTTCATCGTATCATCTAGGATTTACACACTACGACATCGCAAGTGGCGCCGGATGTGCGTCACTTTTGATTTGACTCCACCGACATCGCACCTGCGATGTCGTAGTGTGCAAAGCTGCCCTTAGAGTAATACACTCTGGAGTTAGATAGAGGGCTCAGTGTTGTGTATCACATGATGGGGTTAGATATTGGGCTCAGCTGAGTGTATCACACAGGATGAGATTAGATACCAAATATCTATGGAATGGAATATGTAGTCCCGATTCGACAACTTCTATTTGAACAGTAGTGTAATGTGTGACCCCTGCTCTGTCTACTTCTATGGGAGCAGTGGTGTAATGTGTGACTCTGCTACTTCCAGTACATTACCACACCTAGAGAAGGAGGAAGGTCACACTTTATGCTACTGCTCCCATAGAAGTGGATGGAACAGGGTCATACATTACACTACTGTTCCCATAGAAGTGGATAGAACAGGGTCACAAATTACACTACTGCTTCCATAGAAATGAATTGAGTAGGGTCACGCATTACACTACTGCTCCCATAGAAATGGATTGAGTAGGGTCACGCATTACACTACTGCTCCCATAGAAATGGATTGAGTAGGGTCACACATTATGCTACTGTTCCCAAAGAAGTGGATGGGGCAGTGTAACACATTACACTACTACTCTCTTAGAAATCTGTGACCCTGCTCTGTCCACTTCTATGGGAGCAGTGGTGTAATATTTAATGGGAAGGTAGCTGCCCAACACAGAACCCTGCCAGCACAGAGGGGTCCTAGACCACTCCTGCCAGCAATTATGCGGCTTCTGCTACCGAAACGTCAACGGAAAAGCAGCTTCTCTCCCCACTCTACTCTGTGACAGGGCGTAACTGCACATGTCACCTTGATTGAAAGCCAGTTCCCTGTTGCCTAACTGTGGAGAGATAGCTGTCAGTTAACGTGATGTCAGCAGCTATGCAACATCAACAGAGCAGCCCAGAAGAAGAAAAGCTGCGCTGTTGAGGTGAAGCGCCAGAATCGCCACCGACACCTGGTAGAACAGGGAGGTAGTTATCAACTACCTGTATGTTATTTCATTGGCCCATAGTAAAAATAGTCCCAGACAACCCCTTTAACTACATTCACTGCAGTAATGCATATCTTCATCTTGTTATTTTCATTAGTTTTACATGTCCTTGGAGAGCAATAAAAGGATGTGACGCCTATCTTATTGGTGCCCTGATCTGATTGTAAATTCTATATTTTATTTATCTTACATAGTGACCGTATCCCATTATATGTATTTAATGCAATGTGCTGCTAGTGCAAAACCTGAAATATATCATATCAGTAGATGGTCTCTAAGAGTTTATTGCAATAGATAATTTGACTCAGCTGAATTTCTTTGTTGCTGCGCATCATGAGAAAGTGCAGATCAATGGGATTAAAGCGTATTCATGTTCCCTTCACAAATATCAATACATTTGGGTTTTAATGTTTTTGATTCTTGTCTTTATTTTTTAAGACTGTATTATGTTTATATTAAGAGTTAGAATTTTTTGCCAATTATTTTGATTAAAGAGCAAAAAGAAAAATTAACAATGATTTTTTTTGTCCACATTCCTAGTTGATGGCCCACAGAAGGTTCAGAGCAGTATTACCTCCTAGCGGACTGGTAAGCTCTACCCAAAGCACAGGTGATAAAAAAAAAAATGAAGACTATCTTAAGGCAAGATAGGAGATATTTTTTAACATATTTTATCATTTTTAACATATCCTTTGGATACACCAAGTTCCGGTAGATGGGAACTGATGGGCAACCATTTAGTATCCACTAGTGATGAGCAAGCACTACCAGGCTTGGGAGCTTGGTACTAGGGATAGGCGAGCACAACCATACTCAGGAGCTTGGTACTAGTGATACACTAGCACTATCAGGCTTGGGTGCTCTGTACACGTAACAAGCAGTTGGACGCTTGGATAGGCTCGACTCATGGGCTGAGTATAATGGAAGTCAACGGGGAACTTGAGCTTTCTTCCGGAAGATCTTCTGAAAAAAATGCTTGAGTCTCCTATTGACTTTCATTATACTCGGTACTCAAGTCGAGCCTGTCTGAGTGTCCAACTGCTCATCACGAGTATCGGGCACCCAAGCATGGTAGTGCTCGCTCATCACTATCCTCCATGAAAAGGTGATAAATCGAAGTAACACTTTTATTGTACTAAGGCTATTATGTTGTGGGGATCAGCCATCAGTTCTCACTAACTTATGGAGTGCCCTAGTAATATATTATTAAAGAGTACCGTCATTTTCACAAAAAAATTATTATAGTTTAGGACAATCATTTTTCTATATTATTCTATTAGCCATTTTTGCTTATAACCTACAGCACGGACCTGCAGCAGGAGAAGCAGGTCCATTTGCAGATTTCTATCCTACCATAAATAGTAGGGTTTTTAACCCAAAGAGCGGAATTAATTTGGTACGGACCCAACAAAAAGAGGTTGCCTTGCCGTTAGCTGTTAGGCTCACATAAACCTGGCCATTTTTGTATGCTAAGAATCTCAATTTTTACATGTTTTTCAAAGCAGTAATGCATGTCTATATTCCCATATTCATTGTTCCACATATATTAGCAGTGCAGAGTGCTACTGTCGCCTTTTTGTTACTATGTTTCATGTTCAATTTGCACCTGTTCACATTAGAAAGGTAGGGTGTGCCATCAGTCTATTTCTTAGATTACAGCAGCAGGAGAATGACACTGCTTCATTTCGTGTGGTCCACTGCACAGTGCGGTCCGTGCTGCGGGCAATTAGCAAATATAGGTAATAGAGGGATTTAGAAAAATGATTCTATTGCAGAGTCCTGCGCTATAATAGGATTCTTGTGAAAGTGGAGGTATGCTTTAATCTCTTTATTGAATATATGCTAACTGGTTTCATGTACAATACTGAATGGATTTGCTCATTAAGGTTTTTAAAGTACAATACAAGCAGAGTTAGGTTTTACAAAGATTACTATTGCCATTTATGTCATAGGATGGCTAAAAATGTTTATTTTTTGTTATTAATATAACATGGAGCAAACTGTTAAATATGCCCCTGAATGTTTATCACTGCTATATATGTATTGAAGATGTCTTGAGTGCCTTAGTGCTTGTTGGAAGTGCAGATGCTGTACATAGCTAGCAATCCTACATAGAAACCAACAACCGGTGTCGTCTGCTGCTCACATGCGCTATATGTAATCCTGAGGAATCTCACACTCATTCTCACCACTGAATGGACTGGAACTGTTATCAAGATCTACTCATTATTGTATATGGATATGTACATTTCAGTAAATATATATTGTTAGTAGATGGACTTTTTTTTAGAATATGTGCTTTGCGCCTTTTGCTATTTTTCAGCTAAATAAACATCCGCCTTGATATTATTGAATGACTGTTTATGCTTCTATACCTTTGATGTGTTACATAAATTACTGATTATAATACTGCATTATCACAATATATGGCTATATAACAGACTTCCAAACCCTTAAAGGGAATCTGTTAGCAGGTTTTTGCTACCTCATCTGAGAGCAGCATGATGTAGAGGTCCTGAATCCAACCATGTATCACTTAGATTACTGGGTGCAGCTGTTCTTACACATTCTAAATTTTTAGTTTAGTCATGTAGCAGAGGCCACAGAGGTGTCCCCACCCATAACAGGCTCTCTATGGAGAGTGTATATTGACTGTGAGGTGTCAGAGGAGGAGCGTGTCAGACAACATAGCAGGAGGGTGCTAAGTCACAACAATTATAAGGGTCCTTGTTACGAGGGGGACCCGGGGAAGCGTGCCAAGATGGGAAATGGACTGCTTCCGCCGGTCAAGGTCCACTGTGCGGTGTAAGGGACCGCCGCTATGGTGGGTGAAGAGTGAGCGGGTTGCTGCTAGCGATCGTCTGGAATGTCACAGACGATCTATGTACACCGACCTGCCCTAACCCGTGAGGGTTGTATGGCACAGATCTCACGGCTCGGTGTACCTGTTGCACGGGGAAGCACAGAGGTGCCCACGCACGTGTGCCAGTGGAAGTCACGAGAATATGGCACGAGGGTAGCACAGAGGTGCCCACGCATGTGTGCTTTCAATAACCAGGTGAGTCCAAAGGAGACTTGAGGAGCTCACCTGGGACAGGAACATGGCCTGTTGACGGGGGTACTGCCGGAGCAGCAAGGCAGGAACACGGCCTGCAAACGAGGTACTGCCGGAGCAGCAAGGGCCAAGCCCACAAGAGACAGTAATGCCTGAGCAGTGGCGTGCCAGCACGCTGCCAGACATCCAAACATAGAAGGACAGTCGCGCGCCGCCATGATGGCAGGGGGAGCTTTTAAGGAGGTGCAGCTCCACCCGAGGGCGGGCGCGAGGCGGAGATGACGGACTTGACCCAATCAGGGTCCACGACGTCCCAGCCTGGCCAGTCAGGATTCACCACGTCACCAGCCTTGTCATCAAGCCGGGTGACGTCAGTGAGCGAATCAGGACCCACCACGCATTGCACATGCTCACCCTCCTGCCTCTGGGAAATAGAGGCGGGATCCTCGGTCTCACAATGTGCAGAGATAACGGGAATCTCACTGCTTCCCTGAGCAGTAAACCTCTGCACATTGCGCAGCCTCGCGGACCTTCGGGGCCGCTGAGCAGGAGAGTCTGCGGCAGGCCAGGAATGGGAGACCGCTTCACTCCTTGTAACAGGAGAACCACTAGGTGTCACCCTTCTGCTGCCTCTCTGAGAAGGCATCTCCTGTGCAGTCCGGCAGACCCTCGGCGCTGCTGAGCAGGAATGCTCGTGGCAGGCAAGGAATGGGAGACTGCCTCAGGAGAGCCACGAGATGTAACATCACCCCCCTGTCTAGGCCCCCCCCCCCCTGTCCGTGCTCGAAGGCCGCTATCAAACCCGGGGCGCGGATATGATCCTCCAACTCCCAGGATCTATGCTCCGGACCACGGCCGGCCCACTCCACGAGGTAGTACCTCTTGCCCTGTATGACTTTTGTCTCCACAAGTTTTGCCACCTCAGGGTCGTCGGACGGGGAGTCGGTTTGAGCCGGCAGGGACCCCGAGAATTTATTAATTCGTACGGGTTTCAGGAGGGACACGTGAAAGGTGTTGGCTATAGCCCAGCGTGGAGGGAGCTGGAGTCGATATGCCACTGGGTTTACCTGCTGTAGTACTTTAAACGGACCCAGATACCTAGGGGCGAATTTGGCTGCCTGTACCCGTAGGTTAACATTTTTAGAGGACAGCCATACTAGGTCACCAGGGGCGAAGGATGGTGCAGGGCGGCGGCGAACATCAGCCGTTGTCACCATCCGGTCTTTAGCCCTTTTAAGAGCCTCTTGGGTGTCATCCCAGATCTCCCGGGCCTTGGTCGCCCAATCCTCCACTCTAGTGTCGGGTGACGTAATGGGCATCGGAACCGGGATTCTGGGATGTTGTCCGTTATTGAGTAGGAACGGAGTCTGGCCAGAGGATTCATGGACCGAATTGTTAATGGCAAATTCGGCCCAAGGAAGGAGGTTAGCCCAGTTGTCGTGGTGCGCGGATATAAAATGGCGGAGGTAAGTTACCAAGGTTTGATTAGTCCTCTCCACTAGTCCATTGGTCTCGGGATGGTATGCGGAGGAGATGTTCAGCTCTATCTGCAGGAGCTTACAGAGCTCTCTCCAGAAGCGAGACGCGAACTGGGGACCCCGGTCGCTCACCACCTTGTCAGGCATGCCATGCAACCTAAATACATGCCGAATGAACAAGGTGGCGAGAGCACGTGACGTCGGGAGTCGTGGGAGAGGCACCAAGTGGACCATTTTAGAGAAGTGGTCCGTGATGACCCATACGACCCTGTGCCCTGCTGACTTGGGCAGATCTCCCAGGAAGTCCATCCCTACCACTTCCCAGGGACGATCCGGCACTGGCAGTGGGTGAAGAAGACCTGCCGGTCTCTGCCGGGACGGCTTATTCCGAGCACACGACATACAGGCTCCCACATATTCCTGTATGTCCTGGGGTAGTCTCGGCCACCAATAATGCCTGGTCACCAGGTCTCTGGTCCTTTTGACCCCGAAGTGACCCCCGACCTTGGAGGCATGGGCCCACGATAGCACCTCGTTCCGTAGTTCAGGGGGAACGAGGGTTTTGCCAGGTGGCACCTGGTCCAAAGAAGTGGGAGTGACCATCCTCAAGCTGTCCGGGGGTAGTATAAGACGAGGCTCCTCCTCGTCCTCCTCCAGCACAACCATACAACGTGACAAGGCATCGGCCCGTACGTTCTTCTCACCGGCCAGGTGGCGGATAATAAAGCGGAACCGGGAGAAGAATAAAGACCAACGGGCCTGCCTTGGGTTCAGGCGTTGTGCTGTCTGGAGGTATGTGAGGTTTTTGTGGTCAGAAAAAACCTCAAATGGATGCTTCGCACCCTCCAGGAGATGCCGCCATTCCTGGAATGCTAGTTTCATCGCCAGTAACTCCCTATCCCCTATGGAGTAGTTCCTCTCGGCCGGAGAAAATGTCTTGGAGAAAAAGAAACACGGATGTTTCCTTCCTCGTTCGTTTTTCTGGTACAGGACTGCACCTGCACCGACCGAAGAGGCGTCTACCTCCAGTAGGAAGGGTTTGGAGATGTCTGGACGATGAAGGATGGGAGCTCTGGAGAAGTGAGTTTTGAGAGTGTGAAATGCCTCTACCGTTTCCAGTGTCCATGCTTTGGGATTAGCGCCCTTGCGGGTAAGGGCAATGATGGGTGCTGCCACCGTCGAGAAGTTGGGAATGAACTGGCGATAATAATTGATAAACCCCAAGAATCGCTGGATCGCCTTCAGCGAGTGGGGCTCAGGCCAGTTCATCACTGTCTCCAACTTCCCCGGATCCATTGCTAACCCCTGACTGGACACTATGTACCCCAGGAACGGCAAGGATTCCTGTTCAAAAACGCACTTTTCCAGCTTAGCATATAACGAATGGGTGCGGAGCCTCTTAAGTACTCGGATGACATCCCTCCGATGGGTGGTAAGATCGGGGGAGAAGATAAGAATGTCATCCAGGTATGCAACCACGGAAAGATACAAATCCCGGAAAGTGTCATTCACAAAGTCTTGAAATACGGCGGGGGCATTGCAGAGTCCGAAGGGCATTACTAGATACTCGTAGTGACCGTCCCTGGTGTTAAAGGCGGTCTTTCACTCATCGCCCTTTCGGACTCGCACTAGATTATACGCCCCGCGTAGATCCAGCTTTGTGAAGACCTTTGCCCCGCGGAATCGATCAAATAGCTCAGTAATGAGGGGCAAAGGGTATTTGTTCTTGATTGTGATTGCATTTAATCCCCTGTAATCGATACAGGGGCGCAGATCCCCTTCCTTCTTCTGCACAAAAAAGAACCCTGCACCAGCCGGTGAAATAGACTTGCGAATAAACCCCTTCGCCAGGCTGTCCTGAATATATTTGGACATAGCCTCCGTCTCTGGAGCAGAGAGTGGATACACTCTGCCCCTGGGGGGCTCGGAGCCTGGCTTCAGGTCTATTCGGCAATCATATGGCCGGTGGGGAGGAAGAGTATCTGCGGCCCTTTTGGAAAAGACATCCCTGTAGGCCTCATAAGGTGTCGGTAAACCCGGCCCCTCAGTATTCCCTAAGGACCCAACCGACCTAATGGTAGCGGGTGGTTCGGTAGTCACGAGGTGCTCTCTACAGGATCCTGCCCAGGATGAGATCTCCCCTGTTGCCCAGTTGAGTATAGGAGCATGCTGTCTCAACCAGGGAAGACCCAGTAGGATCTCATCCGTCCCCCCTGGAAGCACCAGGAAGGACACCTGCTCATGGTGTCCCGGTGGTACATCCATCCTGAGAGGGATGGTGATCTGGGTGATAGGATCGAGTAGTATGGACCCGTCGACTACCCGGACCCTGAGTGGCTTGGGCAACAGAACCAGGGGAACTGAGTATCGGGTTGCCAGGGAGGTCGAGATGAAATTGCCTTCAGCGCCTGAGTCCAAGCAAGCCAGGGCAGAGAAGAGAGTAGTGCCGAACTGCAACTGGGCGCTGATAGTCAACCTAGAGGGAGAAGTAGCGTCTAGAGTCCCCCCTCTGATAGAAACTAGACGCTGTCTTTTCCCGACGGTTTGGGACATCGGGTAGCTATGTGTCCCCTCTGCCCACAGGAAAAGCAGATGACACAAGACCGAGAACCTGGGGCAGAGGAGACCACCTTGGACACCTCCATTGACTCCACGGAGTCGCCTACAGGACTGGCTGGGGGACCTGTCTGATGGAAGACGGGAGTCAGACGCTTTTTAGGCCGAGAAGACGTGGGTGCTGAAGAGACCTCGAGCCTTCGCTCCGCCTAGCGGATGTCTATGCGAGAGGCAACCTGAATCAAGGACTCTAAAGTGGCAGGCACCTCACGTGTGGCCAGTGCGTCTTTGACAAACCCTGCCAGGCCCTCCCAAAACACAGGGACAAGGACCTTATCCAGCCAGTCCAGCTCTGCGGCCAGTGTCCTAAAATGTACAGCAAAGTCCCCGACTGAAGCAGACCCTTGCCGAAGTCGTAGGAGGCGCAGCGCGGAATCGTGGGTGACTTGAGGCCCGAGGAACACCATTCTCATGGCCCCAAGATAAGCTGCTAAGTTATTCACCACACGATCTCCACGCTCCCACAACGGCGTGGACCACTTCAGCGCTCTCCCTGTGAGCAGGGACTGGACGAAGGCTACCTTCGCCTTCTCGGTAGCGTAAAGAGTCGCGGACAGCTCTAAGTAGGTGGTAACCTGGTTTATAAAACCACGGCACTCAGAGCTGTTGCCGCTAAAGCGCTCTGGAAGCGCAAGGCGAGGAGACCTTCCGCCCAATAGCACAGCCTGGGTAGCCGCCTGGGTGGCGACTGTCGTCAGAGTAGTCTTATCGGAGGAAGACTGCTCCACTGCTGCCAATCGTGACTCCAACTGCTGCACATAACGCAGCAACTGCTGCTGCTCTTCAGCCATAGCCAGACCTTTGGCGCGACCGTAATGTTACGAGGGGGACCCGGGGAAGCGTGCCAAGATGGGAAATGGACTGCTTCCGCCGGTCAAGGTCCACTGTGCGGTGTAAGGGACCGCCGCTATGGTGGGTGAAGAGTGAGCGGGTTGCTGCTAGCGATCGTCTGGAATGTCACAGACGATCTATGTACACCGACCTGCCCTAACCCGTGAGGGTTGTATGGCACAGATCTCACGGCTCAGTGTACCTGTTGCACGGGGAAGCACGTGTGCCAGTGGAAGTCACGAGAATATGGCACGAGGGTAGCACAGAGGTGCCCACGCATGTGTGCTTTCAATAACCAGGTGAGTCCAAAGGAGACTTGAGGAGCTCACCTGGGACAGGAACATGGCCTGTTGACGGGGGTACTGCCGGAGCAGCAAGGCAGGAACACGGCCTGCAAACGAGGTACTGCCGGAGCAGCAAGGGCCAAGCCCACAAGAGACAGTAATGCCTGAGCAGTGGCGTGGCAGCACGCTGCCAGACATCCAAACATAGAAGGACGGTCGCGCGCCGCCATGATGGCAGGGGGAGCTTTTAAGGAGGTGCAGCTCCACCCGAGGGCGGGTGCGAGGCGGAGATGACGGACTTGACTCAATCAGGGTCCACGACGTCCCAGCCTGGCCAGTCAGGATTCACCACGTCACCAGCCTTGTCATCAAGCCGTGTGACGTCAGTGAGCGAATCAGGACCCACCATGCATTGCACATGCTCACCCTCCTGCCTCTGGGAAATAGAGGCGGGATCCTCGGTCTCACAATGTGCAGAGATAACGGGAATCTCACTGCTTCCCTGAGCAGTAAACCTCTGCACATTGCGCAGCCTCGCAGACCTTTGGGGCCGCTGAGCAGGAGAGTCTGCGGCAGGCCAGGAATGGGAGACCGCTTCACTCCTTGTAACAGGAGAACCACTAGGTGTCACCCTTCTGCTGCCTCTCTGAGAAGGCATCTCCTGCACACTGCGCAGTCCGGCAGACCCTCGGCGCTGCTGAGCAGGAATGCTCGTGGCAGGCAAGGAATGGGAGACTGCCTCAGTCCTTGCCTCAGGAGAGCCACGAGATGTAACAGGTCCTGCTGCTAAAACAAAAATATCAAAGAAAAGATTGGACAGTGACAAAAAAGGCATGCCTGAACTTTCTGGGTTAACCCTTGCAGCATGCTGGTTTTAGCTTACGTAGTAAAAATCTGGTGACAGATTCCCTTTAAATAACATGGCCATACATTTAAGAGAGTTGCTGTCAGGTGTGCCTCTAGCCTCCCAATATATTAGTACAATAACATGGGCTTAAATGTCAATTCATTAGCAAAAGTAAATTAAGACACTGCCAAACACCTCAGGCTGTAGCTTACTCTCTAGTGGTACAAGGGATCAAGCATATTGACATTGGACGTTTAACATGTCCAATCATTCTTGAAACTGAGTCATTGGGGACAGGATAGCTGCCCATACACAATAAATGATTGGCGAATTGTAACAAGATTTACTGTCAACTGCATTATTTTCTTATATCTTCAGCTAGCTGTAAACTATACATACATAAAGTTTCCAAACGGCTTTTATTATTAATGGCCTCATTTATTATAATCTATCAATATCTGAATCTCCGCACCTAGCATTATTTAATGGGAAAGTATGAAATATATGTTCTTTGGGATCAAAAAGAGATGAAAAGGTGACAATTACACTTTTTTGTATAGCTGTAGTGCTGATGTGAAGCCCCGAGAACGCTGTGTCGGTGCATTACCTTCAGGGACTCCACTGGCTCAGTCTGGTCACAGGTAGGAAACCTTCTTGTAGGATTGTCGTGACGCCACTCTCAGAATTGCGGTCAGTGGGGACCGCCACTGCAGGTTGAGGGACGCCTGGGGCTGATGGTGGGTGCAGTCAGTTGTAATAGCCTCCTGAGAGTGAGGCAAGCCCCAGGGCCCTGTGTAGGTGTGTAGAACCACAAGGCGCAGAATAACTCCACACAAGCAGAATGTCTTTCAGGGGTTTTACTCACAGTTGATGGCAGGGTGAGTAACCCAGGCGTAGCTGGGATGAACCAGGCTGGAACCAGGTATCCTTCAGGCTGACTGATGAGGGTGGCTACCGACTCGCCTTCCTTAGCCCTTAGTGGTTTGGGGTAACCCCGACTTTTAGTCCCTATGGGGGTCACCCAGGGAAGTTGCTGAAGCCTCTCTCCCCTTCGTTTGGTTGCCGTCTGCTTGTCGCCTGGACCAGATCACTCCAGCTGCTTGCCTCCTGTGAACTATGGGCCCTAACTGTGGCTACGTGGCTGCGGCTTTTGGGTGTTGTGGTGTGGGCTTTGAGGGCCCCACACCGGCAGGTGTAGCAAGGAAAGATGGATCTATCCCCGCTCCGGGATCTGCCGCCCGTTTGGGCCTGGTACTCCCTAGCAGTCTCCTTACTTTCCACTACACTGCTCTCTCTCTAGCTGAAGATGGATTTCGGGTAGCACTCCTAGGTGACCGTTCTCCCCCGTCGGTAGCCACTGCGCGGGCGCTGTTAGACTGCAACAGCCCCAGGGGTCTGCTCTCCTCGGAGCTCCCTGGACTCTGCACTAAACCGGCTCACTGCTCCTCCTCTCCTGTTCTTGCCTACGCCACCTAGCAACCAGGCTCTCTTACCACACCCCTTGAGTGGAGATGGAGGCTTTTGGCCCCCTCCACTATTCCAGTGGAGGTGAAGGCTTTGCCCCCTCCTGGGATCCCCAGGGGTCCTCCCAAAGGTACATGTGTGAGACCTGATCACTATGCGCCTGTGTAGTCACACCTCGGTCAGCCTTCTGGATTACCTGTATTGTACTGTCCCCAGCATGGGTGCAGTACTCAGTGGTGCCTGACCAGGTCAGGGGCGCCACATTCCCCCTTAGTTATCACCAGCACGTCCTCGGGCTGCAAGACAACATTTTAAAATGCATAAAACATTAAAACATGGTAAAACATTTAAAACCACCAGGTACCATACATCACCACCCTCCACCCACAAGTCCGTTAACCCACCCAAACCCTTTCAGGAGGCAGGTCACCGGTCCTTTTGGTAACCAGGTCTGGGCCATCCGTTTCCCCAGACCTTTCCTCCAATCTGCCTCTCCTGTTGGCCGCGCCTTCAGCCACTTCTGGCAGGATGTAGAGGCGGCTTTCATGGTCTGGTGGTCTTCAGGGCATACCTGGCCTGGTGAAGCCGCGCCTTCAGCCACTTCTGGCAGGATCCAGAGGCGGCCTTCACAGTTGGTGCTGACCAGGTACCCTCTTTGTGGTGGAGAGCCAGGCCCCATAAACAGGCATGCTCTCTGGTTGCAGGTAAGCCAAGGCCCTATATACGGACGTGCTCCCTGGTTGCAGACGAGCCAAGCCCCTAAACAGGCTGACTCTGGTGGTGGTGGTGCCCTCTGGTGTAACTATTTACACTGCGAGAGTTTGTGGCTATAGCCAGTTCATACCCTTAAGGTTCATTTCTCACATTAGTTTATGTGGGCACATCTCTTAAACAGTAACGTTGCAAACTTTCAAACTGGTCAAACAGTAACTTGGTGTACTTTACTTTATGCAGATTCCTCCTCACCAGGGCTTGGGCCTGTAGGGCTGCGGCACCTGCTGCTTTCTTGACCTCTTTCTTCGTCCGTGGTGGTCTCATCAGTAGGTTCTTTGTCTGTTCTTTCTCTATCTCTGTCTGTTTCTTTTTCTTTAGGACATGGTGTTACATCTAGCGCATACCAGCCTCTTTCTCCTTGATGCATGGTAAACTGCACTGTGTCTCCCATTCTTAGGTTTCTTCCAGGATGTCCTCTGGGCAAATGAGCTCTCACGTCTCTTCTATTGACAAAAATGCCTTCTTTCATACCAGGTGCAACTATAAAGCCGTATCCTGATTTTAGGCTGAAATCTTCCACTACTCCTCGACAAAGGGGTCCTCTGACCTGGGCTTTGGCTCTTCTCAGGAACCGTTTCTCCTCTAGGTCTCTGGCCGTTATTTCATCTTTCTGCTCTGGGGACTGCGGTGCAGGGGTGAACTTGGATCGGCTACGGCGCCGTGTCTTGCGGACTGGATTCTGCGGGGTACAGCTTACAAGCTCCCAGGTGAGGCTTTTGGGTAGATCTTCTTCAGCAGACGGTGTTAGGTCTTCCTCATCCCAGCGGGAATATGGCAACATCTCCGGCTCTGGGCATGGATCCACTGCTGGTGGCTCCTGAGTCAGCTCCTCAGCTTCCTGGCCTCCCCTCCCCCTTAGTTCTTCGGGACACTCCTGTCGTGGCAGTGCTGGGGATGGACTTTCATCAGCAGGCCCGGGCGGGGGACTCTTTGGCGTGGTTGCTGCAGAAGTCGCCTTGGGGGTATGCGGAGGGAGCATGTACCGGTCCACCATCTCCTGTGGGAACTTGGCCTCTAGGTCAGCCTTCAGCTGCCAGTATTCGGGGTCCTCACCTACCAGGGACTTCCTAGCAGGGACTTCCTTAGACTGGGGAGCGGTGTCTGCTCTGGCCTTGCAGGCCGGGGTAAACAATGGTACGTCTGTCTTTTCTTGGCGGGCCGCGCCTGGCATGGCGGCGGCCTGGTCTTGGCGGGCCGCGCCTGGCATGGCGGCGGCCTGGATGGGCGTTTCTGTCGCAGCCGGAGCCTTAGCGGGCATCGCTACCGTGGCCGGTGCTTGGCGGGACGGACTGGGCGTTGCTGCCGCGGTCTGGGCTTGGCGGGCCGGGCCTAGCATGGCAGCGGCCTGGGTCAGCGTCACACCTGCGGCGTGGATTAGGGTCGCGGCGGCAGCCGGATCTTTGCGGGCCGAGCAGGGCATCGCTGCGACGGCCTGGGCTTGGCGGGCCGCACCTGGCGTGGCTGCGGCCTGGTTCGGCGTCGCCGCGCCGGGCGCCTCTTCAGGGACCGCGGGCGTGGCAGCAGGGGTCGGGGCACTCGCGCTGGCAGGGGCATCACTGGACTCACCCATCGGTGGCAGCATCGGGGTCTGAGTCGTCACCGCCCGGTCTGGCACTCGGCGCGCGGCTCTCCCCTCATAGGCCTGAACCGCCGCGGTCATCCACAGAAACTCCGTCCGTCCCTCTCTGATCAGCCTTCCGACCCTGGCCTCCAGTTGTTCGCAGAACTCGGCGAGCTCCCGGCACCACCAGGCAGCGGAGCCTGGCTCTGGGTCTCTGCATTCAGACGCCATTTTCTCTAACAACAAGCTGCTGGCTTCTTTTCCGTTCCGCCGTCTCTGGACGCTTCCGCTCTCTTCACAAGCGAGGTCAGAACTCTGCAGGGGATCTCTGGGTAGCCACACCTCTTCGTGGGCGGTAACTTCTCCGAGCGCGGGCTGCTGTTGTTTTTCAGCGCGCTTTTCATGGTGGCAATATGGCGGCGCTTCCAATTTTTCAAGCGGACCGCCCAGGCACATGGTCACCTGTCTGAACAGGTCTAGTCCTTATCCTGTTCGTGACGCCAGATGTGAAGCCCCGAGAACGCTGTGTCGGTGCATTACCTTCAGGGACTCCACTGGCTCAGTCTGGTCACAGGTAGGAAACCTTCTTGTAGGATTGTCGTGACGCCACTCTCAGAATTGCGGTCAGTGGGGACCGCCACTGCAGGTTGAGGGACGCCTGGGGCTGATGGTGGGTGCAGTCAGTTGTAATAGCCTCCTGAGAGTGAGGCAAGCCCCAGGGCCCTGTGTAGGTGTGTAGAACCACAAGGCGCAGAATAACTCCACACAAGCAGAATGTCTTTCAGGGGTTTTACTCACAGTTGATGGCAGGGTGAGTAACCCAGGCGTAGCTGGGATGAACCAGGCTGGAACCAGGTATCCTTCAGGCTGACTGATGAGGGTGGCTACCGACTCGCCTTCCTTAGCCCTTAGTGGTTTGGGGTAACCCCGACTTTTAGTCCCTATGGGGGTCACCCAGGGAAGTTGCTGAAGCCTCTCTCCCCTTCGTTTGGTTGCCGTTTGCTTGTCGCCTGGACCAGATCACTCCAGCTGCTTGCCTCCTGTGAACTATGGGCCCTAACTGTGGCTACGTGGCTGCGGCTTTTGGGTGTTGTGGTGTGGGCTTTGAGGGCCCCACACCGGCAGGTTTAGCAAGGAAAGATGGATCTATCCCCGCTCCGGGATCTGCCGCCCGTTTGGGCCTGGTACTCCCTAGCAGTCTCCTTACTTTCCACTACACTGCTCTCTCTCTAGCTGAAGATGGATTTCGGGTAGCACTCCTAGGTGACCGTTCTCCCCCGTCGGTAGCCACTGCGCGGGCGCTGTTAGACTGCAACAGCCCCAGGGGTCTGCTCTCCTCGGAGCTCCCTGGACTCTGCACTAAACCGGCTCACTGCTCCTCCTCTCCTGTTCTTGCCTACGCCACCTAGCAACCAGGCTCTCTTACCACACCCCTTGAGTGGAGATGGAGGCTTTTGGCCCCCTCCACTATTCCAGTGGAGGTGAAGGCTTTGCCCCCTCCTGGGATCCCCAGGGGTCCTCCCAAAGGTACATGTGTGAGACCTGATCACTATGCGCCTGTGTAGTCACACCTCGGTCAGCCTTCTGGATTACCTGTATTGTACTGTCCCCAGCATGGGTGCAGTACTCAGTGGTGCCTGACCAGGTCAGGGGCGCCACACTGACGTCCCTGCGTCCCTCACTTCTCTCCTCGCAGGGACGCCAACGCTCACTCGCCATCGCAGCCAGTCCACAGCACGCTACCCGGCTTTCCTGCGGTCCTCCACATGGGTGTTCACTGCTTCTCCCTCCTGGGGCCTGTGTGCGCCACACAGGTCCTCCAGGAGTGCTCCTAGGACGTGCGTATGCACCGCTGCACTTTTCTTAAAGGACCAGTGGGCCATTTCCTGGAAGTGCCTCTCAGGCTATTGCTGGGAGGCACTGGGTACTTAAGGCACTCTCCCACTAGGGAAGGTGCCTGATCAACGCTATTAGTGATTTGTTCCCTAGCCAACTAGTTGTCAGGTGCCCTTGTCCACTGTGTTTCCTGTTACAATGTACTGTTTCCTTGCCTGTCTCCTGGTCCTGTCTGTACCCCGGTGTCCATTCCACCTAGCCGTGCTATCTGCCTCAGCTACCTTGTTGGCCTAGGTTTACTAGTGACTACGTCCATCCACCCCAGCCATGCCATGCGCCTCAGCTATTCCAGTGGTCCCAGTTTTCCTCGTGACTGTGTCCTTCCACCCCAGCCATGCCATCTGCCTCAGCTACTTCAGTGGTCCCAGCTTTACTACTGACTGTATCCGACCACCCAGGTTGTGCCATCTGTATCAGCCACTCCAGTGATCCCAGCTGTACTAGTGACTCTGCTTGTCCGTCCTGGCTGTGCTGTCTGCCTCAGCCATCCTGATGGTCCCTATCTACACTAGAGACTCAGCCTGACTGCTCCTGTGTCCGTCCCTGCCCTGAGGGTCAGTTGCGACAGTCCTGGTCTGTGCCCTGGGAGTGTCACCTGGCGTGTGCCTCACAGTGGCGATTATTCAAGCCCCTCCCGCTAAAGAGTAAACCCGAGGTTCCCCTGTGGTCTAGTGGGTTCACTCCTGCGACTTTACTATCTCCAGCGGTGAGCATCACAATAGTCAAGTGTCACTTCACTACAATGGAGTACAAGGAAGGTTTTACTTTTAAAATTTTACGTCGGAGTTTTGGAGCATATTTGGTATCATTAATACCTGCATTCATGTATGAAATAAAATTGTAATATTATGTTCTGTGCATCTTCTGTGCAAACAATTGAATGGGCCTACTGAATGTGTGTATCTGATACTTTCACAGTTTTCTACAGCCCCTTAACAAACCAGAATACCCCCTAAGGCAAGACTGTCTGAGGCTTTCACCGTGACAGGTGGCAACCTAAATACAATCTATATTGGTGATGACATCTGCAAATTCATCCAAGTAAAGCACCAGTTAATGTGAAGAAGCTACTAGAAATGTCATACAGGATAATGACACTCGTCACTGGGAAGAATAACTGATACTAATGAATGCTACATCATATTAGATAACTCAACCTTCTCTAGAAACAAATACAGGCAGGACAAGAAATGCAATACAAAAGTACAACTGAACTAGATAAGATTAAAGACAATATGTAGTAAAAATATGCACAGTATAAGATATGCAGTATAACAAGCAAAAAACAAAACAAGGAAATATATACACAGAACAAAACAAGGGAGAGAAGAAGAGGGAGCCTGGTGTTCAATTGTAAAGGAATACAGATCTAATATATAAAGCTGAATGTGTGAATGTGTGTGTGTGTGTATGTCCGGGATTGGCATCTGCACCGTCTCAGCTACAGCCACAAAAGTTTGCACACTCACACTTCTGGACCCCAAGAGCGTCATAGGCTATGTTTTGAGGGGAAATTTTAACCCCGCGCTTTACAGTTAATCACCAAAAAACCTGCCTCCATTAAAGCGAATGGAGCTGGGAGCCACAGTGCAGCCAGAACTTCAGAAAAATGCGCAGCCACGCCCTTATATGGAATGTTGGCGTGTCACAATGCAGCCAGGGGAAGAGACAGACACAGACAGGGAAAGAGGCAGAACAGACAGGGTAAGAAACAGACATAGACAGGGTAAGAGACAGGCACAAAGAGACAGACACAGACAAAGAGACAGACTGACAGGGAAAGAGACAGACAGGGAAAGAGAGGGAAAGACAGGTTAAGAGACAGACACAGACAGGTAAAGAGACAGGCACAGACAAAGAGACAGAGACAGACACAGGGAAAGAGACAGACAGGGTAAGAGACAGACAAAGACAGGTAAAGAGAAAGACACAGGGAAAGAGAGGGAAAGAGACAGACAGGGAAAGAGAGGGAAAGAGACAGACAGGGAAAGGGACAGACAGGGAAAGTGGCAGCGATAGATAGACAGACAGGGAAAGAGATAGACAGGGAAAGAGATTGCGACAGACTGAGAAAGAGACAGAGACAGTCAGAGACAGACAGGAAAAGAGACAGACAGACAAAGAGATAGAGAAAGAGACAGAGCGATATATACAGAGGGGGAGACAGACAGAGAATGGGAGAGAAACAGAGAGACAGTTACCATCCCGGGCGTTAATACATTCTATTTATACATTCTATCCTGGGAATGTTAATACATTCTATTTTGTTAACAACAGTTATTAACCCGGGCGAAGCCGGGTAGTACAGCTAGTAGAAATATAAAAATACTCATGACCAATTCTAAAAAAAAAAAGAAATTCCTTGTGGCACTAATTGCTAAGCTGTAAAACCACATATTAGTAGGGGAAAAAAAAGAAACAGAATCAGGGCAGAAACAGTAAACAGTGTAACTCCTAACCACTGCCAGCGTTTGCTTCACGAATGAAGCTTCATCCCAATTTATACTGTGCGCACCTCATACTGACTGCATTAGAATTTTGTCATCATTTCTTAGGATTTTCATGTAGTTTTATGTAGTTTTTGAAGCCAAAACAAGGAGTAAAAAACAAAGATAAGTAGAATCTTTCCGATCTTGTGGTCTATGAAAAGAAAAGAGATCGAGTGGGGATTTTAATCTCTAGAATGTTTCCATTTGACGATAAATATCAGAAGTAAAGTTCTTCTTTATACAATGATTTATCCGTATTTACAAGACTGTAGAATCGGAGTACGGGCTGTCTGTCAGTCTGTCAGCTACAGTACGGACCGTGATCGTTCAAACTTAAAAAAAAACCCGGTGCATAAACTGTTAACTAAAAACAAACGTGATTACGCCGCACTCAGCATAATATATTCTTGCTATGCATCTCACAAACCAGTTCTAGCTGTCAGACTAACCTCTGCACTTTTCACCCTGTACTAGAAAGTTCATTCAAGTTTGGTGAGTTTATGTACATTGATGTAATAATGTTTAGGCCCTCACACAAATTAGATCAAAGTCTACAGATTTCTGCAGATCCAGATGACCATCCAATATATATGGGTGCCCCCCAACTGGGAGATAACGAAAAGACAGTTTTAATTCAAATCCCCAATCCTTTTATTCTCCAAGTAGATAAATTGCTGCCAAAGATGTCAGCAGCTTCCTCCAGTCTCGGTAAAGTATAGATGGAGGAATCCAAGCCATCTTGGGTTACGGAAGCAGTGGTGAACTGATAATAGCGGCCAGCCACGTGGCCACTATGATGTCTGTAAGTTGGGGTGTTGACAAACCGCTACTCACTCCCACGTCTTGATTCCAGTGGTATTTAGGGGGGATAGAGCCCTGTGATGTGCAGTAAATGTTGGATCGAGAAAGACAGGATGATCCCGGGGTGTCTAGACCTGTGTGAGACACTTTTAGGTTATTGACGAAAAAAGGAGAGGCTGCGCTGCTCATACGGTAGCCTGGGAATGACAAAGCAGCCGCTGCACCCATAGTGGGAGCTTTTAGATGCAAGAATGGCTGCCACTGTGTTCATATGATAGTTCTGAAGGGAAAATTTGGGAGGAAAATGAGGGGTGCGCCTTATAATCTGAATGTAGCTTACCGGGGTGGTGGAGAAGTGTCGCAAGGGGCCGGGGGAATGCTAGGCGGCTGTGCAGGGGCTGCGAAGGCGGAGCTGGTGTGGGGTCTGCGGAGGCTGGTGCTGGGGTGGCTGTGCAATGTCAGCAGCTGCTGTGCGGGGTCTCCGGCTGCTGAAGCGCCTTTGCGGGTTCTGCGCGTGGTCTCTGGCGGCTGGTCCTGGAGCTACTGTGCAAGGTCTCCGGCAGCTTTACTAGCGCTGCAGGTCGGGCAGTGAGGACTTCAAATAATGCCGCCCGGAGTCGGCGCGTGTGCAGTTGGAGCTCTCGGCTCAAGCTCTCATCTGCGCAGGCGCCGCCTCAGGCTCATTGATCTCGCACAAGCGGACTTCAGGAAAATGGCGCCCGGAGGTGGTGCTTGCGTAGATGAGATCTCGGCTTGTGATTGAGACTAGAGCTCAATCTGCGCTGACTCCGGATGCCATTTCTTTGAAGCCCTCACAATCCGCAGCCTGAGCCCCAGCACAGCTGGCTCAACAGAGCAGCCCCAGCCTCCGCAGCAGCCCGAGCCTAAGCCTCCGCCACAGCTGCAGCCGCCACAGCCCAAGAACAAGCACTGCTGCCCCAGCACAGCAGCACCAGCCTCTGCCGCAGCCTCAGCCTCCGCCACAGCCTCCGCCGCATCCCCAGCTTCCACCACTGCCCCAGCACAGCTTCCTCCACCACCGCTACTGCCCCATCCGGTAAGACACCACCGGATTACAAGACGGACCCCATTTTTTTTCTTCACCTTTTCTTGCAATGAATTTGGGGTGTGTCTTATAATCTGGTGCATCTTATAAAACGAAAAATACAGTATACAATATATAATTAGTACATCATGGAGAAGAGCATAGTTTGGGAGAACAAAGGCACTTGTCCATCCAGTTTAATCAGAGCGACAAGAAGTCGGGTCTATTCTGACTTATTCAGGGAACGCAAAAACTCATCTAAGGCCAGGTCCCCTAGATTGTAAGGCTATGTTGACATGTCGAGTGATCATCCATTGAAATGGATGCAGCAGCAATCTGTTGACAAAAAGTTATGCAAACCTTTTTGGCTAACAAAATTGATTTCAACTGGATTTGTTTTTTAACATTGAAGTCTATGGAAAGCAGATCTGTCAAATAGCCATATGTTTTCTTCTATTTGGAACTGATCCAGTAAGCAAAAAAAAACAGATCTTTTGATTTTTTTCACAAATTTTCTCAGTGGAAAAAAATCTGTCATCAGCACTGCGTCATTGAATAACACTGGTCCAAGTGCTGTCCGATAAAAAAATTGGATAGTAGTCATCCAATTTATTCGTTGGTATTAGCGATCCCTTAGAATGTAAATCTTTGAGGTTTCTTTCTGAGGTACTAGAGCAACACTGGAAACAGGAACATGGTATTCAATTTTAATGCAACTACATTACATTACAAACATACAGTTATGGCCTAAAGTGTTGGCACCCATGAAATTATTCCAGAAAATGAAGTATTTCTCCCAGAACATTATTGCAATTACACATGGTTTGTTAAATACATGTTTAGTGATTTTCTGTCTATTGGAATAACACAATAAAACAGTGCTAAAAAGGCAAATTGGGCATAGTTTCACACAAAACCCGAAAAATGGGTTGGACAAAATTGTTGGTACACAACTTTGCTTGAAGCATGTGATGCTCGTTCAAATTCACCTGTGGCAAGTAACAGGTGTGGGCAATATGAAAATAACACATGAAACCATATAAAAAGGGGACAAGCTGACTCAGTCTTTGCATTGTGTGTCTGTGTGTGCCACACTAAGCAACTAACCACACTAAGAACAGAAAAAGGAGAAGAGAAGTGTCTGGGGACTTCAGAACCAAAATTGGAATATATCAACAATCTCAAGGCTACAAGTTCATCTCTAGAAATCTTGATGTTCCTTTGTCTATGGTGAACAACATAATCAAGAGGTTTACAACCTATGGTACCATAGCTAATCTCCCTGGACGCCTATAACAGAGAAAAATTGATGAAAAGTTGCAACGCAGGATAGTCCGAATAGTGGAAGATCAGCCCAAATCAAGTTCCAAAGATAGTCAAGCCATCCTTGTAATGCTCGCAGGGAGTGTACCCACTGGACCAAAGTACCAATTTCTGGAATGGAAGAGCATACCTGAACAGCTACTGAGACTTCACTAAGACACAGGTGGTGGGGATAGGCTTGCGCTGGTAGGTAGCCACCAGGGGCAATGCCAGGGGATCTCGGTAGTTCAGCAGCTGGTGCCAGAGGTATGTACACGGACAGTCCCTGGTATGGTAGGTGCAACTGGGACAGCTAATGCAGCAGGCTTGGACAAAATGGTACCATGAAGCAGCGGCCGTTATTGGAGACTTGACCGATAGGGTTCAATGCAGAAGCGGTCAGTATAGCAGACTTTACCAATAGGGTACAATGCACAAGCAACCGATACAGCAGACTTGGCCGACAGGGTGCGGTGCAGCAGCAACAGCAGGTACATCAGGTACTGGAACACAGAATGGCATTAGCAATGTGGAACACAGCACTAAACAGCATCAGCAGCACTGAGGAGTGGACCTGAGATCTAGCAACGTTTAGACCACGTTGCCCAGGCACCTCCCTTAAGGGGAAGATGCCTTAAGTACCTGATATCTCTCAGCCATAGGCTGAGAGATATCATAGTTTCTGTAAAGCCATGGTCACATGTTGCATACTATTTTTTTGTTTTCCCCCTTATTTGCGGCGTTTTTGGTGCAGATGTAAAGATGCATGTGGCGCATTTTTAAGTGTTTTATCATACAGAAAAGCTTTGATTCTTCACTTTAAATAATAACTGCAGTTTTTACATGTGGGGGTTTTTAGGCTCCACATAGAAACCACTGGAGAAAAAAGCACCAAAACCGCACAAAGGGAGCAATTTTCATTATATCACATCTACTTTGCTTGGACAGTTAAACACAGCAGAATTTATGAGCAAAAAAGGAGCAGAAAAAAGCAGCATTTACGCTACATGAGAACACAGCCTAAATGTCCAAGCAGGGTGGATGTGATTTCATCAAGCTCAATCCACTGAGCGTCTAAAGACACTGCTGAACTGTGTGGTTTTGGTGCTTATTTCTCTTTAGGCTTCTATGGTGTTTTTTTCTCTATAGGCTTCTTCGGTTGTTTCTATGTAGTGCCTGAAAAAGGTGCAGGTAAAACAAAATGCCATTTTAACAGCAGAATCAAAGCTTTTCTGGAGAAATTAAAAAAAACTAATAAAAGTGTGGGATTCACATCTCCATCAAAAAAAAGGGGAAAACGCATAAAAAAATGCAGCAAACACTCAATAATCAGAGAACATTGTTATTGCGTTCTATGGTGCAGATGTAAGAGTGGCCGGGGGCAGTTGCCGTGGTCGAGGTATATACTCCTGTAGTCCATGCCTCAACCATCCTCAGAGAGCAAAGGAGTTTGTATCTGAGGTGTGGTTACTGTGGGGGTGTGCACTTTGTGTGTGCAAGCCATACCTGTGCTTAGGCCCTCGTTCAGACCAGGATTATTCTGCCTTGGATTCATAGACACAGATTCTGGTTTCTTTTTCTACAGTCTTTTACTAACAGGCACACACAGTATTTCTGTCACATCATTACTGTGGGCACAATACTTGAACATTGTAGGTATGGTACATTCGACTTTGAAACACACTTTTACTGCTGACTGCTCCATAGTTCCTGGTACTACTGTTGTGTACACGTCCTCCTCTTCACTGTCTGACATCACAGATTCGCTCAATAAAGTCATAGAAGTCATAGAGTCCGCACAGCTACGGTCTCATTCCACCCATAAGGACCCAATACTACTAGTATTAGCAGTTTCAACCGCCGTTGAACAAAGCTTGTCTACCGGTGATTCTGTGTTAGCTTGTTCGCCCAAGTCTATGCTAAAGCTCCGCTCTAGGACTCCTCTTTACCAGGGAGCTGTACCTAAACCAGCCACTAGACGCCATTTACCGATCACCATAAATAAGCTCTGAGTATACAAAATTCTCCCAGTAACATCAGCAGAGTCTAAAGGCCCTGTCACACACAGAGATAAATCTGTGGCAGATCTGTGGCAGATCTGTGGCAGATCTGTGGCAGATCTGTGGCAGATCTGTGGCAGATCTGTGGCAGATCTGTGGCAGATCTGTGGTTGCAGTGAAATTGTGGACAATCAGTGCCAGGTTTGTGGCTATGTACAAATGGCACAATATGTCCATGAGTTCACTGCAACCGCAGATCTGCCAACGATTTATCTCTGTGTGTGACGGGGCCTTAAGTCACATAGATTCGCTCCTGCCTGCAATTCTTGAGGTTGTGGGTTTATGTCCCTGGGACACTCACAAAATGAGAGAAAATTACATTTTTGCAATTATAAAGAAATTTACATTTTTCCCACGGTTTGTGTTATTAAACAGGTGCCCAGCAAACAGTTAACTATAAAAGGTCCTATCCCAATATATAGTAGGTATAATAATAATAATAATAATAATAATAATACAGTCCCTGACATAAGTTCTATCGCTTATCCATGTTATGTAAATAAAAGCTTATAAACTGACTTTAAATTCATCCATTGGTTTCATAAATTACTCTTTTGAAAGCTGAAACCCTTCCAAATTTGGTTTAGGTTATGAAAATAAACTTGCTGCAAAGCTGAAATATTTAACAAACAAGAGCACTAGGAGTACTGATGCAAATAGTATAAATGTATTAAATATTTATAAATGACAAGTAGAAAAAGTAGTAGGACGTTTCCAAGCATAGGTTCAGGGAATAAAATTCTGCATCCCACTGACCACAATAGGAAACTTCAGTAACAGGTAAGTACAAAGCTTGAGCTCAAATCACAAACTGATGGTACATAGGAGTGTGATTTTTGATTTGTGAACAGATATGAAGGGATGGGGAAGAACTGGTATATATTGAGCTCACTCAATGAAAAGGGGAGCCAAGTAAGAATAATGTCGCAAAGAATTAGTGATGATTAGAACAAGGCCCATATCCACGGCATAACATGGCGCTTAGCTGGTAGTAAAGCATTTTGCCCATACACTAGAATAGTACAGGAAAGCCAAATCTAAAAGGCTAGGTAATCACAGGTCTGAATCGCATAAGCCACAACCGTGAACTCAATCACATCTATATGTAGAAAAATAGCAAGTGGTGCCCAAGTGGGTATATAAATGTGATATGAGAGATAATCAGGTAAAAGACAAATGTGAAAGAGTTGGAGGGGAAGGAAAGGACAGAATGGTTTGAGCTCATAAGATGTCTGTGGGAGCAGGGCTGAATATAATGTGGTATAAGTAACAATATAAGTATAGCCCATATCATAAATAGCATAACGCTTACCAGAATCAATGGTGGTTCAGGGGAGCCAGGCCAGCCCAGAGAGGACCTCCGACGGCCGTTTCGCGGGATATACCCGCTTCTTCCGGGAGAAGCGGGTATATCCCGCAAAACGGCCGTCGGAGGTCCTCTCTGGGCTGGCCTGGCTCCCCTGAACCACCATTTCTCTGATGATTCTTCAGTTGAATTACACCACATCCGCCGCAAATACTGCAGGAGACCTACTGGAGCCCATATGGATCCAGAAAACAGTTAAGTTTGGTGGTGGAAAGATCATGGTCTGGGATTACATTCAGTATGGGATGTGCAAAACATTTGCAAGGTGGAAGGCAATATCAATGGCAATATCAATAGCCTAAAATATCAAGAAGAATTAGCTACCTCTTACATTCCCAATCATAAAAGGGGTCAAATTCTTCAGCAGGATGGTGCTCCATCTCATACATCTTCTCTACAACAAAGTTCCTCCTGGCAAAGAAGATCAAGGTGCTCAAGGACTGGCCAGCCCAGTCACCAGACATGAACATCATTGAGCATGTTTGGGGTAGGATGAAAGAGGAAGCTTAGAAGATAAAACCAAAGCATCTAGATGAACTCTGGCTCTGGGAGGCATGTAAGACTGCATTATTTGCTATTCCTGATGACTTCATCAATAAATTGTATGAATCATTGTTGAACCGCATGGATGTAGTCCTTCAAGCTCATGGAAGTCACACAAAATATTAAATATGGCTCTAATAGCACCACAACTTCATTCACCAATGTTATGCAACATATCTTTGTATTAGAAGTTAATTACTTGTTTGAATTTCACATTACTTTCTGTGGGCGACAAAACTTTTGTCTTGTCAAAATCTGACCTTTCTGTGTTCATTAAATGATTAATATTTCAGCTTTGCAGCAACTTTATTTTCATAGCCTAAACCAAATTTGGGAGAGTTTCAGCTTTCAAAAGAGTAATTTATAAAAATAATGGATGAATGTAAAGTCAGGTTATAAGCTTTTATTTATATAACATGGATAAGCGACAGAACTTCTGTCAGGGACTGTATTAGAAAATACCACCAATTGAAAATGAGGTATAGTTCTCCTCATATAGCCATCTCTTACCTCATATGCAGTGAATTACAGTAGCTTAGGTATCCATAGTTACGACCACACATATAGTGACAGTTAGATAGTTGTTAATAGTAGTCACCATGAATACCTAAGCTACTATAATGCCCTGCACATGAGGTAAGTGACATAGCTAATCTGTAGAATTATACTACATTTCTAATCTGAGGTATTTCCTAATATTATTATTACACCTACTACACACTGAAATAGGATCTTGAATTGGGAATACTCCTTTAACAAAAAAAAAACACTTTCCATTTCATGCTATCAGCAATGGCACAACATAGAAGAGAAATGACACAAGACCTGGAAAATAAAAGGATTTCTTTACACAAGAAAGGTGAAAGATACCAGAAGATCAGCAAAGTTGTACTTATCAGTCAAAATACTAAAGCTAAAGTGATACCAAAATCTAACAAAGATGGAACTGTAACCATCTCTGAAAGGTCCAGCTCAAACACAGAAGTTAACCTCTGAAAATGAACCTCTTCTGATGAGAAGGGTTGAAGAGAATCAACATGCAAGTTCACTTGAATTAGCTAAAGAAGCAAAAAGCCAAACCAGGGAGTTTCCCGTGACACAATACAGTGTACACTGCAGAGGAATGACATGTATGGGTGTCGTCCATGAGGTAAACCTCTCCTAAAGCCCATCCACTCTAAAAAGCCCACCTACAATTTGCAAGGGCCCATGCTGAAATATATGAAGATTACTGGGACTCGATACACTTGAGAAATGAGATCAAGAATTAATTTCATAGACACCTCACATCTCCAGTAGAGATGAGTGAGTTGCACCATACTCGGGTGCTCAGTACGCATAACAAGCAGTTGGATGCTTGGACGGGTGCAATTCGAGTACCTGAGTATAATGGAAGTCAATGGGGAACTCAAGCATTTTTCCGGGAAGTCCCCCATTGACTTCCATTATACACGGGTACTCAAGTCGCCCCATCTGAGCATCCATCTGTTCATTACGAGTACCAAGCACCTCAGCATGGTAGTGCTAACTCATCACTAATCTCCAGAGAAACACAGTCGAAGCCTCAGAAGCGGTGTGAATGAACAGACACATATTGTTGGCTTTTAGAGACAACACTATGTGTAGTAATGTTGATTCATGGCCCTCAGAGGGCTTTGTTCATTTTGTTTCAGCAATACACTCAGTACAATCTGAATGTTCCTGTGTTTCCATAGTAACACGTCATGTTCTTCAGACACTTACACATTCCTTAACATTGGAGGACACTAGGCCTTAGAGCATCCATTCATACATCTTACCAGTCCCGGAAACATGAAAGATAGATTATGATCGGTTATTACAGTGTAGACATCCTTGTGATAATACTGTAATGCCAGAACACAGAGGAGCGCGTTTTGCCTTTTGGATATGATATCAGAGCTCCTCCTAGTAAGACCATCGGCCTAAATCATTATTGCATTTGTACTTTCGTTCTCTATTTTTTGTGTTTTTTCATTTGAGCCTAATTTGTTTTTAAATTTTCACCTTCTTTAAAGGGAACCCATCACCAAATTTTGGCCTTCTAAACTAAAGCTAGCTCCTTAAGCAGCGCCTGTGCTGCATTCTATGAAGGTGCACATTACCCCCTAAGCCCCATATAGACCCCACAAATACCTCTTTAAAATCTCCAGCTATGTATGTAAATTGGCCGGTCCAATGGGCATCCTTACCTGCGCTTCCTGTTCCTCCTTCCGCCGTCCACGTAGGCAGGCAAAATCTCGTGCCTGCACATACATATTCATGGCTCACGCAGGCACACTTCGCTCTTCCCTAATGTGGGCAGAGCCAAAAACATAGGTGTGCCTGCGCTAACCGGCGTGTTCTCTGAGCAGGCATGAGATGTTTCCCAGCAATATCGATGAAGAGAGTGACGTCATCCACAACAAAGGTTTCTGTACCAAATATTGTTATTTTTCTATTATATCAAATACTTTTTTCATGCAATAAAATGCTAATTAATTGTTTAAAAATCATACAATGTGATTTTTTTTATTTATTTATTTATTTTTTAAATTCTGTCAGTCACAGTTGAAGTGTACCTACGCTAAAAAATTGCAGTCCTCTCCATTCCTTGTAGGTGGAAAAACTTGCTAAATCGGCAGTGTATCAAATACTTATTTTCCCCACTGTATACCAGGATGGCCCCATGTTGGGGACATACATATCAGGATGGGGACAAATATACCAGGATGGGGGACATATTTACAGGAAGTCACCCAGGATGGGGGACATTAGTAGAGGTTGGCATAGATTATTACAGGATGGGGGACAATAATACATAATGGGGGGGCAACTTGTATGTCTTTATAGGATTTAAAATGCTACAAAGGCCATACATCTGACCAATATGTGGGAGGAAGGCAAGGCCCAAACTTTGCATCGGGGCCCATTGGACTCTAGTTACACCACTGATAGTGGGCGCTAGGGCTATTTTAGAATTCCTTTTCTTCAATTAAGTGTTTTCTGCATTTTAATTATCATCAGAGGTAGCATTCCAATGACCTTTACAGTCAGCTTATAACACAAGATTTACCATTCACAATAAGCATTGTCACAGCCAACCCCGCTCCCCCTCCCTGTACATACTCACTAGATGCTTCAAGTGTCTAAGTCATTCTATTGCTGCTAATGTATATGTAAATTTCCTGAATTAAGAGGACAAATCATAATATGGGAAAAACACACACACAAAAAAAACCCATTACGAGTAATTTAAAAAAACTGCAATTAACACAATAGCCTGATTTAAATAATAGGCCATTTTCTCATGACACATTCATTTTAATAATGTGCTCAGAATTAGAATATTAACCTTAAAGATGATTTTGGGTTGTGTTCTTATAGGGTATCTACACTAAATTCGTCTTATAGTAGCTTTATGTTTGACAATACTGGGAATATCACTCTAGGAATTTTGATCCAGGTATCTGTTTACTTTCCAGTAGGGGATAAATATGTTCCCCATCCTGGTATATATGACCCCCATCCTCGTCTATATGCCCCCATCCTGATATACATCATCCTCCATCCTGATATATATGTCCCCCATTTTGGTATATATGTCCACATACTGGGCCGCATACTGGAAAATATGTCCCCTATCTTGGTATCAATGTAAGGAAGTGGACTGTTGCTGTCATGTTCCTTAACCTGAAGACACCAATCTCGTTATGTAGTCTGTATTATATATTTTGTGATTGTAAATAATGTGTGTAATACTCATGGCCGGTGAACAGGCAGTGAGCGGGAGTAGTGGACCCACTGGGCCACAAGGGGGACACAGGCTTACCCTTTAGTGTGAGGGGCTTAACTAAGTGCCTACTGTGAGGCGGATGCCAGGTACCACTCCCAGGGCAGTGACAGCAGGGCCAGCGGCAATATGTGGCCTGAATGGGCATATGGCCCACACTACACAAGTCCACACACCCAGCCAGGACTGTCTCTTCCATGTAGTGCGCTGGGGTATCAGGAAGGAATACTTACCCACAACTATCGCCTGTTGCCACTCTACATATATATCTTCCATCCTGGTATACATGTCTCACATCCTGGGCCCCTTCCTGGTAAAAAGTCCCCCATCCTGGTATATATGTCCCCACCCTGAGCCCCTTCATGGTAAATATGTCCCCTATGATGGGCCCCTTCCTGGTAAATATGTCTCCCATCCTGATAAATATGTCCCTCCATCCTGATATATATGTTACCCATTCTAGTATATTTGTCTCCTGTACTGGGCTCTTTCCTGGTAAATACTGTATGTCCCCCATACTGGTAAAAATGTCCCCAATCCTGGTATATATGCGTCCCCCATCCTGGTACATATGTCCACCATTCTGGTATATCTGTCTTCCATCCTGGTATATACGGTATTTACCAGGATAAGGAACATACTTACCAGGAAGGGGCCCAGGATGGGGACATATTTTCCAGGATGGGAGACATACCATAATGGGGGACTTAAATATCAGGGTGGGCAAAATGTATGAAGAAAACACTGGGGGGATAAAGGCGCAAATAGGGTCTTAACTGATGAAAGTGGTACAGACAGAGATTGTACTCACCTGCTGTAGTTGTGTATTACACAATAATACATGAGTGAAGGTGATGTAGTTACTGCATATCCACTTGTGTACACTCAGTACAGGCAATAGAAGAAGGGGGGAAAAATGTGTTTTTTCTGCGCTGCTGTTGAACTCTTCAGAATGGAAGAGTCCAGAAAACATCAAAAGACCAATTGCGATTTATCCTACACATTTCAAAGCCTTGATATAGGTTAAACTGCAATTGATCTATTGATGTTTCCTGGGCTCTTCCATCCTGAAGTCTTGAACACCAGCACAGAAGAAACATATTTTTTTCCCTTTTTCTAGTACCAGCATGGGTGACATATTTATCAGGATGGAGGACTTATTTACCAGGAAGGGGAACACGCAGGTTGAAACCAGAAGTTTACATACACTACATCTGCATGTTTTTCCCATCATCTGACATGAAATCAGAATTAAACTTTCCTGTTTTAGGTCAATTCCGAACCAAAATTATTCATATTTGCGAAATGTCAGAATAATGAGAGAGGGGGAATGTTTTATGGCATTTTTATTACTTTTTGCAAACTCAAAGGTTTACATACACTAAAGGCCGCTTTACACGCAGCGATATCGCTATCGGCTGTAGGCCACTTGGAATCAGTGAGAGAAACCTGACTTAATATAATTTAAAAAAAAATTAAATTGGATTCTTATCGTCCTATCTCTTCACATCGAAATGAAATTGTTGACCAAAATTTTGGTTTGCAGGTTAAAGAATGTATTTGCCATGAATTTAATTTTTGAGATTCTGTTTTTTTTTATCCATTTGCCAGTCTGAAATAGTTTACCAAAATGGAGGAGATACATTTATTCTGTGAGTTGAAAACTGAATCACAAACTGTTTGAATTTCAAGAATGCCGACTCAAACTTAATCCTCTACAGATCACTCTCTAAGGATACATGCCCAAGATCAGTGTTTTAACATTGCAGGGTTTTTTCTGCATCAGAAACGCAGCATTTTACAGTACAAGTGTCGTGGGCGGGGGTGCAGACCACGGCAAGGGAAAGCTACTCGAGGCGCTCGGATCCGGGATCGTGGCTGTGGCTCGAGTGGCAGCCCGTCCCCCACAACGTAATAAAGGGGTTATTTACAGGGGAGAGTTTGTCAGTGACACCACCCGTGGGTTGCGGTAATAGTTGTTGGCACCGCTACTGCCTCGGTATGGGGTGCCCAGGGCTGATGGAGCCGGGCAGCAGGATAGTATCCCCTCTATGGGCAGGGGAGGAGTTGTCCCGGGGCCCAGGTGTAGGTGGAGTAGAGTGCTGGGACACAGTCTGCAGGCTGGACCGGATGATACCGGTGTACTCACTGTTGTTGAATAATTCACAGCCTCCGGAGTGGTGTGCTTGGGTCCCGCACACCGGTGAACAGAACAGGGGCCCTTCCTCCTGCACTCTATTTTGTGTCTCGTGTGTTGACTAGTCCGCATGGAACGGGAAAAGTCCACTCCCCGTGTCTTTGCTGTGGGAGCTGTTGCCCGCGAGATCTGAACCTTGGGATTTTGCAGGCACTTGCAGATGCCCTATCTCCCGCATTGGGCCTCCATCTCGCTCTATCTGGGCTTACTAGTCGGACAAGACTTGGAATCTTGTCCCCTGCTGGTTAATCGGTAAGGTGCTTGAAGCTGTCCTCGCCCTGGGGTCCAGGCACCCCGACTGTGCACGGCCTCTGGACTGGATTCCCGCTGTCGGCACCGGCGGGCTAAAACCCTGCCCCAATCCACTTAAGGTCTCCCGCGAGCGGATCTCTGTCGCTTGTGGCCCTGCTCTGCCGTCCGCCACCTAGTCAGCTTAGGTAGTCCGGTAGCTACAACCCCCGACTACCACTTCACTCCTCTCCCTTCCTCTGTCTACTCAGTTCTGTGTCTCAGCTCTAGTGATGTGTCGGTCACGAACGATCCGACACAAAGATCCGGCTCCCTGCAGTGACTGACAGGAGCCGGATCACCAGTGTGAGCCACTAAAATCTCTAAACGGCTCTTTTCGCCACTAAAACCACGCCCACCCGCGGCTAAACTCCACCTACTCAACAATCTAATTAGGCACTTGTAAGTGGGCGGGGCTTAGCCGCGGGTGGGCGTGGTTTTGGCGGTGTTACTATAATCTTAAATATGTGTTCACCTGGGGTGAACACATATTTAATAAGGAGCCGAGAACGATCTGAAAGATCCAGCTCTTTTTGGTAAGCAGAGCCATGGGAAACGGAAAAAACAAAAAGAGCCGGACTGCCCATCACTACTCAGCTCTCATTGACGTGTTCCCTCCTCTTACACCTCAGGACCCCTAGGTGGGCGTCACCATCTGCCTGGCCCCGCCCACTGGTGTGTCCCTATTGTCCTGGGGGGGTTACTAGGCTTTGTGGCTGGTGTTTGTACCTGTGTGTGGGGTTGTGTTGGTAGGGCAAGGAGGAGAGAGTCCTGCATCTGGAAGATGGATGCAGTCTCTTGTGACAACCTGATTTTGTCAGGGCGTTACACAAGCAAAGTGCATGGGATTAATAGAAATTTCATGTCCATTGTACTTCTTTTTTACGCTATGTAAACTGACCTGCGGTGCATGTTTCCATTCCGCAGCGTATCAATTTCTCTTGCTTGAACGTTCAGTTTTCTGTGTGGCTTTTCCCATAAACTTGCATTAGATGCGAACAATCTACAGATAAAAGACACACATGCATTTTTGGTGTGTTTATGCTGCAGAAACTTACTAAAAATGCATATAATCTGCACGTAATTATGTCAATACCAGAAAGTTTCAAAAACAAATTAGCTTCATTTAAAGGATGACACCCCAAACAGACAAAAAACAGCAACATCAAAAATACGATAAAAATGCAGCTTAAAAAACGCAATGAAAAGCATGCAAGTGTGACTATATCAGGGTGTCACAGGGTACTGCATCCTCTCCTGTCATGGTGCAGGGCCCACCCCACGTGGTTCCAGAAACCCAGATACAGGTGTCATACCATCTGCACTACAAATCCCAACATGCACCTCACACCATGACTGTCAGGCACACCAGTGGGATGGTCTAGGGGGAAAGGGCCACCCACTTAGGGGTCAGGCAGATTAGTGGGAGGAACCAAGTGAGCAGACAGTGTAGAAAGAGCTCCCGAAGTGTGAGGAGCTGGAGGGAGTTGGAGCTCCATGAAGTGGCTTGTGTTGGTTCGCAAGCAGTGACCCAGGGCTAGAGGAGACGGTAGCCAGCCTCAGCTAGCGACAACGACTGACTGGTGCCGAGCACGACAGGGTGCCAGGACCCTAGATTGGGGAGAAGCTCTATGCGACCCAATAATTGACCTACAGTGGAAGGGGGCCTTCAGGGACCTTCCCCATGAGCCCTGAGGTTGGGGGCGACAGCACACTGAGAGGGACGGGGTCTCCCATACAGACAGCCCGCTAAGGTCCCGTGTGCCAGCTCCCAAGGGCAAGGACTTCACCTAATAACATAAGAACCGTTGCTGATAGTTCCAGACTATAGGGACTCCAGACAGAAACACTGTGCACGGAAGCAGGCACTGGATCACTAATGACACCTGGGGCACGGGACCTGGACGTGTTCTCTAAGAGCAGTAGTGACTCACTGAGACTTGGTTCAGCAGCGTGCGTGCCTCTTTTATTCTGCGGTACTGTGGATCCAACAGTGAGTAAAACCCTGCCCCTGCACCAAGCCTGCTATCCCATCTACTCCACCCGAACACCAGGGCCTCCCTACCTGCGGACGGACCTGCTATCTAGCTGCTCCACACCATCTGCCCCGGTCCTCTATCTAGCAGCGGTGGTACTCCGTAACCCACAGGTGGCGTCACAACCTATCCTTGTAAATATCCCCCCTTTTCATCGAAGTGGCCGGTGAGCCCCGGGTCCGGGGACCCTCGAGCCACAGCAAAACCCCTGGATCCGAGCAGTCGGACTGCTGCAGGGGCGGCACACAAGTAAATTAAGGTGCACACATGGTGCAGAAATTCTGCAGCGTCAAAAACTCAACTGATCCTGATCCTGGGAACGTAGCCTAAGGCCCCTGTCATGATCCAGGCCTTCATCGGCCACTGTGGTTTGATTATTCCACTCAGCTCTGGCCTGGTTACGTCAAGGGTTAACTCCTCCTTACGTAGCTCTGGTTTCTGGGACGCTATATCCTGGCGTTGCACCTCTGGTTCAGCTCCAGTGATAGTTTATGCTCTGCAGCGTATTTTACTGGCTCTGGTAAGTTACCCGATCTGTCCTGCCTCCCTGCTACCTTATTCTGACCAATACGCCCATTCGTCCGTTTGCTCCTGTCCCTGACTACCGGCTCCTGTCTACTGTGTACCCTTCCATGTGTGTCTTATCCCGGTCCCGACCTTTCTCCCTTATATGTATTTGGACTTCCCGGCATCTGACCTGTATTCACGTTTCTGACTCTGGCCTCCATCTTTCCCTTCTGCTATATCCTTGACTTCTCGGCTTCTGACTCTCGGCTATCACGTGACCATGATTTGACTATCCCTGTACCATTGTGAAGATCTCCTTCTGCAGATCCGGCTCACTGACAACTCTACTGCCCTCTGGTGGATTGCCTGCTAACTGCACTCTGAAGCTACACTGCGTCAGCGTCTCCCCTTCACAAGTGATTGTAAAACATGTACATGAAAATCTGGTAGCAGTGTCATCATTGTGTCGACCGTGTTTTTCTGTGATAGTATGTAGGGATAGAAAGGGTTAATTTGTGCTGCCAGATGAAGGATAATCAGTTAAGATTAGTACGGATAAAACATGTGATTTTTATCGTTCTATGTGTTTCGGAGACATCATAACTCCTTCTTCGGGAACAAAAATCAGTAATGTACACTACTGTTTTTTTCTTCCTGAAGAAGGAGTTATGATGACTCCAAAACGCATAGGATGATATAAATCACATGTTTTATCTGTACTAATCTTCAGTGATTATCCTTCCTGTTATGATTCAGTGATCGAGGAGGATCAACAAAATGCAAAAACTAGGATATCCAGAGTGTCACCAGAGTGGTTGGAAAACTCAGATGACTGCAGACCTCACACTGACAACACAACTAGAAGAAGCCGTGGGACGAGCCTACGATGACCTACTCGCCTCGACACAGCCGGAGAACTAATTCTTCCTAAAGGGAGAAAAACACGAAAAGCTAATCTGCCTCGGAGCAGTTCCCCAAAGATATAGATAGCCCCCAAATATATAAAACCGGGGAGACAAGATGAAACACAGTACACAGGTAGAAAACAGATTCAGCAAAGATGAGGCCCAAACTATCTATATAGGAAAGGACAGAAAAGAGCACTGTCTGCAGCCGTGCAATACCCTAGAAAAAAACAACACACCTGATAGGAAAAAAGCTGAGACCACACAACCTCTCCCCCACTATATCAGTACTCTGGTGTTACTGGGATCAAAGCAAAACACTAATATAGAGGAATGACTAAAATTAATACCAAGCAAGACAAAATACAAATACATTGCAGAATATGGAGCAAGGTACAAAGACATTCCCAGCAGGGAATGATCCAATTCCACCCAGAACGCCACAAGCTAAATCAGGGAACAAGCCTTAGTACCGCCAAATTAAACAACAGAAAAATGGAAACAAAACCAGCAGAGGTACAAGACCAAACTGATCTGTTAGGAGTTCAGGTAGAAACAGAAGATAGGGCAGGCTTCAGAATGTCCACAGCTCCACCGGAAGCAACATTGATCACCGGCTCAGACCAAGAGAAAACTACTCAGTTATATAGGCCCTGTCTTAACAACCTGATTTCCAATCATTATCAGCTGTCTGGCTTCTGTTAAGCAGACCAACTCCACTACTAGCGCTGGCCACAAGAGGGAGTCCCAAACCAGAACCCAGTCAAAATGTGTTCACAACACCTTCCTCTGGCAGCACGGATTAACCCTTTATATCCCTACGTACTATCATTGTTTATGTTACGTTTTGCAGCATCCAGCATTAATATGTGCTCCATGGTGGTCTCACACAACCACATTAGGTTAGTGGAGCTGTTAAATTCTTTACCTGGTAACGCCAGGTAAAATACAATCTGCGCCTTTTTATCATTTTAGTTTTTATATCAACCGTGTTTTTCTGGTATGAATAAAATGACAAAGCTTCTTCTACACTTTTCAATGTTAAGCACGTACAGCGCAGATGCCATCCGTGTGAGGTATGTATCTACCACAGACACATATACTTGTATTAGGTGCTGTCATCTGGGCTGCCGAGAAAAAATGGATATGGGAAGATCATCAAAGGTTATAATGGGTACGTGTGGTACTCAAAAATAAAATGGGCACACCAGAGGACATCACTCACAATGACTTTGTGATAGGACTGATGAGCCAGCTGCAATGTCTGCTGATCAGCCAGCTGCGTCTCCTGATAAGCCAGCTGCAATGCCTCCTCCTGGCCACCAGGTCTGTGCAGCCTGGTAGGAGGATAGAGAGAGAGAAAAAAAGACAGAGCGAGGAGATTCTGAGGTGAAGTGGCTGCCTGTTTCCTGGTCTGATCTGGATACCTGGAGTGTTAGAGACAGCCTGCAGACTGCTGTGCGAGCTGACCTGCTGTGTGAGAGACAGCCTGCTGATTACTGTGTCACCAGAGGCCACGCAGCTGCGTGTTAGTGTCTATAAATGGCTGCCAGAGAGAGAACTGTGAGTGGAGCGGTTGTCCTGGTGATCCATGCCCGAGGCCTTCCAACCGGACCTGACTCCTGCCCTGAGGTCATCTGCCCCTGAGACCTTCTTATCAGACTGTAACTTCTATTCTGAGGTGAACTGTCTCTGTGATTGCTGATGCCATAGAGAACTGCTGCAGAGCCCCAAGGTGATCTGTCCCTGTGATTGCCAGTGCTATAGAGAACTGCTGCAGAGCTGGAAGCGGAGTGGATACCACTTTGTACCAGATACCTTCCCGGATAAATCTGTTGGTACTGTAAGTCCTGAGCTCAGGCCCCGTCTATATATTTCTGTTTTTGTGGGCAAGTGTGCACACTTATGCGGTAGTGGTTTGCCGCCAAAACAGATATAATATATAGTTCCTTCCTGAAGTTCCTGGTTAGGTAAATTGTTTCCTGCTGGTTCCTGTCCTACTGGAATTGGTCTCTAGACCAGCACGCTGATCCTTGTTTAGTAACCGAGTGTTTGTACATTTATTGGTGTCTACAGTGGAACCTTGGTTTACGAGAACAATCCGTATTGGGAGTGTGCTTGTAAACCAAGTTACTCATCTAGCAAAGCAAGATTTCGCATAGGAAATCATTGGAATGCTGACAATTCATTCCACAACTTATTCAATGTCCCATCCTGGTCCCCTATTGTGCCATTCCACACATGCACAAACACACGAAAACACGCACAAACACACAAACACACACACACATATTATGCTCACCTTACCTTCCATTCCCTCGCCGGCCTCCTGGTTCTTGTAGTTCGCCGGTACAGGATGTGTATCGGGTAACCATCGTGACCAATACCAGACCTTCCGCTACAAGAACCAGGAGGCCAGCGATGGAACCGAAGGTAAGGTGACCATAATATGTGTGTGTGTGTTTGTGTGTTTATGCGTGTTTGTATGTGTTTGTGCGGATTGCAAGAGCAGGTCAGAGCGCGGTGAAAGTACAGAACCGGAACTGTGTGCAGTGTGCATTTGCTCGTACAGCAAAGCTTGCTCGTAAACGGAGTTACATATTTACAGCAAGCTTTGCTCATATAGCGAAATGCTCGCAAACCGGGTTACTCGTAAACCGAGGTTCCACTGTATTTGCTGACGTTTCACTTCCTATTTTCCTTACCGGGTTAGAAAGAGTTTGCAATTGAATCTAGTCTGGTCTCGTTCCTTGTTCGTGGGGCCCGTTGTATCCTGAAAGTAAACTCTCAGTTCCACAACTTCATGTTTTATTTTAGATGGAATTGAGCAATAAAACTACTGGGTTTAATGTTTATTTAATTGATCACATTATTTTGGGGGAATTGTATGATTAAAAAGAATCATTACCAACATCAAAGCTGGTAAAACCTTATTATCATAAAAACAATTAGTGGCAAACAAGGAATGTCCGGCAATGAGCTTATCTTGGCCATCCAGGCCTCAGTGTTACAGCCTGATCTGATGACTATGCTGGAAGTTACCTGCATGGGGATAAGATACAAGCTCTTGCTAGTTGGAGAAGGCCTTCACTTGAAAACTCTTTACTCCAAGGGGTTGTCCATGATGTTTATATTCATATTTTTGAGAATGGTCATCAAAATCAGAATAATGGAGGTCTTGCAACCTCTTGAAAACCCACTAATTAGGTGTTTGCTACTCCTGCTGCAGATAGATGTACACAGTGCACATCCGGAGTCAGAATCTGTACACAGTTTTGTGATTGTCTGATCTTCCATTTATTTCAATAGGAGCTGACAGTGTACGGAGCCGTGTTGTATATAAATCTGCAGCTGGTATTGAAAATAATTAGTCAGTGAGATTGCAGGGTGTCAGACCCCCACCAATCTGATTCTGATCATCAATTTACAAGCCTTGGACACCCCCATTAATCTTATTGGAGATGCATAATGGTAATGGGCATAAGAAATGACAAATGTCTCCCAAGCAAATAATGCGACATGATATATATATTTAATTTTGACCAATTCATTTTGTTGCCCACTTTGAAAAACTGACTAAAAAAAAAAGAAACCATAGAAAATTCTGACTCATTTGTTAAAATGCACCAATTGTAACGTGGAAAGTCCAACTGAAGGTGGAGCCGAATCCGCAAATATGGAGCAATTATTCCAAGAATTTCTGAAGGTAAAATTTTCCTTTTTTTAAATACAAACAAAAAAAACAGTTCAGTAATTCACAGACTCCAACACCGCTTACTTATAACTTCTGTTTCACAATTATCAGTGAATATGGAACCTGAAAGAAACAAGGAATGAAGTGCTACCCAAACAAAACTACTTTAGAGCATGAAAAATTGCTAAATTTTCATCTCTCAACTTATTTTTTAACCAATTCTTCCTGTCCAAAATATAAATAATAGAATCAGCAGGTACTCACCCTCCCCAGGTCCAGCGCACAAGTTCAGCCGCTGTTTCTGTTGTTGGGCGCTGGCTGCAGAGTGTCTCAACTAATCACTGGGCTTAGTAGCTTGTGTTGTCTACCACTGAGACCAGTGATTGGCTGGTCACCACTACAGCCAGTAAAGAAACACTGGACCAATGGTGGAGATGCAGCACTGGACCTGGGGAGGGTGAGAACCATCTGATTTTTATTTTATTTTATTATTTTTAATATGGTCAGGATGAATTAGTCCTTTAAGCCATGGAAAATACAATTAAAGGGTTATTCCCAAAATGACAGTGCAAGCTCATAATAATCCTCATGTAATTCTATTCAATTGTGCCAATAGAAAACATTTTGACATTTTTGTAGTTTTTGACATATGACCCCTCCGTTGGTGCCCCACCCCCATTCTATTTACTATTTATTGCTGTTGGAACCACCCTGCAGTATTTCCAATGACAATGGTCTATATGTATGCCATCCTGGGTTCTGTGTGCTTCATCTCTCTAAGGCCCCATTCACACTGTGTTCTTCTCCCCGGTCAGTGGTCCCGTCGGGGCTTCCGGGTTGGCTATAATGGTCCAGACAGAGTCACGAAAAAGTGTCATTCGAGAGTATACACTTAAGGCTGCTTTACATGGTACGACCGATTGTGCGATATCACAATCGATCGTACCCGCCCCCGTCCTTTTTAAGTCACGGGCAATTAGTTGCCCGTGGCGCACAAAGTTGGTAACCCCCGTCACACATACTTACCTCTCATGCGACATCGCTGTGGGCGGCGAACGTCCACTTCCTGGAGTGGGAGGGACGTTCGGCGTCACAGTGACGTCACACGGCCGCTGGCCAATAGAAGCGGAGGGGCGGAGATGAGCAGGATGTAAACATCCCGGCCACCTCCTTCCTTCCACATAGAGCCGGCGGCTGACGCGGGAGGCAGGTACGCGTGGTGTCACACGGAGCGACGTGTGATGCCACGGGAACGATGAACAACCAGCGCCTGATTTCAGAACCGATATTATGGAACCTAGCGACCAGTACACGACTCACGATTTGTGAGCGATACTGCGTCGCTAGGAGGTGTCACACAGGCGTCACAAAAACCGTGACCCCGACGATCTATCGCACGATAGATTGTCTGGTGTAAAGCAGCCTTTACTGGAGGCGGACACCCAGACGCAGTCTACTATGTCTGGGTGTCCGCCTTCAATAGGCGTATACTCCCGAAAATAATGCACGACAGAGCACACGGTGACTCCATCTGCACCATTATACTCAATGGCTGCATCGGAGTATATGTCCGAAACCCGTTTTGCGGGAGGTTCAAACAGAAGCCCCGACGGGACCATTAAACGGGGCAAGAAACGTAGTGTGAAAACGGCCTAAGGTACACACTTCAAATCATTCTGTTATGATTCAACACATTTCGGCACTTACCCTGCCTTCAGTAAACCACGTATGTGTGGTACAGGCTATTGTCTTTTGGGCAGCCAGCCAATCAACACAGCTCAACTAAGCTAACTTATATCAGGAAGCCATGGTGGCATTGATCTCTACAATGACGTGAACTGGAAAACAGCTCAGGTCAACTACGCTGTGATGACCTGGCTATCCAAATACAGTTGAACCTGGGGTGATTAAGAACCCCAGATGAGAGTAGTGGGTGGGTCACTGCAGCACTGAGGAGAAGCAGGGTGGCTCTGGGAAATGTAGTTTTAGCAGATAAGAATAGGACCCCCCCCATTCAGCTCTGTGACGCTGGATGTACAAAGGGGCAGTGTCATGGTTCGCCTCACTGTCCACATGGCTAGGGGGCGGAGCCTTCTCTCGAGCCTCACTTCCAGACCCTGGATGCCTTAAAAGCTGGCATTTCCAGTGAATCAGTGCCGACTATAAGCTTAGCACTGCTTTGCCTGTGATTGCTGGTCGTGTGAGTGATATCCTGATCTGTCTGTTCCTGTGCCCCCGTGCCCTTGTCTGTGTTCCATCCCCTGGTCGTCCCTCCTGTCCTCTGTCCCCTCTCCTATTTCCCCACTCGGTTGCTTCCTCCAGTACTGACCTTGGCCTGACTTTGACTCCGCTTTTGCTCGTTCCTCCGGTCCTGCTTCTGCCCATACGGTGTTTGACCCAGCCTGTCTGACTATTCCTTGCATGCTCTGCAGCTCTGCTTCTCAGCTGTGCTTTGAGGTAATGCATGAGAACGCTGTGAATTCACTTCCTGGTTCTCATTGCTCTGTGTAGTGTATTATGCTACAAAGCTCTGGCTCCCCCTGGTGGCAGCATTACAGGCAGAAAGAGAAGAAAAAGACAAACAAAGGTTTTGAAGCTTGAAGTAGTTGGAAGAACCTGAAAAAGACGGAACATATGCTCAGCAAGTTGTTTTTATATTACAATACATATGTTTATTCTTTTTAATGTTTATTGAGCACTTCAGGCAGAATCTGCCTTAGGCCTAAAACACACTTCCGCAAAAAAAACGTCCGTATGACACGGTCCGTTTTTCGGGTCCGTGTTCCGTATTTTTGGGGCGTTTCTCCGGTACGTATGGCATCCGTGTGATGGCGTATGCGAGCCGTGTGCACATGTGGAATGTCCGTATTGTCATGAAATACCTACATGTGCAGTCCGTGTGCCGTCCGTTTTTTTTAGATACGTATTTTCACACAAATAACCTTGTTAGACCTTCATAATGTGCTCCTGATGTGTTAAATTGGTCAATTACCGTTTTTTTCGGACCATAAGACGCACTTTTTTTCCTCCAAATTTGGGAGGAAAGTGTGGGGTGCGTCTTATGGTCTGAAGCTGCAGGGTAGGGAACTGTGGGGAGTCAGCGCTATGCAGTGGGATCACAGGAGGCAGGGAGGGTCGCTGCTGCAGGAAGCCAGCGCTGGAGAAACCACGTGTACCCGCTGCTTAAAGTCAGTGAATATTCATTAGCTGCTCCCCGCCCACCTCTCTCTGCAGTCAGCGGGTGTGAGGAGCAGCTAATGAATACTTGTTTAATGTAAACAGCGGACACACGTGGGAGCTCCAGATGCCGGCTTCCTGCAGCGGCTGGGGAGGCTGTGTGTCCGCTGTTTAGGAGGCAGGAGCAGGGTGCGGCTGCAGTCATGTCTCGCCCGGAGGATGTGCAGATCACTGCAGTGTCCGGGCCAGAGCACGGCATACCTTCACAGCACAGCCGCAGTCTCTGTGCTGAGGGCTCAAATTACTTTCACTTTGCTCCTGCTGCCTCTGCTCAGTCTCCCGTAGCTGACAAGGACCTACAGTGATGTAATGCAGAGGGGTTGGCCAGAACAGCTCAGAACAGCACAGTGCCCGCCTCTTCATTACATCACTGCAGGTCCTCTTCAGATATGGCAGACATTGTTTGTAATGCCAGGACCAAACTGAAGCATGGTGAGCAGCACATCTGTAAAAGTAAGGCAATAAATAATATAGTATAGGCATTACTGTACACCTGGATGGGGTATATATATATATATATATATGTGTGTATGTGTGTGTGTGTATATATATATATATATATAATTACACACACACACACACTATATACACACACACTATATACACACAACCACACACGCACACTATATACACACAACCACACACGCACAGTATATAACTCTATATATGTCACGCTCCCCGGGTCCCCTGCCTCGCTCCCCGGCTCACCTGCCACGCTCCCCGGCTTCCCTGCATCGCTCCCCGGCTCCTCTATCAGGCGTCCCCCGCTCCACAGCCTCCAGCCCCCATCACCTGCGGTCCCCAGGCGGCTCGGTCCCCGCTCCCGGCGCCCGTCGGCAGCACTGCTCCAGGCCGGCTCCCCTGCCTCCTGTTCACCGCTCCCTGCCCTGGCTTCTGGCACCCGGGCCTCGCGCATGAGCATTAGGGCGCGCGCGCGGTCATTGACCCTTTCTTAAAGGGCCAGTGTCCTCCAACAGGATATTGAAGGATCAGGTACTGGGTATATAGGGGGATCCTTTCCAAGTGGGCGGGGCCTGTTCTTCGTGTTTTCCAAGCTAGGAGTCAGGTCTCCTTGTGTCTGTGATATACTCACCTATCTCTCTCGTAGAGCCGATCCTGCCTCGCCAACCGGTCCTGACGATACCCGAACCCCGAACGGTGACGGCCTGCCATCCCGTCAGTTCCTGCCATCTCCGATCCCTGTGGTGACCCGTCTTCTCGCTCCATTGGTTCCGGACTCTGCCTGACGACATCTCGGCCTCCGAACCTGAGCTCCATCACCCGGACTACCATCAGAGACCCCGTGGTCCCAGGGACTTCTTTACTCCACTCCTCTAAACGGACTGTCCTGCTAGTGCTCCGGCTACCGGGCACCTTGCCCTCGGTGAGGTGTTCAGCCCAGTGGATCCACCTCCTGGGTCTGCCCGTCCACCTGGCCCTAACAATATATATATATATATATATATATACACACACACACACTATATACACACAACCACACACACACAGTATATAACTCTATATATACACACACACACACACACACACACACACACTATAACTATACACACACACACACACACACACACACACATCAGATTGGAGGATCACACATATAATGATGGGGAACATACATATTCCACAATAGGGGCCATATATACCTCGAAAGTACCCAGAATGGGGGATATGAGGACAGAATTTGGGGATATTATTACCTCAGTAACACTGTCAGCAGTAAAATAACAGTGTGTCATGACCACATTCTTTTACTTTAATTTTATTTTTTTTTCTATTTTTTCCTCCTCTAAAACAAGGGTGCGACTTATAGTCCGGTGCGTCTTATAGTCCGAAAAATACGGTAACTACCCAATTTGGTAAAAATTTGCTTAAATAACCTTAAAAAACATGGCTTCAAAGCTCTTTCTCACATTAGACACACTCCAAAATGTCTCTCTCCAATGAAGCAACCATGTATTTGCTCTAATTGATATCTAGGAGATTTGGGGTTAGGCGACATATGATTGAAGAAGAGCCACCACTGGAGAGAAGGATGTGGATTCACCCCCTTGTGAAGCTCAGGAAAACACATGGGCATTTTAATATTCTCTATGGCGAAATGCGGAAATTTCCACCAAAATTCCAAGCCTACTGCCATCTCACCATGAATTCATTTGACAACATCCTTGGCCTTGTGTACCAACGTTTGAAGCATCAGGACACCTCTATGCGCCTCAGCATCTCCCCTGAGGAACGACTGTTGGTGACTTTACGGTAGGTGTTGACATGTATACTCATGCTTTATCTGTCATTTTGAAATACATGTTAAGTCGCTAAGGCATCATTTTGTAGAAATTATTAAATGTAAAAATATGGTCTTTGTAGAAAACTTATATTGATCACTTAACCACATTGCAAAATCAAATTAAAAACTGAGAAGTCACTTCTTCCATTCTATCTCTACCAAAATTAAAGAAACAAGAGGCTTAACTCAAACAAACTTGTTTATTAAACACAAAATTAGATATTTTTCCAATATGGAAAGTAAAGATCACATATGCTTTTCCCAACCAAAGAAATTATAAAAAAACATACACAGTATCTCGCCAGTCATTGGATGTTACAAATATTTGGTGTGAAATATAAATTACATGAATAGTCAAAGTAATGTCATGTTTTTATTCTATTTCAGTTACCTAGCAACTGGGCAATCCATCAGCAGTCTACATTTCGAATTCTTATTGGGAAGGTCCACAATTGGCAAGATTATCCTGCATACCTGCACTGTGCTATGGGAGACCCTTAGGCATCATGTCATGCAGCTGCCTTCAACACAGGAATGGATGCACATTGCAGATGAATTTTTGGAGAAAACAGCTTTTCCTAATTGTATTGGTGCCATTGACGGAAAACACATTAGAGTGAAGAAAACACCGAACTCTGCATCAAGATATTTTAATTATCATAAGTTATTTTCTGTAGTTATTTTGGCCATGGTAGATACAAACTACTGCTTTTTATTTGCTGATATTCGGGCCTATGGCAGTGCCTCAGATGCACGCATTTTCAGAAGCTCACATTTAGCAAGACGATTAATGTCTGATAGTTTAAGTTTGCCTGCACCAAGACCATTGCCTGGTACTAATGGCCCTATTGTCCCTTTTGTAATGGTTGCAGATCAGGGGTTTGCATTGTCTAGGCATTTGTTGCGTCCATATCCCAGAAGGGGGCTGGACAGATCAAAAGCCCTATTTAATAGCAAATTGGCCACAGCACGTTGCTATGTAGAACGTTCCTTTGGCATTTTGGCCTCAAGATGGCGCATTTATCAAACCACCATCCAACTCCAACCAACCACCGTCAAGGCTGTCATAAAATCGACAGTAGTGTTACATAATTACTGTAGATTACATGAAAGCAATGACGAAGATATTGAGGAGTTGCCTGCTTTAAATGCACCATTTGTAGAGATTGGTAGTGTCAGAACCACTGTGTCCACTTCTGGTCTACTAGTGAGGAATCACTTTAAAGATTTTTTTAGTTTAAATAGCCATAGTCATGTATAATTTTGACATTAATAAAGTTTGTTAACACTTGGTTACATAAGCACAAACACATATGTAATACAAAAGAGAAAATGACCATACATAGGTATAATTTGTGGTTTTTTGGTTGGTTGGTTGTGTTTGTGGTCCCCATAAGTCATTGTGATATAACAATATTGTTATGACATCAGGAATTTTTGTTATTCTAAAAACAGTACTACTGAATGTACATGACTAATAAAATTATGTCAAATTTGATTTGAAAAAGTTAGTCCAGAATTATTATTTTACCTATGTATGTATGTTCTCTTTTGCAAAACACCCTGTATTTTTTTTTTATATACAATTTTGTCAGGGACTTTAGCCCATACAAAACACCATCCTTTATTATGCAATAATGTCACGCACACATAACTTGTTTGACACTATTGGAATACAAGTATGGGACCAGACCAAATGCAGATACTGCATAGTGGCTGGATTTTTAATAATAAAGGTGTCTGAATGTTAGTGTAGTAGTTTATGTGCATGCATCTTATCCCTAAACCCAGTTTATTCTAATGGATGGTCCAAACAACATGTCCAGAGCAAGGCAACATTCTAACAGGCAGGTAATGTTTTTGAAGTGATAGAGTAATTGCTACTGTTTTTTTGTAAATGAAAACAAAAATATGACCCCATGCATATAGAGTAAGTAATGTGTTACATTTTGAAATGTTTTCCCACCAGCAATACCCTAGAAAACATACCAAAATGTAAAATAAAACATACAATATCACATTATGATTCAACTAAATCCTCTAGGCTAGTGATGTTGTCCTGTGTAGTCTCCATTGCATTGACACCTACAGAATATGTTTGCTGCACAACACTAGATGTTGTAGTGAGTGACTGATCAGTGTTTCCACTAGTAACAGTTGTTGTACTTGGAACAAATAATGATGCAGGTGTTTGAGCAGATGGAAGACCAAGTGTAGGTGGTACATATTGATGTGTTGAAAGAGGCTGAGTATGTGTGTATGTGAAGTATTTGAGGTAGTCAATGAACATTACTACCAATACTAGGATAGTTAAAAGAGGTTTGTATTGGTGTCTGTTGGGGTACTTGTGGGACAAATGAGGGCTGTTGAGATGGCCTTTGTGTCATTAATGTACTTGTTTGTTGGGGGACAAATGTTGGCCTAATTTGTACATCAGTTCCCATAGAAGAAGATGGACACTGTATATGTGTTTGTTGCACTACAGGATTAAGTTGAAAATTCGAGAAATGTTCATCAGTTTGGGTTTCCACAGTTTGTTGGGTTGTGTTTGTGTGTGGGCCACGTGGATTAGCTCTCCATTGTTCTATCACTTCAAAACAATATATAGGTTCTGGCTCACGTTGGGTAGCAGATATTAGTGTTATTAAGGACGCCCTTAATCTGTCCTGCCTATCAGCATGAACCAATGCAACAGAGGGAGAGGGAGCGGCAAAATCTCTCTCCATCACTCTCTGGTATCAGAGAATTCATCATGTGTATAATTCTGGTATCAATGATATCTGGCAGGGAACGTAAATCTTCATAACGCCTATGTCTGCGACCACGGATAGATTGTGCTACTGTGCGCATGGTATTAGTTGATATTCTTGGCTGTGTGGCTGCATGTTGCTGTGGACTACTCTCTGCAATAACTGGGGAAGGGCCACTTTGTTGCCCTGTAGACTGGCCTGCAATCACATTAGTGGATTGACTTGTACCCAAACCGAAATCAGAGGACTTTTCTTCTGCGTCTGGCTGGCTGGTGTTGGGGATTGTTGGTGGTTGATATGAGATAGGCTCCATCTCAGAAGCAGAGGTCGCTGTTAATACTGCTGACTGGGCTTCCTCATTATCTTCCAGGTTATCCTCTGTACTTTGATGAAAAAAAAAAAAATTACTGTGTGCCTTTTAAATAAAACCACCATGTGATGTAATGCTTGAACCTTACTTTGGTACTTCCATAATGGGCATAAGGAAGCTCAGTTTTCATAATGGACATATTTTTTCTTCTTTGCAGCGGCAGCTGTGGTGGCCACAGAGTTATACTCTCTGCGGAACTGGTCACGGGCTGAGCGCCATTGCCGTTTGACAAGATCCACTGTTAAAAAAATAAAAAATGTAAAATAAGGTCACAAATTCAAACAATTGTAGATGTTAAAAAATTAGACATTAGTCTTGGATTGCATCAATTGTATGAAATAGGAAAACACATCCATGTGTATGACATCAACAACCCATTACACTCATCTAGTGACATAATAACACAATAAGCATGAGAAAGAAAACAAGTTCAGCAGTAAACATCTTCTACCACTTATTAATCATTCATCTCCTTATAATTGTTCAAAAAAAAAATAAACCTACAGAAAGCCATGACAAAAAAAAATACTACAAACGCATGAAGTGCCATATGTTCCATATATATTTACCATTACACACTACACATTACTGTTACCATTCCAGACATGGTGACACCAAGGAACTTGCATAATAACCCAAACATAGAAATACAAATCCAAAAATATAGACAATTCACAGCACATTTGCAATAGAAAAATCACAGAAATGGTAACCAAAAAAAACCCCAAACATGTTTAATAGTGGCTTCCCCATCCTGAAATGCCTTTTGTACATGCATAAAATGCTTTGCAGGCCACATATACACATGCTGACATTACTAGTAATCTGCAATGAATACTTCAAAAGGCCAGAAAACTACACTCTCCTGTTTGTGAGTCTCCAGTGTATCTCAAAATGAGTCAGGCCCATTAATAGATGCCAAACAAACTATACAAATATGGATATACTCTGCCTACAGAATGAGCACATGTAGGTAAAGACAGAAGCAATGCAAATATCTGTACTCACCATATCTATTTTTCTTTCCAGGGGTACATTGAGACCATCCATTCCTAGGGTAGACTACCTCTGCCACAGACATCCATGCTCGTTCCACCATTAACCTGTCATGGTAGCCATCAACACGTGTGTCCCACAGCTCTGGATGCCTCTCCATTTCTCCAATCAGCCTCTCTGTATCGATTCTGGGCGCCATGCTCAGTACCTGTGTTGTTCTCTGTGCTCAAAGTTCCCCTGCAGTGAGAGAACAGGTGCCCAGCTGCTGTCTGGCGTGCAAATGAGACAGGAAATGTATGTTTGGCTCCAGAATTAATGGCCTACAATTGACCTGATAGATTGGTAACAAGTGTTTCAGATTTTGTGATGAAATACGGACACGGACATATTCCGTGTGCGGTCCGTGCAGGCACGGACCCATAGACTAAAGCGGGTCCGTGCCTGCGTGTTGCCGGCAAAAAACGGACATGTCGTCCGTGTTGAAAAGCGCACACATGTACTTACGACACGGACACACGTTCCGTGTGATTTTACGTACGTGTGCCATCTTCCATTGAATAACATGGGTCTCCGTGTGTACGTGTCTCCGGTACGTGCAAATACGTACCGCACACGTACAAATTACACGGATGTGTGTTGCGGGTCTTAAAAAGACATTGCGCGCACATAAGCTGATGTGTATGAGGGGCATTAGTCTCTGTTCACATGTGCAGTTGTCATTCGTTTGTAACAAATCCAGTATTATAAAGAGCAAAAATGGATTCAAAATGGAAACGAAAGTTTCTGGTTTTGAATGGATCTGTTTTAAGTTGTTTGTGTTCTGTTTTTAAAGATCCATTAACAGACGACAATATGTTGTGACCTGTTTACCGAAGACTTCAATGTTAACCCCTTAAAGGGAACCTCTCAGGTCCAATATGCAACCAGAACCACGAGCAGTTCTGGGTGCATATTGCTAATCCCTGCCTAACTGTCCCTGTATATGTGGTGCCCCTCAGGCTTCAGTCACCACAGAGTATTGTATCTGACTTAAGATGCAATGCTCATGCTGGGTAAGGAGGAGGTTAACCACTGGTTTTCACTTACACAATACACTTTTATAAACACCCAGTTAGTGAGCCAGCACTTGCATTACTCAGGAAGCCAGGCTGGGAAATTCCCAGGCAGGATGAGTCATCAAAAAAGTGGGGGCTGTCTGGGAAGTGAGCGAACACACACAGTTTCACTTCACAACACTGAAGAACTTCAGAGAGAGAACTGTTATGAACTGGTAACTGTGGACGATCACAAAAAATCCCATTAATCAGGAAAAAACAAAACTACAAGACTAGTTGGAAACTAAGCTGACCGCAATCCCCAATCTATCGGACAACACTAGAAGTAGCAGTGGGATGTTCCTAACCCACCTAGACACCTCGTCACTGTCGGAGAACCTTGCTACACCTCTATCTTTGAGGTGAGGAATCCTAACTTGCCTCGGAGCAGTCCCCAAAAAAATAGCCAGCCCCCAAAATGTAAACGACGGTGATGTAAGAAAACACAATACACAGATGGAAAATATAGATTAGCAAAGGTGAGGCCCGACTTACTAGATAGAACAGGACAGGACAGATAACTGATTGTGGCCAGCAAAAAACCCTGTAAAAAATACCAAACTCCTGATTGGAAAAAAAATACTGAGACCATACGGTCTCTCCCCCACTATATCAGGTACTCTTGTGCCAGACACTTTAAACAGAACTGCAGATATAATGGGAAGGAACAAAATCACAGAACAAACAATATTCTAAAGTGCAAAAAATCCAAACATGAACAGGCCCTTTCTTGCTGGAGGAACTGCCCTGCTCACAAAAGCAAAAAGACAGATTCTCATATACAAGAAACCAAACACAGAACCAAATGGAATAAGCAAAAACACCCTTAAGTGAAATCTAGGCAATTAAGCACAGAAACTAGAAAACTTATCTGGAGTAGATTCAGGCACAATAAATTTGTAAAGAAGAACAAATGGGAGAAACTGAAGGGAAAACTCCCAGCCATCTTCAGAAGCAGCAGGAAACATCTATCACCGGCGGCCACCAGGCAGAAAGTGCTCTCCTAAATACACTAGGCTGATCTGCAATAGGACTTCCTGAATTCTTAATTAATTAATTCCATCCCCTTTTTTTGTCACAGATTCAGACTCAGCTTCATTACCATTCCTGGCCAACAGAGGGAGCTCCACACCAGCACCCACTCGGATAACATTCACAACAGAGAACAGCTTGAGGCAGAGAAGAGCAAGGCCTCTGGAGGGATGTCGCACGGCTCCCCCCAGAGGGTCCAACTGGGTACCGAGCACACTGTGAGAGAAGCAAGAGACGACCGAGTTGAGCTGTGAGACAGATGAGCAACTCGGTAGCTGGATGGTGAGCCCCCAACAACCCCTTTGGGACCGGTGCCAGACAGGGTGAGAGCCCTCGGTTAGGGGAACTTTCATGGAATCTAACAAATCTGTAGGGAAGGGGGATTTCACGTCACGATCGGGTCCATAACAAGTTTTGTGCTGCCTGCGTACGGGACAGCAACTAAAGCCAAGGACACTGGGGTCGCCAAGTAGCTTTATCTCACGGGGATCCACACTACAAGGCGCAAGTAGGAAGGTCTCACATGCTTCTCAACACCGGTGGTGACCTCTGCTTCATCCGGGATCGGCTGGGGCCCATCACGGTGATGACCGGTACTTTGCGGACACAGCACACGAACTGTGAGTAAAACACCTGGAACCGCAGCCCCTTTGTGAGACTCTGAGTTGCCGGCGTCACCACCCCACGCACTGGCACCAACGGCCCTTCCCCCGTCCCCACCGTCCTCCCCGGGGTTCGCTCCACTTGTGGGTAGCTGGACTATCTGGGCTGCGGTAACATCAGCCCCGGAGGAGAGCGACATCTCGCAGCGGCGGCTAATCCCTGGCCGCGCACCACGGGTGGTGCTGCAAAGCAAACACCCCCATCTCCCCTTGGACTCTCTTTGCCTGTAGCTGACAGGGCCACGAAGCCGGGTCAGGCCATTCACAGCAACCCCACGAAACCACTGGCCAGGTGACGAGTTATGGCCTGAAGGTCCAATGGGGTGCTACATTTGGCGCGAGCAGGGTTGCATGCACATAACAACGGATACTGTGTGCCTTCATGGACTTTACAAAAAATCGAAAGCATGGGTGGAACCCAGAAAGAGCGCGAAAGTGAGCCCCACTGCCATAGACTTATTGTAAACAAGGACTTGCCGTTAAACTGCCCTAGTTGTTGATGCTGCAGCACCATCACTAGCTCCGGTGATGCCATTTGTTATGCCGTACCTTCAGGGAGCATCGTGCCGTACCTTTCGGGAGCATTATGGAAGCCACAAAACACTGGGGTAGTGTGCAGTATACTAGGACTGACTTTACCAATGGACTGGATTCTTGATCTGTGATCTCTGTGGAAAAACTGTACACTATACTGGAGGATGTCGCATAGTGTACAGAACCAGGGGGGGCCTGGACCGTTCCTCTGGTACTACCAGCAGCGGCTCAGATAGAAGCGTGAAAGTAAATGTGTTGTAGATAGAGAAATAATGCTACAGTATAATGTGCAGAATGTTTTTTTTCTCTTTCTCCCTTTCTTCTCTCTCTTTTCTTTCTTTTCTATTAAGTAATATTACCTCCCATAAAGAGAAGAATGTTCATGTTTTCTATGCATAACAAAAATTGTGGTGTGCTAACATTGTTTTGTTGCATCCTGGAAGTGCTGCAATTTGCTGTGGGGGAATGTGGTGCCCCTGAGACTTTAGTTGCCACAAAGTATTGTATCTGACTTAAGATGCAATGCTCATCCCAGGTAAGGAGGAGGTTAACCACTGTCCCGTTGACGAGTTATGCCCTGAAGGTCCCGTGGGGTGCTACATATACACTAGCATAGATGAAGAGATCTTTAGAAAAAGTATTTCTAAAGATTTTTATCATATGCTAATGAGCGCTGGGACTAGTCCTCTGGGCGTTAGTTCCCTTGGCTAGTTGGCCTCACTAGCATGTTAGTACGCCCCTGTGGGTGTGCTAACATGCTAATGAATGCACAGCGTCACACGATGATCTCACTCACCTCTCCACTGCCATCGCCGCCCGATGCTGGATTTTGGCTCAGTGCACAAGACTCCAGAGTTTGGGTCATGCGCACTATGAAGTCGGGTGTACGCGTCCTGGCTTCAAACTGAAGTGGTGCACATGACTGAAACTGCTAATGGATTCACACCATCTCCAGCGGCCATTACCCATCTGGGCAGGCATGGATTTGGCTACCAGTTGTAGCATTACAGCCCAGCCTCCTAAATGCATTATATGGAAGTATGAAGAATATAGCAAATGTTCAATTATACAACTAAATCACTACAATTTATTTACAAAGATGAAGAAACATATTGAGGTGTGTGTATATATATACAGTACAGACCAAAAGTTTGGATACACCTTCTCATTCAAATAGTTTTCTTTATTTTCATGACTCTGAAAATTGTAGATTAACATTGAAGGCATCAAAACTATGAATTTACACATGTGGAATGAAATACTTAACAAAAAAGTGTGAAACAACTGAAAATATGTCTTATATTCTAGGTTCTTCAAAGTAGCCACCTTTTGCTTTGATTACTGCTTTGCACTCTCTTGGCATTCTCTTGATGATCTTCAAGAGGTAGTCACCGGAAATGGTTTTCACTTCACAGCTGTGCCCTGTCAGGTTTAATAAGTATGATTTCTTGCCTTATAAATGGGGTTGGGACTATCAGTTGTGTTGTGCAGAAGTCTGGTGGATACACAGCTGATAGTCCTACTGTTAGAATTTGTATTATGGCAAGAAAAAAGCAGCTAAGTAAAGAAAAACGAGTGGCCATCATTACTTTAAGAAATGAAGGTCAGTCAGTCCGAAAAATTGGGAAAACTTTGAGTGTCCCCAAGTGCAGTGGCAAAAACCATCAAATGCTACAAAGTAACTGGCTCACATGAGGACCGCCCCAGGAAAGGAAGACCAAGAGTCACCTCTGCTGCTGAGGATAAGTTTATCTGAGTCACCAGCCTCAGAAATCGCAGGTTAACAGCAGCTCAGATTAGAGACCAGGTCAATGCCACACAGAGTTCTAGCAGCAGACACATCTCTAGAACAACTGTTAAGAGGAGACTTTGTGTAGCAGGCCTTCATGGTAAAATAGCTGCTAGGAAACCACTGCTAAGGACAGCCAACAAGCAGAACAGACTTGTTTGGGCTAAAGAACACAAGGAATGGACATTAGACCAGTGGAAATCGGTGCTTTGGTCTGATGAGTCCAAATTTGAGATCTTTGGATCCAACCACCATGTCTTTGTGCAACGCAGAAAAGGTGAACGGATGGACTCTACATGGCTGGTTCCCACCGTGAAGCATGGAGGAGGAGATGTGATGGTGTGGGGGTGCTTTGCTGGTGACACTGTTGGGGATTTATTCAAAATTGAAGACATACTGAACCAGCATGGTTACCACAGCATTTTGCAGTGGCATGCTATTCCATCCGGTTTGCGTTTAGTTGGATCATCATTTATTTTTCAACAGGACAATGACCCCAAACACACCTCCAGGCTTTGTAAGGACTATATGACTAAGGAGAGTGATGGGGTGCTACACCAGATGACCTGGCCTCCGCAGTCACCAGACCTGAACCCAATCGAGATGGTTTGGGGTGAGCTGGACCGCAGAGTGAAGGCAAAAGGGCCAACAACTGCTAAGCATCTCTGGGAACTCCAGCAAGACTGTTGGAAAACCATTTCCGGTGACTACCTCTTGAAGCTCATCAAGAGAATGCCAAGAGTGTGCAAAGCAGTAATCAAAGCAAAAGATGGCTACTTTGAAGAACCTAGAATATAAGACATATTTTCAGTTGTTTCACACTTTTTTGTTAAGTATTTCATTCCACATGTGTAAATTCATAGTTTTGATGACTTCAATGTGAATCTACAATTTTCAAAGTAATGAAAATAAAGAAAGCTCTTTGAATGAAAAGGTGTGTCCAAACTTTTGGTCTGTATAGATATATATTTTATTTTTTTTAATATAGATAGATAGATTCGAACACATCGCATGTTTTGGCCTGTTACACTGAATAACCGAACAGAAACCGTGATCTGCTATAACTATCAACTATCCTCAGCCAGTCATGTAGCTACTGTGGATTAAGTAGAAACATAGTCCTGTCCCTTTAAGGCGTTCAGTGACTCAGCAGAGCGCTGGAGTTTTGTCCCTCGGCGGCTGCCGTACGGGAGTCTGCTCGGGAAGGTCGGGTGGCAGAGGTTACAGCTGCACCACGTGTGTGTATGTGTGTTCAGCGCCGGCTCTGTCCTTCCAGCAGCGCCATCCACCTCCAGCACAGAGGACATGGTGAGCAAGACGGAGGCGGCCGGCGCCCAGAGCCCCGCACACAGCCCGGACAGCCGGCCCTGCTGCGGTAAGAAGCCGCGTCCCCAGTGTGACCTGCGCCCGACACAGCAGTCCTCTCCCCGGCACTGCACGGCGGCCAGTGCTAGGACAGGGCAGTGCCACAAGAGTGGTGGTAACGCCGGAGGTGTACTGTCTGCACAGCATTAGTGTCATCTGTCAGCTGCACATGTTCTGTAGATTAATAATTGGTGATGACTGTGCACCCTGCCTGGTCTGACAGTCTGACTTGTCCCCTATAATGTGCTGGCTGCTATGCCATAATACAATATGCCGCCACATGGTGCCCCGTCTCCAGACATCCTCATTACTGCTGTGTGATTGTGCAATGTGTGCGGTGTTTATGTGCAGACGGATGTGATCAGCCTCAGGCAATGAGGACAGATAATATCGAGGTATTAGGGGGCGCTAGGATTTTTTTTTATGCGTTTGATTGGAATTTGGGGGGCTGTTCAGTTTCCACCACTGTTCTTTTCATTGGGGCTCAGGTGATGTATCCTATGAATGTGACTAGTGTGATGTACTGGGCCCCACTGGGGACACACAGGAGAGGGACCCCTTTGCACGTCAGTATTCACTATTCCACCTGCTTTGGGGGTAGCATTGACCCCCTTACCTCCTGGGCCCCTGTGCGGCTGCACTAATGACATGTCCGGCCCCGCACATAATGCGGGATGTGATGGTATGGCTATGTGCTTGCCCAGGATGCTCTGCTGTATGGACGGTGCTGACTTGATGTCCTTGGGGTCGGGGTTGCATAGCCCGTACTGTGCCCTTGTGCTCCTGGCCGTGGATGACTTCCCCTGCTCTGTTGCGTCCTGATGGCCTCTGATCTTGTAGTACATAGCAGCCATATCTAGAATAATCTGTGGACCCTTTCTAGGCATGTTACACTCCACTATGGCCGGTGACAACTCTTCTAGAAGTCACTAATACGGCTCCAGTGGCCTCGTATACATGGAGGAGGCCTGTATTGTACATCACATGATCCTCGAGGCTACAGCTTGGACTGGTGTGTTCTCCAGCACCGCCACTCCGGATCATTGCACAGGGACTGTGGGAGGAATGTCATTTATCACTAAAGCCAGGATTCAGCTTCACCTGCCAGGGGCTGGATGTGATTTGTGTATTTCAGGCCTAAGTCCTCCGCTGTGGGGTTTTCATGATGTACATGCACAGGTCTGGGGACGGGACGTGTTGCTGCCTATCAGCATTGCTGAGTATTTGAAGTTGTGAATGGATGAAACATTGTCTGTTTATAAATACTCGGATCCTTGGTTCTTTTTATCTGTTTTGTCAGATTTCCCTGTTTGATAATTGTGACCACCTCCGATGCACATCTACACGCTGCGGGATATAACTGATACCAGAAAACTCTTTTCCACAGACGGGATCCAGGCCCAATACGTGAATGTACTGGACCCGTAAGGTTAGGTTCACATTTCCGTTAAATTGTATCAGTCACAATCCGCGGCTCTGGTAAACAACGGAATCCGTTTAGCGGATTCCGTTGTGTCCCATAGACTTGTATTAGTGGCGGATTGCGACTGATGACCTTGCGTTGCATCCGCTGCGCCGCGGTCAGTAGTCTTTGGACTGACCGCCGGGCAGAAACAACACAGAATGTAACGTTTTTCGGGCCGTCAAAATTAACGCACCGCGCAGGAATCCGTCGCAATCAGTCAAGCTTGTAATGTATGTCTATGGTGCTGGATTCCATCATGCTCTACTGAGCATGCCCAGCATGTCTGGCACACCCACTGGGCTGTCCCAAACACAAACAGATCATGACTGATCCATCAAATAACGGACGCACAGCGGATGTAACGGACACGACAGATCAGTTTTTCACAGGATTCCTGTGAAAGGAATCCTGTGAAAAACACATCCGTTGCGTCAGTTGCCATCTAAAAAAATGACTGATCCGTCGCTGACTGATTTTAAAACAACGGAAATGTGAACCTAGCCTAATAAGCAGATAGATCTGATCAGAACCTGGGTGACCTATACCAGACCTGTACTGATCCGCTATGTTCTGTGCGGTGGGCACTACGAACCCCTGTAATAACCCTGAGGTCCTGTGCGGTCTATCGGCGGTTGAAAGCTTGCTCTGTTCTCTTGTGGTCCTATCTTCAGGAGATAATGTCACATTCCTATTTGGCAAGACTGGAAATTAACATTTACAAGGAAACCATGGACTATGACTTTTTTTTCACGAACATGATCTATCCGGGCTGTTTTTCGACAGAACAAGTTGTTTTATGTACTAATTATCAAAAAAATGGAGGCATGTCTGTCTTTGACTTGACTCACAGATCAAACTCTCCAATGCAAATCAGCGGGTATGTAAGAAAAGAAAGAAAGATGGCTTCCACGGGTTAATTTTATAACTTAACGGTGAGTGCACACGATCAGTGTTATCAGCGTTTTGGATGCAGTGTGTTTTCCCTGCGTCCATAATGTGTTGTACAGTAGAAGCACAGTGGATGGGATTAATAGGAATCCCATGCCCATGATGCTTCCTTTCTCCGCTCTGTAAACTGAACTACGGCGTGACTTTCCTATCTGCAGCATGTCAAGTTATTCTTATGGAGATACTAGCATTCTGAGCAGGACACCGCAAAAAAACCCCACTGCACCCAGAATCCTGATCGTGCGCACAGACGCTGTGTTCTCGCACAAACATGCTGCGTCCAGAACATGGGCACTCCGGATTGTGGGTGTGCAGTCTAATGGGTAGAAGCTTTAACGCTTCTTTTTGTTTAAAAGAATGAAGGATGCGACGATGACCAGGAAAAAAAAATCTGCCCCGCGGAGCAATACAATTGGTTCGTGTTGTCTAGTGCACAAACAGCAGGGCTGAACAAGGCCACACACGCCAAGGGGTTGCAGTATTTCCCTGTGGTGACATTGGTGCAGCCTTGTGTAGCAGTGTGTGCACATCCCGCCACAGTCGGAGGGCTTTTAAGGCTGGGGCCACACGGGGACTACTGCGATTCCCTTGCATGACACTCGGCTCGTGCTGTCAGTACAGCAGAGCCGAGTGTCATGCGTGTGTCCTTGCAACTGAGGTCCGTTCGTGCGAGCAGACCTCGGCTGCGGAGGGGCGGGCCGGCACTGAGGAGGGGAGGGTGGGATTTATCTCCCTCTCTCCTGCGTAGCCGGCTATTGCCATTCTCGCACTGCACTGGCAGTACACCGATGTACCGCGAGTGCAGTGCGATTTTTCTCTCGCCCCATTCACTTGAATGGGTGCGAGAGAAAGAGTCTCGGCTTACAATCACAGCATGCTGCGATTGTTTCCTCGGTCAGATTAGGGCTGAGAAAATAATCGCTCATGTGCGCTGTCACACAGGCTAGAATTGGTCCGAGGGGAATGCGATATTTTATAGCACTCCACTCGCACTTTTTCTCGCCGTGTGGCTTAGGCCTAAGTGCGACCATTGGAGAAGTGCAGCTGTGACCACGGGAGACCGACAGCAGAGGGGCTATCTGCACACTGCAGGAACGGTGTGTGTACATGGCCACTGCGTCTGTGTATGCATGTGGTTTCTGCCTGCGTGCGTGGCTTCTGCCTGCCTGCGTGCGTGGTTTCTGCCTGCGTGCGTGGCTTCTGCCTGCGTGCGTGGCTTCTGCCTGCCTGCGTGCGTGGCTTCTGCCTGCCTGCGTGCGTGGCTTCTGCCTGCCTGCGTGCGTGGCTTCTGCCTGCCTGCGTGCGTGGCTTCTGCCTGCCTGCGTGCGTGGCGCCTGCCTGCGTGCGTGGCTTCTGCCTGCCTGCGTGCGTGGCTTCTGCCTGCCTGCGTGCGTGGCTTCTGCCTGCCTGCGTGCGTGGCTTCTGCCTGCCTGCGTGGCTTCTGCCTGCCTGCGTGCGTGGCTTCTGCCTGCCTGCGTGGCTTCTGCCTGCCTGCCTGCGTGGCTTCTGCCTGCCTGCGTGGCTTCTGCCTGCCTGCGTGGCTTCTGCCTGCCTGCGTGGCTCCTGCCTGCCTGCGTGGCTCCTGCCTGCCTGCGTGGCTCCTGCCTGCCTGCGTGGCTCCTGCCTGCCTGCGTGGCTTCTGCCTGCCTGCGTGCGTGGCTTCTGCCTGCCTGCGTGGCTTCTGCCTGCCTGCGTGCGTGGCTTCTGCCTGCGTGCGTGGCTTCTGCCTGCGTGCGTGGCTTCTGCCTGCCTGCGTGGCTTCTGCCTGCCTGCGTGGCTTCTGCCTGCCTGCGTGCGTGGCTTCTGCCTGCCTGCGTGCGTGGCTTCTGCCTGCCTGCGTGCGTGGCTCCTGCCTGCGTGCGTGGCTCCTGCCTGCCTGCGTGGCTCCTGCCTGCGTGCGTGCGTGGCTCGTGCGTGCGTGGCTTCTGCCTGCCTGGCTTCTGCTTGTGTGGCGCCTGCGTGCGTGGCTTCTGCCTGCCTGCGTGCGTGGCTTCTGCCTGCCTGCGTGCGTGGCTTCTGCCTGCCTGCGTGCGTGGCTTCTGCCTGCCTGCGTGCGTGGCTTCTGCCTGCCTGCGTGCGTGGCTTCTGCCTGCCTGCGTGCGTGGCTTCTGCCTGCCTGCGTGCGTGGCTTCTGCCTGCCTGCGTGCGTGGCTTCTGCCTGCCTGCGTGCGTGGCTTCTGCCTGCCTGCGTGCGTGGCTTCTGCCTGCCTGCGTGGCTCCTGCCTGCGTGCGTGGCTTCTGCTTGTGTGGCGCCTGCCTGCGTGCGTGGCTTCTGCCTGCCTGCGTGGCTTCTTCCTGCCTGGCTTCTGCCTGCCTGCACTGGCTTGTAGGCTGTCTACATACCTGTTGTCTGCCTGTCTATGGCCTCTGTCTGCGTGCACTGGGCCTGTCTGTCTGCATACCCGCTGTTTGAGTGCATTGGGCCGCAGTCTTTCTCTGTGTGTACACTGGGCCCGCAGCACTGAGCAGCTGGAGAGCTGGTACCAGCTGACTGCGGCCATAGCTGTGTGCTGGAGCTGACAGGAGGGCGCTCTGGGAACACCCCGCCCACAGTTCCCACTTCCCAGCTTTCTATGACATCGGCTTCCAGAGCTTAATCAAGGTCACCTTCATCCGACCAAACCATTTTTCTCCATTTTTAGGGGCTCAGTGTAAACAGACTTTATGCAGTTCTAAGCACCGGTGCCGTCAGCCATTGGCCATATTTAATTACAAATAAATTCATGTGTTCCCATTATACATAGTAGTTCTTCGTTCTAGTGCGCTGCGCGGATGCCGGAAGCGGGTTGTGCAATTGAATACACCCCCATGTATTCTCAGATACTTGGTTGCGCTCACTGACCCCGGAAGTGACTGAGCGCCATGTTGTGGCTGGCAGTAGGAACCGGAAGTGAGCGCTAGGTTACCGCGCGGACACAGATGGTTGGATTAACTCGCGCTGTGCCGCAGTGACAAGTTCATGAACCTCCTGCAGCTGCTGATTAGCCACATTATCAGAGATGGCAGACCTCTGTCAGGGCTGCATGAGGAGGAATACCAGCGCTGTGTGAGGGGCGGCCCAACACTGCCTGAGGCCTCATGCACACCTCGGTATTTTCTATCAGTGTTTGTATATTAAAGCCAGGCGTGGAAATTAGAGGAAAACTAGAATTGGAGGCCTGACCGCTGTTCTGTGTGTTGGAGACTCTCCTGGTAAATACTGATGAAGAAGTACTGGTGTGAATGAGGCCTTAGATGTGTTTACACTCAGCGGTTTTTTTTTTGTTTGTTTTTTTCTGCAGCAAAGCTGCGTTTTACAGTCCCAGTAATAGCTGTGATAAATCTTCCGGGCACACGGCTTTTTTTCTTTCTGACTGAATTTGAAAACCTGTATCGTGTCAATTTCTCAACGTTTTTTCACATAGAAAGCAATGAGTGCAAAATAAAATGTTTACACCTTATTTTCAAGAATATAACTAACTTTATTAACATGTACACTAGACAAATTACAACAAACGCACCTTGTAGCAGAAAAATGCATGCTTTTTTGTTGCGGGTTTTTTTTTTGCCATCGTTTTTTGTGAAAGTGCCTAGAGGGGCTAAAAAAAAAAAAGTGGGGAAACAAATGCACCAATAATTGACATGCTGCAGATTTTTTTTTCTGCACCCAAAACTGCAAGGAGAAAAGAAGCAAAGTGTGCACAGCACTTCAGGATTCTCTGTGACTTTGCTAGCATAAGTTAAAAAAAAAATTCAGCATGTGCACACAGCCTAAGGGTACATTGCCCATGATTCGGACACTCTGTGTCCTGGAGGCAGCGTGTTCTCTCCTGCGGGGGCCGCGAGAGATCTCCACAGGCAGGAGACCGCAGCTGCCCGTGACCTCAATCATGGTTCGGGCAGTTGCAGTCTCTGTATTTCCTGCAGAGAACACTCGCGTGTCCCCAGCAAAGAATTGACATGCTGCAGCTCGGGAAGCCGCACTGCAGGTCAGTTTACGCTGCAGGAAAAACAAGCACAGTGGGCAGGAGATTTTTAGAAACCCCATCCACTGTGCTTGTCCTGTACATTGCAGCTTGTTGGACCCAGCGAAAACTCGCAGCATCCAAAACACTGTGAACCCTGATCGTGGGCACGCAGCCTCACAGTTTCAGCAAAGTGGATGCTACTTATAGAAATCTCCTATCCACTTGCTTTTTTTTTTTTTATATAATTTTTTTTTTTTAACTGACCTGTGGTGCGTTTTTGAAAAGTGCAGCATGTCAATTTCTGTAGTGGTTAATTGGGTTTGTGTGGATTTTCCCCATAGACGTGAGTGGAATGAGGAAAATCCACATGTAAACACATGAGGTTTCCATAGCAGAGACACAGAAACATGGAATCCGCACACAACTGTATCAAGTTTTATTAAAGTCAAATACCAAGAAGCATCACAAAGAAAGCAGCTTACGGTAATTTAAAATGCCAACAAGAGACGAAAACACAAGTAGCCATATTTATCTAATGGGTGTAAAAAAATCTGCAACCCCAAATACTCATCATGTGAACATGGCTACAATGGGCATTTACATTGCATGATCAATGATCACCGTTCCGGGGAGTCAGTGTAACCAGGCTGCTGATCAATCAATGAATTGGCATAACACTTTGTCATCTGGGCTTCATCCTGTGTAAACTGCTTGTGCTGCTGAGAGCAATAGCAGCCTGTCCACTTAACCCTGCTGGAGTGGAGCTTTGATCATTGTTTTGTTTTTTTTTCTTTTCTCAGTGCTGGAGTGCTGCTTTTAATGTAAGGTCCCTTTTCCTGATCTTAAACTCATCCTTCAGTATCTTCACCTTTTTACCAATGCCTATATTGTGATCGCAACTTCTTTACTGGCTGGAAATCGGAAGTTGCATTATGAGTGCTCAATGGAAGTCTATGAGAGCCAGAACAAGGCTCTCATAGACTTTGATTGAAGAGCGATCTCTGGTTTGCTCTATGAAACACAGGAGCAGCCAGCACATCGCAAACTGCAGAAGGCTGGATTGTGGTTGGATGACTGACAACCGCCGTGATAATTAGTGGCTCCTACATGGCCTTCTTGGTGGGAAGCGCTGTCCGTGATCTCCATATGCCCTATGAGGCTCTATAAAGTGAGGAAATGTTTCTCTGTATCTTCCTAGTTCCTGCCGGCCAGAATTGACCCTTTGGCTCACATACACATATATTTAGGACCTGCACTTTGATCCAATGAGACTCTGTCCTAATTTAGATTAATTATTAGTCAGGCTTATAACAAATAGCTGTGTGCACATTTTCTAGGGTAGAAAATAAAAACTGGTTGATCCTTTTTGTCAACTCCAGTTTTCACTTGCTCTAATTCTCCAAAAATATCTGTCTGAGACGTGTCAGGGCTGTTTAGTGTTTAAGCAATTTTTGACTAATAGTTAGGGAATATACATAAGTAATTAATTAAGAAGTTTCTTTTATTCACAAAAGTGCAAAATTTTTATTAGATATAATAATAATAATAATAAAATGCTGTACACAGCAAAAAACAACCCAGAATGATCTCTTCAAGACTATTACATACAGGATATCCTCCAAATCTGCTCCTGAATATCAGGGGCAGGTCAAGGAATCCTGAATAAGACCCATAGCGGATAATTTACATCACACAGGAACGGTTTGATACAAAACACACACAGAGCTTAATAATAAGCCAGTACTCAGCGGTATTCCAATAGATAGTAAGTGGTCAAATGACCATTCCACTTCTGTGGATAGGTGAAGTTTGCTGTTGGCAATGATGCGGCAGTGCTTTAGTGTTATATACACCGTTATACATAGATGGTGCGCCTGGTGATTTTGCCTTTTTGCCTCGACGCGTTTCCCCATAAACAATGGCTCCTCGGGAGGCCATAATGAAGATGAAATGAGATTAGACTCAGAGATGCAGTTCCATGGAAAGCCGATCCAAGATGATCCTGCCTTGGGCACAGTCAATGCTGTAACGATTCCACCCCCAGATGGAGCCCTCCTGACTGCTGGGGGTGGAATCCTTACAGCATTGACTGTGCCCAAGGCAGGATCATCTTGGATCGGCTTTCCATGGAACTGCATCTCTGAGTCTAATCTCATTTCATCTTCATTATGGCTTCCTGAGGAACCATTGTATATGGGGAAACGCGTCGAGGCAAAAAGGCAAAATCACCAGGCGCACCATATATGTATAGCGGTGTATATAACACACTAAAGGACTGCCGCATCATTGCCAACAGCAAACTTCACCTATCCACAGAAGTGGAATGGTCATTTGACCACTTACTATCTATTGGAATACTGCTGAGTACTGGCTTATTATTAAGCTCTGTGTGTGTTTTGTATCAAACCGTTCCTGTGTGATGTAAATTATCCGCTATGGGTCTTATTCAGGATTCCTTGATCTGCCCCTGATATTCAGGAGCAGTTTTGGAGGATATCCTGTATGTAATAGTCTTGAAGAGATCATTCTGGGTTGTTTTTTGCTGTGTACAGCATTTTTTTATTATTATTATTATATCTAATAAAAATTTTGCACTTTTGGGAATAAAAGAATCTTAATTATTTAGTGTTTAACAGGATAAATAGTGCTGCATGCAAAATGAATGACACCTTGGCAAAAATGTCCAGTGGGCTCTACTGGTATCTGTTGTGGCTACCGTTATAATTGCACTTCTGACCAAATCCTTGTGACTTCCATAGGGACTTTGTGACTTTTACTTATTATTCAATCTTTTTTTATTTTGTTCTCATGCATTTAATCAGAATATTTATCCCATGGATAAGAAATTAGATGACTGCATGGATCAAATATTAATCACTAGAACAGGGTTGCAGATTCGCCTGTTTCACCTAACTGCACAGCCCCAGTGCGGATGAGTTAATGGAGCTGGGACAGTGTCTGTAATCAGTGACATGTGCGGATCTATGTTTTTCCTCTAGCCCTATAGACATTGAATGGAACAGCAGGGCAATGAGTGGTAGTATAGTTCTTATGCTAGTGATCATGGTCGCCCCTTCAATCAGACATTTATCTATCATAAGTATTGTATATATACAGTTGAAACCAGAAGTTTACATGCACTATCTAAAAAGACACCTCTGCATGTTTTTCTCACAATCTGACGTGAAATCAAAATAAACCTTTTCCGTTTTAGGTCAAATAGGAACAAAATTTATTTATATTTGACAAATGCCAGAATAATGAGAGAGAATGTTTTAAGGCATTTTTATTACTTTCTGCAAAGTAAAAAAATGTTTCCATCCATTTCACTAGTATTTGGTACCATTGCCCTTAAACTCTGACTTGGGTGAAACGTTTTGGATATCCTTCCACAAGCTTCTCACAATAGTTGGTAGGAATTTAGGCCCATTCCTCATGACAGAATTGGTGTAACTGAGCCATGGTGTGAAACGTGGTGGGAGGATAAGGCTGTGTGCGCACGTTGCGTTTTTTCATGCATTTACGCAGCGGTATAAACTGCAGCGTAAACGCTTGCGTTCTGCTTCCCCAGCAAAGTGTTTGACAATTAAGCAAATTCCATGCCACGTTGTGTTTTAAAACGCAGCGTTGTGTATGCCAAATTTTTGACAATCGCTGCATTCTAAAAAGCAACATGTCACTTCTTTTGTGCGTTTTGGATTCTTTTCCCACTCTATCTATGGTAGAGCAAGCATCCAGAACACATGAATTCTGCTTCCAAAATGCAGCGTTTTGGCTGCGTTTTGAAACGCTGCAGAATATTTGACACAGCAGAACGCACGTGCACACGTAGCCTAAAGCTGTGGGGATATTTTTCGGTAGTAGGGACATGGAAAATGATCCTAGTCAAGGGGAAGCCGGATCTTGCGAAATACAGGGATATTCTTGAGCATAACCTGTTTGTCAGTGATTTGAAATTGGAAAGGAGGTTCAACTTCCAACAAGAAAATGACCCAAAGCTACTGCTAAAGCAACACTTGAGTGGTTTAGGGGAAACGTGTAAATGTATTGGAGTTGGCTAGTCAAAGCCCAGAACTTAGTCCAATTGAGAATCTGTCGTCAGGCTTGAAGATTACTGGAGATGGGCGAACTCGCAGATGTTCGGGTTCGCCGGGTCTGACCAGAAAGTCTGGTTTGTGACTAAACTTGGGTCCCCATATAGGTCTATGGGGACCCAACCTTTAGTGCTAAAAATGGTGTAAGTAAGGGCTAGGGGGCTTCGAAATGGCAATTAAAACCGGACAATTGTGCTTAGTTTCCGTTCAGTTGTCGCACTGCTTCTGGGTCCACTCATTAAGGCTTTTGAATGCTCACTGCCTCCCTGCCCACCCTCTGCAACAGCATCTTTGATTAGTTTCCCCCACACTAGCTGTCTGGGTCCCTAAGGCTGCTTTCACACCTCCGGTTTTAGCAGAGCCGGCCAATGTGGCTCTAAAACCTATGCAACGGATGCGGCGACAATACTGCATCCTTTGCATAAGTTTTTGACATGCGGCATGTCCGTTTTTTGCCGCTTGCGGCACGCTACTGAGCATGCGCAGTGGAAAAAAATCGCATGCGGCGGCGGGATGCGGTGTTTGCCGCAGGACGCTGCATGCGGCGTCCATAGGCATGCATTGCAAATCGCGCCGGATGCGGCGCGATGCGTTTTTTTTTTTTTTTTTTTGCCGGACAAAAAAAGTGCCAGGCAGTGTTCCATCCGGCCACCGCATCGGCTAAATCTGCTAAACCGGACCGAACGCAAGCCCATGCGGCACAATCCGGCACTAATGAAAGTCTATGCAAAAAAAACGCAACCGGCGGCAAAAAAAACCGGTTGCGGTTTTTCTGAAAAACGCCGGATTGTGCCGCACAGGAAAAAACGGAGTTGTGAAGCAGCCTAAACTAGAATGTAAAAATAAATATGTGAAAACATGATGTGCGGCCCCCCGCACTTTGATCCCCAGCACAGATAAAGCAGACAGCCGGAGGCTGCAGCCCCCAGCTGAGGGCTTTATCTTGGCTGTGTATCAGAATACAAGAGACAATAATTTAAATAAAAACAGACGTGGGGTCCCCCCTCTATTTTCATACCCAGCTAAGATAAAGCAGACAGCTGCAGGCTGGTATTCTCAGGTTGGGGAGGCCCATGGTTATTGGGCCCTCCCCAGCCTAAAAATAGCAACCTGCAGTCATCCCAGAATTTATGCATCCATTAGATGCGCCAATCCTGGTGCAATGGCAATTGGGGTAATATAAGGGGTTAATGACAGCTTTTATTTGTCAAAAAATCAAAGCTGCAACAAAGCCCTTGATTATTAATGGGTAGTGGCCTGTGAGACCCTCCCCATTACTAATCGTGTAAGTAAAAATAAACCCAAAACGGGGAGAAAAATCTTCTATTAAAAAGAAAGCGCCCTCTTTCTCCAATTTAATTAATCCCCAAAACGACTGCAGGTCTGCAAGATTTTTCTCTCCGTTTTGGAGTTTTTTTTTTTTTTCTTTCTTTCTTTCCAAGTTTAGTATTGTATTTTTTTTTTTTTTTTAACTAATCACAGCTGTCATTAATCCCTTTTACCACCGCTCCATGGCAATCTGGATGAGCAGGGTAAAGTGCTAGGACGGGCGCATGTAATGAATGCGTCAATTCTGGGGCGGCTACGGGCTGCTATTTTTAGACCATGGGCCCCCCCCCCAGCCTGAAAATACATTAAAAAAAAAAAATGTGAGGTCCCTCCATATTTTGATGCACAGCTATCTGCTTTATCTGCACTGGGTATCAAATTACAGGGAACCCTACTTTTTTTCCCAATAAATATATTTTTACACTCCACTTTGGGGAACCATACGGCCAGTGTGAGGACAACCAATCACAAACACCAGCACAGAGGGTTGGCAGGGTAAGCAGTGAATATTCATAAGCTTTAATGAGCACCCCTGGAAGCAGCGTGACAGCCGCATGGAAACTCTCTAAGTATAATTGGCCTGCTTTAATCCCAATTTTGCTTCCTTTTGCAGGCTCCCTAGCTCTTTATCAAAGCGGCTGACTGAACCATGAACAGTAACACTGACTTCCCTGAGAAGTCAGTGTTCAGGGTTAGTGCACTATATTGGGAAAAACACTGTAAAGGGTTATTCTATTCTTGTATTTGCAGGAGCATACCTATACCCAGGCAAGACTCTGCACAGCTTGTTCCTCAGTAATGTTCTTCCTCACAACCAAGGTACCCAGGCTTGGGCAATCAGCAAGTTATCGTCTATCCTTTGGATAGAGGAATAGGGGATAACAATCTATTGGGAATTCTTTAGTGGCTGCATTAAATCATCACACAATGTTGTAATATGATTTTAAAGGGTATCTCTCAGCATGTTTGGCTATGTAATCCGAGAGCAGCATTATGTAGGGGCTAAGACCCAGATTCCAGGAAAAAAAAAAGTTAAGCAGGGGGAATACTTTCACAAGGCACTGTAGGGCTTTAGGTTTCTTTTGAAGGTTTCCATGGTAGGTGGGAATCTGATATGTTGGAGTTGAGACAGTTCCAGAGAGTGGGGAATGCACAGGAGAAATATTGTTTGTGATTGTGGGAAGAGGGGACTTTAGAAGGAGATCTCCGATATATGAAGAAAACAGGTTGTGGGTGGCTTTGTATGTCATGGTTAGGCTTTTGAACTGTGGTCTGTGGGCGATGGGGAGCCAGTGAAGGGAACTGACAGAGCAGAGGCTAGGAAATACTGGGGCGACAGGTGGATTAGTCATGCAGAATAATTTTAGGAGAGATTGGAGGGGTGCAAGAGTGTTACACTTAAGTCCACAGAGCAGGATACAGTAGTTGAGGTGGGAGATGATGAGGGCATGCACTAGTGTTTTGCAGATACTTGGTTAAGTAATGTACGGATCAGGGAAATATTTTTGAGTGCGTCTGCAGGAGGTGGAAAGGGCTTTGATTTGTGGTTTGAAGGAGAGAGCACTGGGATTGGGGAGATTGAGCAGCCATTGATTTCGATGGATAGAGGTTTGAGTGATATGGGGAAAGATGATGAATTCTCTTTTCTCCATGTTAAGTTTTAAAAATTGAGCAGTAAAGACGGATGAAATAGCTGACACATTGTGGGATTCTGGTTACTAAGGAGATTATATCGGGTCAAGAGATGTAGATCTGTGTGTCATCAGCGTAGAGATGATACTAAAAGCTGGGGGACTCTTGAGCTTTCCCTGTCTGAAGATGTAGATGGAAAAGTGCAGGGGTCCTAGAACTGAACCTTGAAGGACACTGAAAGGGTGTGAGATGAGGAGGTGGTGTGTGAGTGGGAGATGCTGAATGTCAGGTCTGTTGGGTATGAAGAGATCCAAGATGGGGCAAAGTCTGTAATGCCAAGAGATGAGAGACTCTGTAGTAGGAGGGAATGGTTCACTGCATTAAAGGAGAGGTCGAGGTGGACAGAGTTAATGTACCTTGGCTTTGGTGGTTAGTAGGTCATTGGTATCTTTCGTTTCAATTGAATGATGCAGTCATAAACCAAATTGAAACCAGTCAAAGAGGGAACACAATTCAAAATGGACATGCTGTTCCAGTAGTTTTGAGGCAGACATGAGAAGTGACATGGGGCTATGGCTAGGCTAGACTCAAAGGATGGGTCGAGGGAGGGCTTTTTGAGCATGGGACATGTTTAACGCATGAGGGGAAGACGCCAGTTCTTAGTGATAGGTTGAAGAGATGGGTTAGGGTTGGGATAAAGACTGGGGTGAGGTATGAGATTGGATCGGGTCAAGTGCACAGGTGGTGAGATGTGATCTGGAGAGTAGAGGAAAGTTTATCTTCTGTAATGGCGGAGAAGCTAGTTTTGGAGGAAGAGGGCTGAGTGGTTGAGTAAACATAAGCAGCCCCGTAGAAGTTCTGGTTCTGCGGGTTCTGTTGGATTTAATCTAAAGTTTTGTTCTGGACCCAAATTTCATTGGAACTCACTAATTGGGCAGCCAGCTGTAAACAAAGCACTCCCGGGGAGAGAGGGAGGGATGATTTATTTAAATTTTTATTGTACACACTACATTTGATAACTCTGATTTTACCCCCAGTGCGAGCCATTCAAACACTGCAAGCAGCTCGCACTGGTCTGAGCACCGAGCGTACCCAAGCCCAGCAATGCTCACTCGAGCAAAGCATCCAAACTTGAACACTGATTTTTTTTTTTCTTTTGTAAAGTCTGTGTTCAGTACGAACACCAAACTTAAAGGTTCGGTTTTGCTCATCTCTAGTTATGAGGAAGGGCTGCAGGGACTGTAGGCCAAAGCTTTCTTTCATATGATCAATCTTCTGCTTGAAGAATGAGGCAAAGTCTTCAGCTGAGAAAAGAGGGAGGAAGTGCTGGGGGACGAAGGAGAGGATTGAAATTGTTGAATAGCTGTTTAGGATTGAGACCAGGAGGATATGAAAAGCAGGTTTGATTTACAGCAGTGAGTGTTGACTTGACATTGATGAGGGACTGTTTGTATGTGATGAAGTGCTTGTAGGAATGGGATCTCTTCCATCTCCGCTCAGCAACCCTGGAATCCCGCCTCAGCTCTCTAGTCCAGTTGATGTGCCATGGTTGCCTGACTATATGATTTTGTGTGTGGAGGGTGGCACCAATTTGAGAGCTGCAGCTATTGTGGTATTATATAAGATGGTGGCAGCAGCATCGGCATCGTGTAAGGAACCTATGTCTGCCAGAGGCAGAAGGGACTCAAAATGAGTGTAAATCAAGGTGTTTGAGATTTTTGCAACTGTGTGTGTAAGTTTGTGGACTTGGGATTGTGCACTTGGAAATGAGGGGGAAGAGCGTGTGAGAATGTTATGGTCGGACGGGGGAGAGGTGAGTTAAGGAACAGAGGCGGGTGAAGATGAGATCCAGTGTGTGGAGAAGTTCTGTTAGTGGTTGCAGAAGACCAATGAGCGAGGCAAAAGGTGAGAACAGCGCTCGACTATTTCCAGTAGTCCCATAGACAATGAATGAAGTCGTGGCCAAGCATGTGCACCTCCTCTCCATTTCAGATGGTGCTCTTTAGAACCCTTGTGCATTATCATAGCTGCATTTTGTAGATGTTACTAAAGAGTTAAGCTTGCTTTGCAGTTATGGAGGACACGCTCTCCCTGGTTTAGGCCTCTTTTACTATTCCTGTCTAGGAGTCCATGAAATCTGCTGTCTTTGAGCTTCTGGGTATTGTTAAGTGCCCAGTACTGGCCTTGGTCCAATGAAACTTTGTAGCCCATGCGCCCCCCTTCAGAATTACATTCAGGATGTGCGGGCTGCTCAGCCACGGTGCCTTTATTAATAGTAACACCACTGGACAAGTGGCAAGTTGGGAATCATGCGGGTGAGAGGTAGTCCTCATCTAGGATAATGGGGAACAGTATTTGTTGTCATTGCTGCGGACACTGCCGACAAGTTATTTTCCAGAAGCTGTGCTCTCAGCCGGATGATGAAGCTGTCTCACTTTTACGGGACTCAAAAAGGACAAAATCTTCTATGGAGGACTTAGCCGGCAGTGATTATGAGGGTTGTCCATACGGGACATCGGTTAATGAAGAGCTTCAGCCTTCTGCTGTATCGTTCTACCAATTTGATACAAGTAAAATATATCTTTGTACCGTGTTAGCCAGTAGAGTACCATGCCTGATGAAGAGACCTGAGTAGTCTCGAAAGCTTGCAATTATTACCATCTTTTCAGTTAGCCATTAAAAGGTATCAACCACTGAGGACTCTCTGTTCTTTTAAACAATTTTTTTTTTCGTTCTACCAAGACACTTCTGTGGAGCTTTACGAGGACTTCACCGGTTATGACTCTGAAGAAGACGAGGGGATCTGCGGTTGTGAACATGTTCGCCCCCCTTCCAGTCACTCTGGACGTTCTTCAGAGTCCTCTCACACTTGCAATGCCTTTCACAGTGACCTTCCAGCTGGCATGAGTGCTGTGCCCGGCCTCCATCCCTCCCTCCCGGCCTGCGCTGCTCCAGATTTGAACTTTGTTACGCAGCAGCCAGAGAGTCTGGGAGGAACAGCTGACCCAACCATGGATATAGCAAAGGCAAATAAAGGAGCGCTGCAAAGTGAAGAACGTGCAAGTGCCGATGACTTCTACACTTCTGATTGTGGTAAAAGTCTGCACATACTCAGCCCATTATGGATACCTGTTGTCATGGGGCTTACACTCTGGGGATTGTTTCCGAAAACAAAATCAACCTCTTTTGTTGTGTGTCTGATATTGAAGCGCAGTCCCATTGAAGTGAATTGGGCTGATGTGCAATATCAGACTGGGCCTCTGGACAAGAGTGATGCTGTACTTTAAAGAAATAAGATATTTTTGTTAACTCTTTTATAACGAAGAAATCCATAATCCTTACTATAACTTTACCAAGTAGATTTTTAAAGGAAATTTTGTTAGCAGATTTTTGCTATATAATCTTATAGCAGCATGAGGTAGAGGCAGAGATCCTGATTCCAGCAATGTATCACTTAGTTTAATGGGTGCAGTGGTTATTATAGAATCAGTTTTCTCTGTATAACCCCGCCAACTCCATAGCTTCCTGTACATGGTGGGGTTGGAATACGAGGCACTAGGCTGCTTGTCCTATGATGATAATATCCTGCTGATTAAAACACTGATTGTATTGAAACAATAAAACACAGCCTAGTAAGTGACACATCACTGGAGTCAGGGTCTTTACCTCTACATCAGACCCGGGCAAGGGGCGGCCCGCGGGCCACATCCGGCCCGCCTACTCTCTGTGACCGGCCCGCCCGTCTTCAGCCGGTGCAGTGGAGCCGGGCTGCAGCGTGCTGAGCAGGGAGAGATCCTGTGTAGGTCCGCACAGTCAGTGCAGGCAGCGGAACGCAGGAGTCTTTCCTCTGTTCCCTGCCAGCACTAATTGTCAGTGACACACGCGCGCGCTCTGACGTTGTCAGTACTGCGCTGGGTGTGTCATTTCAAAAGTTCCCGCCCGGCAGAAGAAGCAGCACAGCAGACGGAATAATTCATCCTGCAGGACCTGCGATGACGTCACGCTCATGTGACTGTGTGGGAGGAGACACAGGATGCCGGGCAGAAAGCAAAGATACTGAATCCTGAAGGAGATGTGGACACATGATGACTGGTAATAAGAAAAGAGGGGACATGAGGGGGCTGCAGGGTGAGTGGCATATGTGGGAAGATGGAGCTGCAGGGTGAGTGGCATATGTGGGAAGATGGAGCTGCAGGGTGAGTGGCATATGTGGGAAGATGGAGCTGCAGGGTGAGTGGCATATGTGGGAAGATGGAGCTGCAGGGTGAGTGGCATATGAGGGAAGATGGAGCTGCATGGTGAGTGGCATATGTGGGAAGATGGAGCTGCAGGGTGAGTGGCATATGTGGGAAGATGGAGCTGCATGGTGAGTGGCATATGTGGGAAGATGGAGCTGCATGGTGAGTGGCATATGTGGGAAGATGGAGCTGCATGGTGAGTGGCATATGTGGGAAGATGGAGCTGCATGGTGAGTGGCATATGAGGGAAGTTGGAGTTGCAGGGTGAGTGGCATATGTGGGAAGATAGAGCTGCATGGTGAGTGGCATATGAGGGAAGATGGAGCTGCATGGTGAGTGGCATATGTGGGAAGATGGAGTCGCAGGGTGAGTGGCATATGAGGGAAGATGGAGCTGCAGGGTGAGTGGCATATGTGGGAAGATGGAGTTGCAGGGTGAGTGGCATATGTGGGAAGATGGAGTTGCAGGGTGAGTGGCATATGAGGGAAGATGGAGTTGCAGGGTGAGTGGCATATGTGGGAAGATGGAGCTGCAGGGTGAGTGGCATATGTGGGAACATGGAGTTGCAGGGTGAGTGGTATATGAGGGAAGATGGAGTTGCAGGGTGAGTGGCATATGTGGGAAGATGGAGCTGCAGGGTGAGTGGCATATGAGGGAAGATGGAGTTGCAGGGTGAGTGGTATATGAGGGAAGATGGAGTTGCAGGGTGAGTGGCATATGTGGGAAGATGGAGTTGCAGGGTGAGTGGCATATGAGGGAAGATGGAGTTGCAGGGTGAGTGGCATATGTGGGAAGATGGAGCTGCAGGGTGAGTGGCATATGAGGGAAGATGGAGCTGCAGGGTGAGTGGCATATGAGGGAAGATGGAGTTGCAGGGTGAGTGGCATATGAGGGAAGATGGAGCTGCAGGGTGAGTGGCATATGAGGGAAGATGGAGCTGCAGGGTGAGTGGCATATGTGGGAAGATGGAGCTGCAGGGTGAGTGGCATATGAGGGAAGATGGAGTTGCAGGGTGAGTGGTATATGAGGGAAGATGGAGTTGCAGGGTGAGTGGCATATGAGGGAAGATGGAGTTGCAGGGTGAGTGGCATATGAGGGAAGATGGAGTTGCAGGGTGAGTGGCATATGAGGGAAGATGGAGTTGCAGGGTGAGTGGCATATGAGGGAAGATGGAGCTGCAGGGTGAGTGGCATATGTGGGAAGATGGAGCTGCAGGGTGAGTGGCATATGTGGGAAGATGGAGTTGCAGGGTGAGTGGCATATGTGGGAAGCTGGAGTTGCAGGGTGAGTGGCATATGTGGGAAGCTGGAGTTGCAGGGTGAGTGGCATATGTGGGAAGATGGAGCTGCAGGGTGAGTGGCATATGTGGGAAGATGGAGTTGCAGGGTGAGTGGCATATGTGGGAAGATGGAGTTGCAGGGTGAGTGGCATATGTGGGAAGCTGGAGTTGCAGGGTGAGTGGCATATGTGGAAAGATGAAGTTGCAGGGTGAGTGGCATATGAGGGCTGCAGACTGACAGAAGGATGTGAAGGGGTGCAGAGTGTTTGAGAGGGGTAAGTTGGGGTACAGGCAGGGTGAGATATGTGGGCAGGGTGTGTGACATATCTGGGTGTAGTGTGTGTGATCTGGGGGGTGCAGGTTGTATGGGGAGCAGGGTGTGTGACATATGGGGGTGTAGTGCGTGTGATATGGGGGTGCATGCTGTATGGGGAGCAGGGTGTGTGACATATGGGGGTGTAGTATATTACAGGTGTGCTATATGGAGGTGTATATAGTGGTGTAGTATATGGGGGTATAGTGATGTAGTATATTACAGGTGTACTATATGGAGGCGTAGTATATTACAGGTGTGCTATATGGAGGTGTAGTATATTACAGGTGTGCTATATAGGGGTGTAGTGATGTAGTATATTACAGGTGTACTATATGGAGGTGTAGTATCTTACAGGTGTACTATATGAGGGTGTACTATATGAGGGTGTACTATATGAGGGTGTACTATATGAGGGTGTACTATATGAGGGTGTACTATATGAGGGTGTACTATATGAGGGTGTACTATATGAGGGTGTACTATATGAGGGTGTACTATATGAGGGTGTACTATATGAGGGTGTACTATATGAGGGTGTACTATATGAGGGTGTACTATATGAGGGTGTACTATATGAGGGTGTACTATATGAGGGTGTACTATATGAGGGTGTACTATATGAGGGTGTACTATATGAGGGTGTACTATATGAGGGTGTACTATATGAGGGTGTACTATATTACAGGTGTAGTATATGGGGTGTAGAGATGTAGTATATTACAGGTGTAGTATATGGGGTGTAGAGATGTAGTATATTACAGGTGTAGTATATAGGGGTGTAATGATGTAGTATATCGGAGGTGTATTATATAGTGGTGTAGTATAATACAGGTGTATATGGGGGTGTAGTATATTACAGGTATATGGAGGGAGTGTAGTATAATACAGGTGTAGTATATGGGGGTGTAGTTTATTACAGGTGTAGTATATGGAGGGGGTGTAGTAATGTAGTATATTGGGTAGAACTGAGGTAATTATATTAGTCCGGCCCTCTAAACCAATCCCAATTTTTCATGCGGCCCCATGGGAAAATTTATTGCCCACCCCTGCTCTACATTATGCTGCTCTTAGATTAAATAGAAAAAATCTGCTGACAGATTCCCTTTAAGCTGTTTTACAACATTATGTGATCCTTTAATGCAGGCTTTAAAGGATTCACAATAAATTTTTACCCTCTAGTCAAAGGAATAACTTCGTGATTGCTGGGGTCTGGGCCCCTATTCTGTCATTAAGAACATTATTCAGGAAACAGAGTCTTGCCTGGGTATAGGTACGCTCTTGAAGATGCAATAAAAGAAAAACCCTTTTAATGGATAGGGGCAACTTGCTGATCCCAAGAATGTGTGTCTGGGACCCGGCCGCTAGAGAGCCTTCTCTGGAATGGAGCTGATTTGCCGCTACTCAACCTAACCATTGTTTATGGGGCTGCCAGAGAAGGCGGAGTAGCGCCCTCTGGTATTTCTGGTAGTCACCACTGCTTCTTTAACATGCTGGAAGCAGAGGCAGGTTCCCACATTGGAGAAGCTCAAGGGATCTAGCCACCATCAGAGTTACACTTACAAGCTGTATGGTAAACAGCTTGTAAGCGAGCACTCCTTGCCTAGGAAACCGGCCAACTGATAGACTAAAGCGGGCTTTACACGCAACGACATCGCTAACTAGATGTGGTTGGGGTCACGAAATTCGTGACGCACATCCGGACTCGTTAGCAACGTTGTTGCGTGTGAAACGCACGAACAACCGTTAACGATCAAAATTACTCACCTAATCGTTGATCGTTGACACGTCGTTCTAATCCCAATTATCGTTGCTGTTGCAGGACGCAGGTTGTTCGTCGTTCCTGAGGCAGCACACATCGCTACGTGTGACACCCTGGGAACGAGGAACATCATCGTACCTGCGGCCGTCGGCAATGAGGAAGGAAGGAGGTGGGCGGGATGTTACGTCCGCTCCTTCGCTTCTATTGGGCGGCCGCTTAGTGACGGCGCTGTGATGCCGAACGAACCTCCCCCTTAAAGGAGAGATTGTTTTCGGCGGCCACAGCGACGTCGGTGAAGAGGTAATTGCGTGTGACGCTGCCGTATCGATATTGTTCGCTACGGCAGCGTTCACCCCGTGACGCGCCACAGACGTGGGCGGGTGCTATCGCTCGCGACATCGTTAGCGATGTTGCAGCGCGTAGAGCCCGCTTTAATCCCCCCTTCTTAAGAACGGAGAGTAATTTTTTTCCAGCACCCATGACAGCACCACGATGTAAGGGTGCTGTCATGGGTTCAGAAAAAACACATTACCGGTAAGTAATTACGTATTTATAAAAGTTAAATTGCAAAGTTGGTTGATTTTTTTTTTACAACTTATCAATTTTACCCATTTAAGAGGTTGAGACTTCTCCTTTAAACGCAACAGGACATAATCTTTTAGGAGTTTGGCAATCTTTACCGACACACTAATGTTTAATTGTTTTCTTGCAACCTGAAACTACTAAAAAAACAAACAAAAAAACAATTTTGCTAAAAATCCCCGAAAATGGTTGTAATTGCAGCACAAGATTTATGAAGCGTATAACGGAAATGTCCAATTAGGAGAATCGTATATATAAGACCTGGAGAGGAAAGTGAGACTGTTGTGTGGTGTTATTGTGCGTGGCTTCGCTTCTGTTTGTGGATGGCGTGCTTTGCAGGAATTACACATAATATCCCTTGTTTGGATCATATGACCTTCCCGAGTCGCGGGTAGTTGGAGCATGACAATGTATGTTCCCAGCCAGGGGCTCAGAAACACTAAGCTGGTTCCATAACCAGGAGCAGATTCTATAGACTCGTTAAACCCACGGAGCCTGTTCTTCCCTCTGCCTCGGGTTGCGGACACACCCAGAGCATTTTTTAAACTTTTGTGCCAGTATTGAAGATAATCTGCTCCCCCCTCGTATATTTAATACTGCGGGGTTACGGCTATGTCTTACGGCCTCCTGTACAGGATCACCATGATAAGCCATTTACGTCACCTATAATCATGGACATCGGGCTCGCTGCAGGTAATTTAGGCTTGTTTTTTGTCTCTCTTCACGATGCTGGTCTGTTCGTTTACTTTTCTCAGCTTTGCTTTTCACATGTCTGTGTCTGTGTGGTCTCAAGGATTTCTGCCGTGAATCATGTTTCCCAAACCGATGTACAAAGTGCAATGTCGATCACCTAGAAAGGGAAAAAGGTAAACTTATCCGCGTTGTTACATACACTTGAGCCACCTAATGTGACATACAGGAGGTTATTAGAGATTCCCGCCGATCCTTCCAGTTTTAAGATATTATTTTTTTCTTAAACTCTTAGGCTATGTGCCCACGCTGCGGAAAATGCGTGGATTTTGCCACGGATTTCTCGCGGAAAAGCTGCGCTCAGGTGCTCAGGCACTTCCCAGCCATTTCTATGGCATTTTGGAAATGCTGTGCCCACGCTGCGGATTTTTCCGCAGCGGATTTCGTGCGGATTTTGATCCGGAAAAATCTGCAACATGTCAATTATTGTTGCGGATTTTCATCCGGATTTTGGCTTTAAAATTGGGGAAAAAAAAAAATCCGCGGCAAATCCGCACCTTTGAAAAGGTGCGGATTTTGCGGGAAAGCTGCGAATTTTGATGCAGAAAAATCCGCAGCTACATTCTCCCGTGAACACATAGCCTTAAGTTAGTGCTGCATACGGACCTTGTCAGCTGTTTATCTAATTCTGTAGTATCCAAAGAGTTCTGTGATATAAACCATACAGTTATAGAAGGTGCCCTTGCAAAAATATGTTGCAGGTTTAGTGAAAATTTGCAGCATAATTTGTAATGTTGCAGATTGTAATCCCGCACTGCAGGTTACTCTATACAGCCAAGAGGATCTCATACAGTTAGGTCCAGAAATATTTGGACAGTGACACAAGTTTTGTTATTTTAGCTGTTTACAAAAACATGTTCAGAAATACAATTATATATATATGGGCTGAAAGTGCACACTCCCAGCTGCAATATGAGAGTTTTCACATCCAAATCGGAGAAAGGGTTTAGGAATCATAGCTCTGTAATGCATAGCCTCCTCTTTTTCAAGGGACCAAAAGTAATTGGACAAGGGACTCTAAGGGCTGCAATTAACTCTGAAGGCGTCTCCCTCGTTAACCTGTAATCAATGAAGTAGTTAAAAGGTCTGGGGTTGATTACAGGTGTGTGGTTTTGCATTTGGAAGCTGTTGCTGTGACCAGACAACATGCAGTCTAAGGAACTCTCAATTGAGGTGAAGCAGAACATCCTGAGGCTGAAAAAAAAGAAAAAATCCATCAGAGAGATAGCAGACATGCTTGGAGTAGCAAAATCAACAGTCGGGTACATTCTGAGAAAAAAGGAATTGACTGGTGAGCTTGGGAACTCAAAAAGGCCTGGGCGTCCACTGATGACAACAGTGGTGGATGATCGCTGCATACTTTCTTTGGTGAAGAAGAACCCGTTCACAACATCAACTGAAGTCCAGAACACTCTCAGTGAAGTAGGTGTATCTGTCTCTAAGTCAACAGTAAAGAGAAGACTCCATGAAAGTAAATACAAAGGGTTCACATCTAGATGCAAACCATTCATCAATTCCAAAAATAGACAGGCCAGAGTTAAATTTGCTGAAAAACACCTCATGAAGCCAGCTCAGTTCTGGAAAAGTATTCTATGGACAGATGAGACCAAGATCAACCTGTACCAGAATGATGGGAAGAAAAAAGTTTGGAGAAGAAAGGGAACGGCACATGATCCAAGGCACACCACATCCTCTGTAAAACATGGTGGAGGCAACGTGATGGCATGGGCATGCATGGCTTTCAATGGCACTGGGTCACTTGTGTTTATTGATGACATAACAGCAGACAAGAGTAGCCGGATGAATTCTGAAGTGTACCGGGATATACTTTCAGCCCAGATTCAGCCAAATGCCGCAAAGTTGATCGGACGGCGCTTCATAGTACAGATGGACAATGACCCCAAGCATACAGCCAAAGCTACCCAGGAGTTCATGAGTGCAAAAAAGTGGAACATTCTGCAATGGCCAAGTCAATCACCAGATCTTAACCCAATTGAGCATGCATTTCACTTGCTCAAATCCAGACTTAAGACGGAAAGACCCACAAACAAGCAAGACCTGAAGGCTGCGGCTGTAAAGGCCTGGCAAAGCATTAAGAAGGAGGAAACCCAGCGTTTGGTGATGTCCATGGGTTCCAGACTTAAGGCAGTGATTGCCTCCAAAGGATTCGCAACAAAATATTGAAAATAAAAATATTTTGTTTGGGTTTGGTTTATTTGTCCAATTACTTTTGACCTCCTAAAATGTGGAGTGTTTGTAAAGAAATGTGTACAATTCCTACAATTTCTATCAGATATTTTTGTTCAAACCTTCAAATTAAACGTTACAATCTGCACTTGAATTCTGTTGTAGAGGTTTCATTTCAAATCCAATGCGGTGGCATGCAGAGCCCAACTCGCGAAAATTGTGTCACTGTCCAAATATTTCTGGACCTAACTGTACATTCACATTAATTAGAAGCAGATTTTCTGTACACAACTTGTGGCCAATCCTCTATCAATCTGAGTGGACAAACCTTAAGGCTATGCGCGCACTAGAAAAGTGATTTTTCTCAAGAAAATTTCTTGAGAAACTTCTGGGAGTTGAAGATTACCACATCTGCGGTAAAAAAAACGCACAAAAGCCACTGGAAAAACGCATGCGGTTTTGCCACGTTTTTGCTGCGGTTTTTCCACAGGTTGGTCCCTGCAGTTTTTTATGCTGTAACTGCAATAAATAATATAGATAATAGATAGATAATCGATAGACAGACAGATAATGGATAGAGGGAAAGATGGATAGATGAATAGGTAGATGGATAATAGATGAGAAAGACATATATAATGTCCTACCTCCCTGCATTTTCTAAGCTGGCACCCTTTAGTGACTTTCATGTGGCACTAAAGGGTGCTTGGCCTTGTATTTAGACAAAAAAAAAATAATTAAAAAAAAAAAGACGTGGGGTCCCCCCTATCTTTTGTAGCCAGCTAGGGTAAAGCAGACGGCTGCAGCCTGCAAACCACAGCTGGCAGCTTCACCTTGGCTGGTAATCCAAAACAGAGGGCACCCCACGCTGTTATTTTAAATTAAATAAATAATTTAAAACAAAAAACGTGGAGTCTCCCCCCCCCCCCCCGCCCCCCCCCAAATTGGATCACCAGCCAAGGTAAAGCGGACAGTTGTGGTCTGGTATTCTCAGACTAGGGAGGTCCACCGTTATTGGACACTCCCCAGCCTAAAAATAGCAGGCCACAGCCACCCCAGAAGTGGCGCATCCATTAGACGTGCCAATCCTGGCGCTTTGCCCCAACTCATCCCGTTGCCCTGTTGCGGTGGCAAACTAGGTAATATATGGGGTTGATGCCAGATGTGTAATGCCACCTGGCATCAAGCCCTAGGGTTAGTGATGTCACGCGTCTATCAGATACCCGACATCATACACCCAGTCAGTAAGAAATAAAAAATAGACGACAAAAAAAGTTTTATTTGAAAAAACACTCCCCAAAACATTCCCTCTGTCACCAATTTATTGAAAAGAACAATCAAATCCGGGTCCGGCGTAATCCAATAAGGGGGTGCCACGACGTCCATACCATAGCCACTGTCCCAGTCAGTGAAGAACAGAATGTTCACCATTGGCTGGGAGAGCCATGCAGTGACCTGAGCTAACATCATGAGTTCAGCCCAGGTCACTGCAGGGGATGACGAGCGCTGCTCTCAGGAAGTTAGATGAGATCATTACCTGCTGTGATCTCCTGTACTCCTGACATCAGCGCTGTCACTGACTTCTATGTCCGACACGTTCTCAGCGAAGAGTCGCGGGATCCCGTGACGTCACCGCTAGTGACAGTCTCGGGCCGCCCACGAGACGTGACGTGAGAATGTGGCGGGCACAAAAGGCAGTGATAGCGCTGACGTCAGGAGAGCAGGAGATCGTCACAGCAGGTAATCATCTCATCTAACTTCCTGACAGCAGGGCTCGTCATCCCCGCGGCTGCCAGCACTGCAGTGCGGGCAGACACTGACACTGCAGTGCGGGCAGACACTGACACTGCAGTGCGGGCAGCTGCAGGGCTGGAGCGGGACACATACTGCACTGGCACCCGACGGAGGTCACACAGAAGTGCTTCCGTGCGGCGTCCAGGGAGTGTGATGTGTGTGTTTTACTCTCTGCTCCACTTCCTCTTCCTGTCATAATGACATCACTTCCTGCAAAACGCAGGCGGTGATGAACATTACCGCAGGTAAACCGCGGCTATACCGAGGGTATACCGCACATCATTTGCTAGCTGCGGTATACCGCGGTATTTCGCGATTACATTACAGTGAATGGAGTGAAATACCGCAGGTACCTGCAGAAAAGAAGTGACATGCACATTTTCGCAAGAAATTTTCTCAAGAAATTCTGCAGAAAGAATTGTCTTGAGAAAAAAATTGCAGTGTGCGCACAGCTATTTTTTTTTCCCATAGGTTTTGCTGGGGAATGTCTGCAGAAAGATCACAAACATTTCTGAAGAAATCTCTGCAGCAAAACCGTGGGTAAAAAACTAAAACATGTTCAATGAAATAAATGTGAGTGAAACAACTGAAAATATGTCTTATATTCTAGGTTCTTCAAAGTAGTCATCTTTTGCTTTCATTACTACTTTGCATACTCTTGGCATTCTCTTGATGAGCTTCAAGAGGTAGTCACCGGAAATGGTCTTCCAACAGTCTTGAAGGAGTTCCCAGAGATGCTTAGCACTTGTTGGCCCTTTTGCCTTCACTCTGCTGTCCAGCTCACCCCAAACCATCTCGATTGGGTTCAGGTCTTGTGACTGTGGAGACCAGGTCATCTGGTGTAGCATCCCATCACTCTCCTTCTTAGTCAAATAGCCCTTACACAGCCTGGAGGTGTGTTTGGGGTCATTGTCCTGTTGAAAAATAAATGATGGTCCAACTAAACGCAAACCATATGGAATAGCATGCCACTGCAAGATGCTGTGGTAGCCATGCTGGTTCTGTATGCCTTCAATTTTGAATAAATCCCCAACAGTGTCACCAGCAAAGCACCCCCACACCGTCACACCACCTCCTCCATGCTTCATGGTGGGAACCAGCCATGTAGAGTCCATCCGTTCACGTTTTCTACAAAGACACAGTGGTTGGATCCAAAGATCTCAAATTTGGACTCCTCAGACCAAAGCACAGATTTTCACTGGTCTAATTTCTTTAGCCCAAACAAGTCTCTTCTGCTTGTTGCCTGTCCTTAGCAGTGGTTTCCTAGCAGCTATTTTACCATGAAGGCCTGCTGCACAAAGTCTCCTCTTAATATTTGTTCTAGAGATGAGAAGGTGTGTCCAAATGTTTGGTCTGTACTGTACCTCCAATTACAAATGTATAGTTCTCCTGATTAGCTGTGTCTGTTAACTCATGTGCAGGGCATTGTAACTTAGGGGTACTTCTCACATAGCGAGATCGCTGCTGAGTCACAGGTTTTGTGACGCACCAGTGACCTCATCAGCGATCTCGGTGTGTGACACTAAGCGGCGACCTGGTCCCTGCTGTGAAATCGCTGATTGTTACACACTGTTCTGGTTCATTTTTTGCTCATTGGTCTTCCGCAGGGCAGCACACATTGGCGTGTTTGAGAGCGGGAGACCAACGAGCACCGACTGTGTGTAAGCGGCCTACGCTGGTAACCAGGGTAAATATCTGGTAACTAAGCAAAGCACTTTGCTTAGTAACCCGATGTGTACCCTGGCTACGTGTGCAGGGAGCCAGCGCTAAGTGGTGTATTCTGGTAACCAGGGTAAATATCGGGTAACCAAGCAAAGCGCTTTGCTTAGTTACCCGATTTTTACCCTGGTTAGCAAGTGCAGAGTCTCTGGTGAGATCTGCCTGTTTGACAGCTCACCAGCGACCATGTAGCGACGCACGAGCGATCCTGACCAGGTCGTATCGCGGTCGGAATCGCTGGTACGTCGTTTAGTGAGACGGTACCCTTAGTTGCTAGTGGTCGTAACCATGGATACCTAACTCACTATGTGCGTGGTCATAATATGTATAACCAGGCCGCAGCCTAGAAGAAAAAATGGGGGGATAGGTTTCAAAAACCAAAAAAGGGATCCCCAATAAAATATAACTTTTAATCTTAATACTAAAAGGTCAGGGACCAAATCCACAAACATACATGAATAAATAATGTGCCAAAAGTCAAATAACAAATGCTAGGAGGGTGAATGATCACACAGACTGGTCATAACCATGGATACCTAACTGTCACTATGTGCGTGGCCATAACCATGGATACCTAATGCCCTACACATGAGGTAAGAGACATGGCTATATCAGGAGACCGATACTACATTTCTAATTGGTGGCATTTGCTAATATTCGTATTATTACACCTACTACATATTGGGATAGGATCTTGGCGCTGGGAATACCCCTTTAATTTAAGTATTATTATTATTATTATTTATTATTATAGTGCCATTTATTCCATGGCGCTTTACAAGTGAAAGGGTATACGTACAACAATCATTAACAGTACAAAACAGACTGGTATAGGAGGAGAGAGGACCCTGCCCGCGAGGGATCACAGTCTACAGGGAATGGGTGATGGTACAATAGGTGAGGACAGAGCTGGTTGCGCAGTGGTCTACTGGACTGAGGGCTATTGTAGGTTGTAGGCTTGGTGGAAGAGGTGGGTCTTGAGGTTCCTCTTGAAGCTTTCCACGGTAGGGGAGAGTCTGATGTGCTGAGGTAGAGCGTTCCAGAGTATGGGGGATGCACGGGAGAAATCTTGTACGCGATTGTGGGAAGAGGAGATAAGGGAGGAGCAGAGAAGGAGATCTTGTGAGGATCTGAGGTTGCGTGCAGGTAGGTACCGGGAGACTAGGTCACAGATGTAGGGAGGAGACAGGTTGTGGATGGCTTTGTATGTCATGGTTAGTGTTTTGAACTGGAGTCGTTGGGTGATGGGAAGCCAGTGAAGGGATTGGCAGAGTGGCGAGGCTGGAGAGTAGCGAGGGGAGAGGTGGATTAGGCGGGCCGCAGAGTTTAGGATAGATTGGAGGAGTGGAAGAGTGTTGGAAGTAAACACATAGTTCTTGACGTGATTTGCAGCCGGTTCTTCTCCAAAATCCACACCCACCCCGCTGCTAGTATTGAATAAGCCTACATTTGACTTCAGTGGTAAAACACCTGTACACTTTGGTGTTTTTCTGCCTGAAAAAGTCCAAAATGTGACCATGACGTGGAAGTTCCTCATACACATCCCCCCCCCCCCTCCACCCACAACACTTTTTTTTTTTTTTTATTATACATGTCCTACGTGTATGGTCATGTTTTGATATTTATTTTACTAGAATACGACTCCTGCATCAGCAAAGTTTCTACATATGAACAGTGTGAAATGCGACCTGCATGTAATCTGATCACCTGCGCTGCTCATGCACAGGATATTCAATCCACAATAGAAGATGCAATCTATAAAATACTGAAAGCAACATTTATAAAAAAAAAAAATCATGCTTTTTATTAAATATTTATTCATGGATTTACAAAACGTTCCATTTTGTGGGCGTTTTGTCCCATAGAACAAATCCCAGCTGATGCGTTTTGAGCCAAGATGGTACTTGCTGATAACACTTAAGGCTATGTGCGCACGTTGCGTAAATACATGCAGTTACGCTGCGCTTTGTAGCGCAGCGTAACTGCATGCGTCCTGCATCCCCTGCATAATCTATGGAGATTGTGCAGGGGCCGTGCGCACGTGGCGTTTTAGAGCGCAGCGCTTCGGTTGCTGCCCGAAGCGCGCGTTCTAAGAAGTGACATGTCACTTCTTCCGTGCGCTTTGCCGGCAGCCCCTGCTCTGTCTATGGGAGGAGCTGCAGGCAGAGCGCATGGAATCGGCTTTTTTTTTTTTCTTCACTACGGACATTTTCTGCAGCGAATTGAAGCGCACGTGTGGTCTTCAGATCGCTGCAGAAATTTCTGCAGGGCAGAACGCTACGTGCGCACATAGCCTAAGGGTTTATGGAAGAATGTACATAATGTGGATACATGTTTTAATACTTTTAATGGATCTTTAATAAAACACAAGATTTTTTTTCTATATGCTGGATCCGGCATTATGTTTTTTTTAGTGTAAAATATCATGGTCGGGGCTGTGCTGCGGCTCTGCCACTTGGCAGCTTTTGCTTGTATTGTGTCACCCATTAGTTGCGGGTAACACAATACGTTGTCTGTGGTTACAGCTGAACTCGTCAACACCCAAGTGCCACATTGCTACTGGCAGAAAAGGCTTTTGTTGCGTTCAGTCAGTGTGGACTGTTTTTCCATATTCACATACAGTATGTTTTGGTTTTATAAAAACTGATGCCCTCTGTGCATTTCAACATGCGGTTAAACTGTGCATTTTTTGGGAGGCTTTTGGGTTTGTTTGTTTTTTTGGGTTGTTTTTTTTTTTTTTTTGCATTAAAAAATGCTGCCTCAAATCTCCACCAAAAACGCATCAAGTATACATCAAATCACAGGCAATCCGACATTGACTGCCAGCGTGCTTCTGTATGTGACATGCTATAAGGGCTCTTCTCCACTTGCGATTTCTATGTGCGAGTGCGATCCAATAGAAAATCGGATCGCACTCGCACCAGTGTTAATCAATGAGGCCGTGTCCTCTTGCTAAATGTTTTACGGCACATCTCGTGCTCTCGGTGAAATTGCAGCATGCTGCGATTTCACCGAGTCTCAGCTGTCGCACCCCCATGCAATCCTATGGGAGCGAGAAAAAAAATCAGAATCCGTTTGCATGCGCATGTCATACAGATGGCATGCGCATGTCACACGGATCCTTGACACTTGCATACCACGTCACACTGGCTACCGGAGGAATCTCCAGTAATACCAGGCCTGGTCGCGGTTACTTGCACTGAACTCCGGAGCTGTCACCTGAGCTCCAGACTGCAGCCTGAACAGCGAGCGCCGAGTGATTGATTCCCCGGTGATTGCTGTTCAGTTCAGTACAGCTGCAGACACACCGGGCTGATCTCTGGAGCTCAGGTGACAGATCCGGGGTTCAGTGCAACCGCGGCCAGGCCTGGTATTACTGGAGATTCCTCCGGTAGCCAGTCTGACGCGGTATGCGTAAACACTCGCATAGCACTTGCATGTCATACGGATGCTATGTGAGGAAAAAAAACACACACCGTACGCAGACCACACGCAGGACATACACAGGACTCTCGACTCACATTTGTAGCCGAGTGTCGCTGTGAATTTGTAAACACAAGTGGAGAAGAGCCCTAATGTATGTGCTATTCTGCACGATTCCTTCCCAGCACTGGCATTTTACATGTCTGGATAAATGCGAGTCAGCAATGATCACTGAGTGTTGTATTTTGGCATCTATAGCAGTGATATTCGTCCAATCAGCCAAGCTTATTGGCACCAACCTTGGTCTATAGGCACATCAGCAGGTCTTGTGCGCTGTGAGCTTCCCCTTCTTATAGAATCTTTGGTTCACCTTTGTTGAATTCCTTTGTATGTATCAGGATGTCTTTTGTATTCTATTCTGATCACACTGCCCTCAGAGGCTTGACCGCAGGAGTAACGCAGCCTGGAGTCCTTTAATTGCCATCAAAATGACTGATGCCCCTTAAAGGAGTTGTCCGACATAAACTCAAACATTTTTGTTAAGATAATCTGTGCTGTATTGTCATATAAAACACCCCTACATTGTTATTTTTTGTTTTCTAACTTTTGTTCCTCTTGAATTCACCCTTTATTCTCTGCAGCTCCTTGTTTACATTCATCTCAAACTGACCACTTCCTGTGCAAAACCTCAGTCAGAGCTGGCACCGCCCGGCCTCAATGTCCAGCCTCGCCCTTTGCCCGCCCCCTGCACACACATTCCCTGTCAGTATTCAGCCTCAGCACTGACCTGTTATCACTACAGCATTGCAAATAACAGCCCCACATCGGGCTCTGCACCCCACACCACATCGGGCTCTGCACCACACACTCACACATATGGCTCTGCACCGCACACATATGGCTCTGCACCGCACACATATGGCTCTGCACCGCACACATATGGCTCTGCACCGCACACATATGGCTCTGCACCGCACACATATGGCTCTGCACCGCACACATATGGCTCTGCACCGCACACATATGGCTCTGCACCGCACACATATGGCTCTGCACCGCACCGCACACATATGGCTCTGCAGCGCACCGCACACATATGGCTCTGCAGCGCACACGCACAGACAGGGCTCTGCACCGCCCCCCCCCCTTCCCATCCCCCATCCCCATAGGGAACACATGTAGGGAGTGCATACTCACCCGTCCTCGGTCCCCGCCGCTCCTGCATGTTCGCGTGCTGTCTGTGCTCTGGACATATCAGCACAGTAGTGACGTCACCACTGTGCTGAAGAGAGCACAGACAGCGGGACAGTGATGAGAAGCAGCGCTCCTTCTCATCAGCACTTTCAAATGTACCGGCATCTGTGATCTGTGATGCTGGTATATTTGAATGTGCGATCCTGAGCAGGGGCCCGGTGCTGGCGCTGACACCACGGCAGCCGCCGCCAGGCCCCTCCCCCAGGTGACGGACCCCACAGCAGTGCAGGGGGGTGGTTGCGGGGAGAGTAAGGGGTGCGGGGGAATGTGTGGGAGGGTGCAGGGAAGGGGGCGGGGCTCATCGCACTGTACAGCCCAGCAGGAAGGCGACATGCTGTTCCAGATTTGCATGTCAACATGGCCCTGCCCATGTTGACATGAAATGACCGGAAGCAGCAAAATCGCGGCAGGAGCGGTCACATGACCACTCTGAGCCGGGGGAGAGGGGCTGACAGCAGGGCAGGTAAGTGGTCTCTATCTACTTACCTGCCCCAATGTAGCCCAATAGGGGAATAAAAAAAAAGTCAAAAGAAGCCGGATAACCCCTTTAACAGGCGCCATTATAAATCTGTGTGTCCCGTCCTACAGAGGCCACAGCGAGGTCCGGTGAAATTACAGTTGATGTTCCAGCCTTTGAGCCCTCCCAAACATCCCCTTATTCCCTGTTATTGGTCTTCTATGCCCAGGCACCCGCTTTCCTCTATTAGTGGAATGGAATTGAGAGGCATCAGTAGATACACAGGGAAGAAATCTTTTAAGTTTTTGTGAACAGTGGAGAATCCACTCCTATGATACCTTTTGGATACTTCAGTCAAAAAGATCCCTTTGACACATAACAAGAGGATGTGATGGATCTCCCATTGCATTTCCTGCATACTTATGTCCAGTCCTCAGGTAGATTTCCCTGAACTCTCGATTATGTCTTATTGAGAAGGCCAATTAACTTTCCAAAGGGGCTGCATGAAAAACTGGGACTGCTGTGGAGGACCAAACCAATCGGCTGAACTTAAATTCACATTTGGTTTCAGACCACCCCTCTAACACCAAAAGTCTTTTTAATTCAATAATCTAATCACTTTTCTAATGTACTTCAATTAAATGTTCCCTTACGCTCCCACTCTATTCTGACTTCTGCGTCCTTTTTTTTTTTTTATATATTTCTGATGACGTTTTGTTTTGAGAATCAACAATGCATGCTGGGATACTCAAACAGGATGTCATCAGTGGAGCTGAGTTGGTCAACACCCTGAAACTAAGTGTCATCAGTGACGTTCTTTTCAGGGGCTGGGATACTCCCTGTTCTATAGAGTAGGTGCTGGTTGTAAATTCTGACACCTGATCAGTAGGAGCTCCCTGCGTTATATTTCTTTGAATGCACAGTGACTGCGCTCCCTTGACAGTTCTAAAGAGAAGTGACAAGCCGGCAAAAAAGCACACTATCCGTGCAAATTGTAAGGAGACAACACAGCAAGCATGGCCCTGAAGCAGATGTCACTGATGGTGCTTCGTTTCTGGGAGAAAAAAACAGCTGCTGCAGTGAGCACCGCACCAACCCCCAATGACGTCCCATGAGTATCCCAGCATGCACTGAGGATATTCATACGAAATGTCAAAACAAAGAAAGGAGGAAACCCTGGCACCATTCAGCGAGCTAACAGCTCAATCTTCCTATTTCAGGTTTATATATACGGATTATATGGCTTGTAAATTTCTTTGCATTCTGGCCACGGTGCTCATTCCAAAAGACAACAATCCATACAGTCCATGTGAAAAGAGACGGAAGGCACTCGCCAGATATGCGGTAAAAAAAAGCTGTTTTATTCAACCATCAGGTCAGGGGGAAAGGCGGAGGGAGGTGGGTACACACAATCCGTCGGACGACGCCGTCGGACGACGGCCGTTTGATGGTCGAATAAAACAGCTTTTTTTTTTTTTCCCGCATATCTGGTGAGTGCCTTCCGTCTCTTTTCACATGGATCATACAAAATATCATCTGAAAAAAAAATACAAAAACAAGCCAACTGGAAGTTAGATTAGAGAGGGAACAGTAGGGAGCTTTTAATTTTAAGTACTTTAGAAAACTGATTTAGATTATTGAATTAATTAGACTTTTACTATGAAATTCACCTTCATATGGGATCACATTTTTGTTTATGCACACTAAGGGCTCATATGCACATAACTGCTGAATATTCTGCAGCGATTTGACAGTACATGTGCGCTTCAAATCACTACAGAAACACTGCATAATGGATGCAGTTATTTTAACAAAAGCCGATTTCATGCGCTCTGGCTGCTGCCTCCACCATAGACAGAGCAGGAGCTGCATCCGTAGTGCACGGAGTAATTGACATGTTGCCTTTTTGTACCCACGGATTTGGGTCAAAATTTTAGCACCCAAATCGCTGCGTTCATAAATGTTCCTAGTGTTTTACAATGGAAGCCTATGGACGCCGGATCCGGCGTAATGCGGCAAAAAACGGATGTGTGGTGCCCTGGACTAGCCAGGTAGCCACAGACAAAACACACACACACCCCCACCCCCCAGACAGTTACATTAGTCAGACAAAAACCCTTGTTGCCTCCCTCCATGGTCTGATGTCCACGCCAGGTGGGTCGGAGCCAGGCGGTTGGCCCCACCCACCGAGGAGTTCACAGGCCTGGAGGCGGGAAAAGCAATGAGTTCAGTTCAGAAGGTGAAAGTGAGAGGTCACGTACTGCAAGTGTCTGGGTTGGAGCCCAGGCACTGAGAGCAAGGTTGGCAGACGGTGGTGGCCGTCTGCAGGAGTTGGTGGAACTCCGCAGAGCCGTAAGGACCAGGGCTGGGCGGTGGCCCACCGGTACCGGACCGGGGAACAGAGTGAAGCTAAGCACACAGGCAGGGCCATCGGACCCCGACCAGGCTAGGAGCCGCCGTCAATAGTTAAATCCGAATGTGACAGGAACCCCCGGGGGTTCCCTAACTACTAAGTCCCGATTGAAGGCAACCGCTCACACCGTGAGGATATACAGCCACCGCCACCGGCTAGAAATCCGAGGGCCAGCGCCTGCGGGCAAAACGGGCTCCGTTGGGAAGCCATTGGAGTCATCACAGTACACAAAGGTGCAGGGAAAGACAGCCACCATCACCTGTCCGGGGAGAGACACTGCAGGCGGCTGCGGGACCCGTCCATCCACCCGTTTGGTTTACCGGAGACTTTGTGCATCAATTGCTGAGTGAGTACACCCGTGCCATCCGGCACCGCGCCGCGCTGTCCCTGCAGCCCGGCACCTCACCGACCCTGCCTCCCCGTCACACCATCGGGCCCCGGGACCACCAACCCCTACCCACGGAGGGGGAAAACAACATCCCAGCTGCTCGCTACCATTGCTCCCGGGATCCCCGTCACCAGCAGTGGTCGTGCCCATCTTCACCACAACCCGTGGGTGGCGTCACGGACTAAATCCCCAAACAAACCGAAACCCTTTTCACTCACGGGCGAGGAGCGCCGCTCAAGTCCCCGGATCCGGCTCACCGCTCGAGCCAGCGAGCAGCAGCTGCAGCGCCGGAACCGAGCGTTAGCGAGCGCAGCGCCCCGCCCCCCGCGACAGATGCGGCTGCTGGATCCGTTTTTGTACACTGAGCATGCTGCAATGTTTTGAAAAAAACAGATCCAGCAAAAAAAATGGACAAAACTGATGCAAAACGGATCCAACAGATCCGTTTTTTTTATGCATCCGGCATAACGGATCCGTTAAAAAAACGGATCCGGTGGATACGGTTTTTACATTTTTTTGCCGGATCCGTTGGAAAAAAGGATTGTACCTGAATGCAGAAAACTGATGTGTGAAAGTAGCCTAAGTCTAAGGCAGGGGTGTCAAATTCCTTTTCACCAAGGGCCACATCAGCGTTAGGCTACATGCGCACGCTGCATCTTTTTGTGTTCACAAACTGCAGCCAAAACTGCACCTTGTCAGAGAGAGCCTGGAAATGTCACAAAAAACGCATGTAATTTTAGGTGCGTTTTCGGTGCGTTTTTCACACCCTGCGTTTTTGCTGCGTTTTTGTGACAAATGTTGACAAAAACGCAGGAAGAATGAACATGCTGCATTTTATTTGTCACAAACCTTTGACAAATAAAACGCTGACAAACTGCAATGTGCGCATGACAAATCTGACTTCTCATAGACTCTGCTGGGAAGTCAAATGTCAGAAAGTTCTGACAACAAAAAAGCAGCAAAAAAGCAGGAAAAAAAGCAGCGTGCGCATGTAGCCTTATGGTAAGGGCTCATGCAAATCTCCATGCAGCACAGTACAAGCATGGCCCGCACAAACTTTCAGACAGCTGTCCCTTGGTACTAGGGCTATACGAGAGCTGTCACACACCCCATATCCCACCACACAGGCATCTGCACAGCATTGTACTCCCCCATCCCCAAATGCCACACAGGCCTCCCCCCAGCCTTGCACCCAGGTGTTATTTGCAATACACCTCATGGGCCACATAAAATGATGTGGGGGCCGGATTTGGATGTGGGCCTTGAGTTTTGACACCACTGGTCTAACAAGTGGATGTGATAAGCCCCAGATCTGAGGAAGCACTTTCAGGGCCTTAACCCTTACCTCTCCTGTACAGGACATACAACAAAATATCACACAGGCTCAATGTAAAAGGGAGGTAAGGGTTAACCCTCACATGCAAAGGTGAAAAGGGACCAGTGTACAGGGTGGGGCAATATAACAGCAGTTTGGGGAGCAGACATCACCCCTGGAGGACAGAGGAGAAGCACATAGCATATTACATCTGTAGGCTGCATGTAGTGGAGGTGAGCGGGAACATCACTGTTGGACTCAGTGTTCACTAGGAATATACTAAGCCCAGTTATTTGTCTATAGTACATGTTTAAAGGGACACTCACCAGATTTTTGCCACCTAATCTGAGCACAGCATGATGAAGGAAACGAGACCCGGTTTCCAGCGATGTCACTTCCTGGGCTGCTTAGTGTATAAAATCACTGTTTAATCAGCAGTAGATTATGATTACAGGACTACTTGGCATGCTGCAGGTAGTCCACCATATTCATAAGGTCTGTATAACTGCTAGTTCTGCAGCAGAGAAAACATTGATTTTATCAAAATGACAGCAAACAGCTCAGTAAGTGACACATCTCTGGAATCAGGGTCTCTGTCTCTACATTATGCTGCTCTCAGATGGGGAGCAAAAGCCTGGTGACAGATTTCCTTTAAATAAAGCTAGTTTCATTGACTAAAAATGCAGCTGCTTTTTTTTTTTTTATTCACTCTTCATTCCTTGTAATGGTCAAAAAAAGCTGCAAAAATACAATGAAAGCATGGAGCTGCTGCTGCTTTAAAAAATGTAGCGTTTTGCAATTTGTCAGGAAAAAAAAGCAGATGTGTGCATGAGATTTGTGGACTCTGGTTTCATGTAAATACATGGTAACAAAAAGCTGCTTTTTACAGTATCATCAAAACCTATGTAAAAACCATTTAAAAAAAAAAAACAACCCACGCAGTGTGAACATAGCCTAAGTGTAAAAGGCTGACCGCACAGCCCCAGCACACACTCTGGCAATAGTGTAATAAATAACGCCTAGGAGGCATACATACAGCAGAGGTGTATGGCAGTCCCTGCTTTCTTCCTGTACACTCTGCAAACGGGGAGCTCAGCAGCCCCACATCCACCAATCAGAAGATGGCGCTGTCAGGGGCGGAGCTACGATGATACTAACAATCAGAATGGTGAATCTGTCCCTTGCGGCCCTCTGGCTGTTGCTGCCGGCGGGGCGGGATTATGCCCAGCTATGCCATACTCTGTTGTCCTCTGTTACCATGTTCAGACTGTTGTGTTATCACTATTATTGGCCAACCCCTAAGGAACCTGTCTATGCTCAAACTCATTAGGCCGGGGTACACAACCTTTTTTGGTCTGGGGGCTGCATTGTCAGATTGAACTAACTCCAAGGAGCGCAATAAAACTTGTGTATTGGGGGTCTTACCTTCTGATGCCGTATCTGATTTTTAGGGCCTCCGCATATCAGGAGGATAAAGGTCCTCTGCTCCCCATTCACAATACAGAATGATGAGACCTTTCATTCATCTCTC